>NC_037591.1:30718428-31318428 GCF_003073045.1 Pomacea canaliculata
ACCAGTAACGCGTGAGCTCCGCGTGACACAAACTTACTTTTGCCGAGGAAGCTACATCGCTCTCTTCGCCGGTTTTTCGCTGTTTCATCAGCAATATGTTGCTTCCGCGAGTTTTCGTGAACCTAGGACTGGTGCATGTATGGCCTATATTGTGAACAAAAGCATCCGCATGTTCATTAAAAGAGTGTATAATGATCTTGTAATATTGTAGGTGATAAATCTTCCATCACTGGGGAATAAAAAATCGTTTTCACTATCATTACTACCAGGATATAATTATCATAATTTCCATTGTAATCAATATAATTATAAGCGATGCTAGTTATTACACACGATTTTATCGGTTTTGCTACATTGACTAACACGTCCAAAAGTATCAGCTGTAAGAAAAGGAACATTAGCTGGTGTAGTTGTATTAATTCTTCTGATAGAATAGATCCAATTGTTTATTTGTTATCTTTATTTTAATTGCGAATTAATAATAAGGAACAATTTTTAGTTTTCATTTGATTTGGTAAATCCTACATGTCTATATTATTCATATACAAGATTCTCGTTTATGATTAAAACCTGTCAGTTTTTTAATATCTTTAATTATTTTCTTGTTAATAGTTCTTCCCCATCAGTGAAACATGCAAGTTACTGAAATATGTTATTGAAAAGTCTAACAAATATAAACATCTCCTTGTCTTGCTGTACTTCACCCTAGGAACCGTAAAATATGTCTTTTAAATATTATCAGTCATGTAATTTCGAGCATGCAAAACAGAAAAAAAGGAATTAACACTTCGCAGATTTCATAAAATCCTTTTAATAGATTGAAGCATTTTAGGATTAGGCACGTCCTCTAGTAAGATGATCAAAATATAACTTTTAAGCTGTAGAATTATTTCACTAAAATGTCTAACAAATTGAAATATCCATTTGTCGATTTCCACTTCAACCTACACATTAAATGTTCAAGTTTCCCATCGTGTTATTTGGAAAATGCCTTTAATCTATTGCAACATGTAGAATCATGTAGGCATTGGGTAATATGATATAAAAAATACTTGAGACCCTCTATAAATATCATGTTCATACACAATAAAATAAAAGGAGCATGAAGTGTAGTTGCCATCAAAAGCAGGATGGATCAAATGCTACTACTCACCAAACTCAAAAGAATATAAAGAAAGAATAGCATCAGCTCCTTGAGAAAGAACACAATAATTTTTTTGTTGTTGTTTTATTGTTTTACCATGGTTAAAGGCTTGACACTGGCATCCAGCGAAGGGGCTTTTCGACACGCAAGAAAAACACAACAAAATAGACAGACTAGACAGACTAGGTGCTCATGAAATAACATTAATCGCCAAAATCAACGGAACAAGCTGTAGAAGACGTATTCGACAGAAAAACCTCGGAGCAGTTTACAATACAGTGAACAAACCATTTCAACGAGAAAGATGAACAAAGTTTATAATTATGATATAATTCTTTAACTGAAAAAGAAAAAAAAAAACTGCTTACTTCAAACTCAGCCAGCTGTAGTTCCATAGTATGTAGGTCAGCCGTTAATTGTTTCCCCACATCGTCAAAGTGTTTCGTTATTTCTGGCGATGGATTCACCCAAGGCTCTGCTTCCAGGTCGGCACTGAGGTCAAGGCTGTTGACCCTGTCTGTCAGAGTCTGGGCTGCTTGTATCAGCGCGGGACACGGTCTGACCGTTGTGGCTCGCGTCACGAGATGTTTGTGTGACGTCACTTTCCCTAAACGTTTGTCCAGCTCGCTTTTGACGTCACACAAGGATTTTATGAATTGAGACAAAGAATCACTGATCAGTCTTTTCAGTTGTTTCCGACACTCGTCCACCATCTTCTGAAGACTGTCACATGTCTTGTCTACCAGCGCCATGTTTCGCTCTTCAGTGACATGCGCTTGTTGGATGCGCATATTTAGATTGTCTATCGCTTGCTTCAGGTTGTCTTTCCCCATAGCTAATTTCTCTGTTAATGAACTGAGTGATTTTTCAGCTGCTTTCATTTCGTTATTCAGATCTTTGATATTTAGACATTCATTGTGTTTATTATAGAAACATGATGTGCAGATAAGAAGACTGTCATCAACACAAAATAACTCCGCCGGTTTGTCGCCGTGGTCAGCACACAGTGCAGGGCGGCTGGCAGCCAGACGTTCAGGTGTCACAGTGCTGACACTCTCCACATCGTGACTGCGGGTAGCTACCATCTTCTTGTGTATCTTCATACACGATGGACACATCTTTTCAAAACACTGCATACAGATGTACTCAGCTGTGACGTCATCACATATTGTGCACATGCCATCCTTCACCAGCACGCGAGCATTTTCTACTATCACTTCCATCACAAAGTCTGTAGGCAGGGCGCTGCAAACATCGGCTGCACTTGGAGATGAATTACCTTGATGCTCTACTATAGGACAGGTACACAGAGGACATCCGGCGTCATATTTTGATTTAATCCAAGACATGACACATTCCAGACACAGGAGATGACCACAGGGTAGAATCTTTGGTGTGGTGAAGTCATTAGTACATACAGCACACTCTCTTTCATGTTGTTCCACTACTTTCGCCATAATGAGGGATCAACCTAAACAACAATATTAGTCTTAGAAGCTTTTTCAACATTATTATTAAGAACAGATTCAAAGATTATTTTTGTGTTCACATAAAACGAGCTCTTTCTCTTTGAATCCTTCCCTTCTTCGTGGGACATATTTGTGACATACTATTATTGCTTTTGTTTATGACCTACTGATCTCATTACGATGTACATTCTACACTTTCTCAGCTCTAGAACCATCTGATGTATTTACTGACCATGGCGTGGAATACCAAGTGGTTGAAATAATTTTTTATTGAAGTTATCGTAACTTCCCTAAAACAAATGACTGAATGACTTAATGACTAATGACACGTGCTAAAGGTATACTCTTTTCCCTTAAACAGTTCAGATGAGAAGGAAATAATGTTTGTCAGAGTTTGTTAACGAAGATATGCCTGGATATTTGTCTATCGTTTTTTACAACAGCATCCTTAACCAAGAAGCTAACATTGTGGAGGAGATCAGCAGACGATTCTACAAAATATTTCTGAGTTTTTTCCTTGATGACAACCTGCCAGAAGCCTCTCAAGTTCTAAAACATTTGGGATTTCTAGTCTTCTATAAATTTTTCATGTGTCATCGAACAAGGGCGACCTTAATTAAAAGCCGGCCTTACATACGATGCGTCTTTATCACCATTAGCTTTATAACTACTATTCAATATTTTTTTTAAAAATACAAAGCTTATTAAAAATATCTATGTCTAAGAGAACGGACACAAAAGTACACTAAATATTTTATACTCTTCTAAAGTATAGCTTAAACAATATTCTTTGCATATTATCATCAGTTAAGTAACTACTAGTAAAGAATTTGTGAAAGGGACAAAAAGTGTAATGAAACAAAATTAGAAAAAAAGATTTGAAGAATATTTGAATAACAAATAATTGTGTCAATATCTTCGCCACTATGACACGACATAATATTTTTATCTCCCAGATGATCAGTGGCTCATTCAAGTACTATGACATCGCCTTTTAAACTAAATTATAAAAAAAAACTGATTAGGATATAATATACACGGGCATTTAAATACATTCACATCATACTTTCATGTTTAATTGTCATTGTTTCTCCTCCTCGAAGAAAGCGCCATCAGAACTAAACTCTATAAAATGAATGTTCTAAGGCAGGGATGCCCAACCTACGGCCCGCGGGCCATATCCGGCCCGCGAAACTTCTGCCCACAGTGCAGGAAATCGGCACGTTAGTAATTAAAAAAAAAAAAAAACAAACAAAACAACGAAATAAAAAAAAAAGGAAGAAGAAGTATTTATCCCCACGTAAGGGCGTTTCCCAATCTTTTTTTCAATAGACGAACATTTTGATTCAGTGCTCCGACTTGGTGTCTGTACGATGAGGCCAGACATTCAGAAGTTGGTTTCGGTAAAACAACTTCAAATATCCCACTAATTACTACATAATTAATGGCAAGTACAACTTGTTTCTAATAAAAATGGTATCGGCTCTATTTTTTTTTGTTTTGTATTTTTGCGGTGAAGCAGCCCGTGACACGCGTGTCGGAAATGGATATGGCCCGCAGCCCGAAAAAGGTTGGGCATCACTGGTCTAAGGGCATCATTATTTACTTAATTTGTCTTGCTATTACCAATCTTTAGATAAGTATGATATGTTGTGTTCTTGTTTTTCCGTTTTACGACAGCTGCTCATTAACTTTACACTGGAAAGGAAGGTAAGCCAGCAGACCATTCTAAAAATCATTACAGAGTTTTCTTTCTTTGTTTACAAAGAAATTGAACATGGGGGAGGGGGGGGAATTGGTGTTTTACACCGTGTCAGCAACTGAGGCTATATATTACGGCAAGCAGCCAGCCCTGTAAACAGATGCCACATGCAGAGAAAGAACAGCGTGCCCGAGACGAGAAATGAACTCAGGGCAGCCAACCTTCACTGTATTGGTGACAGGCGCTAACAGCGCTAACCGTTGCGCCACCGGACCGCTCCAAGAAATTGAACATGAAACTAAAACACATGACTATTTAATAAAAAACTTTTTTAACATGCTTCCTTTAAGACTCTAAAAGGACCAGTTTCCTATTAAATATAAATAAGTATTTAGTTTAAAGTCACAGTACCACAGTAATGACTCACTTTTGAAATAAGGTGACCAACGTTGTCTCCTGTATGACTACTTGTCACCTACCTTAAACATTAAAAATACCCACGAACTTACACCAATAACACGTGTTTAAAATAAGGATTTTTTAAGTTGGTAACTTTTGACAGTAAAAACAATAGTATCCACTTCATGACAAATCAGTATTTGGCTAAAATTAACAGAAATTCCTTACCTGCAAAATGGCGTGACCTACTTGACTCAAAATTGACAACACCTTACACCTTTGGGTTAATGTATGATGCGAACGAACTAGTTACAGGTTTATCGGTGACAAAATGTCGTTTTCAGCCTCACAAAACAAAAACTCTACGAGCGACCTCAGCACAACACTGACAGTGTGTCTGACATAAACAACTCACTGGACTGACACGTCGCCCGTAGCAACTACGAATTCCCGTTTTCTATATCTTGTAGACATGTCATTAAAGACACTGTTATTTAAACTGAACACTTAGCAGAACAGACTGACATATATATTCCACACAATGTCGTTATTTGTCGCTCTAATCTACTGCTACTATTCAAACTGTACAGAAATGATTGCTAATTAAACACCCAAACGAAAGTAGAAACAAAAGCGAAAGTATGTTTATCGACTTTTCAAATTAAGCATGACTGGTTTCTACATTTAACACATGCTTGTCCTCTTAGTACTATTAATAACTTCTATTACACAATGTTCAAAATAAATAAACTGTGTAAAAGATGTTTACCTAAGCATTAAAATGAAAGCGAAATTAGAATTGATATTTTTGAAGTAAATGAAAAGCTTCAAACTGTGTACAGAGCTGTAAATTAAAGTCTTTTCTGGACATGAATGTGTGGATCTCTTAGGGCACAGTAGAAGAAAGGAAATTTTTACTTTTTGTGTTATACGGGCAGTGACTACAACAACCTCAGGTAAAGACTAAGAAGATATGAATATTTTGTGATCAACTATTTTTATACACACACACACAATCACATGCACTCACAAGTGTATCCACACAGCCACGAGCATGCACACCCACGCGCCAGTGCTAATAAACAAACAAAAACAAACACACACATCAACACAAGCGCGTTTGTATAAATTAACTTATATATTAGGTGCCGAATTTTGTTTACTTTATTACGAAACTGTAATGAACCTAAATTCCTTGAGACATTTTTATCTGAAGTCTGCCTGTTCTTCTAACACTTTCACAGCGCAAATAGAGCGGCAATTCTTTTTTTTTTTTCTAGTCTGTTGTCAGAAACATTAGAAAAAATGTATAATGTTTAAAAATACAAAAATACAAAACAAAACAAAAAATGCACATAAGGTAGGAGACATTTAAGAGTACATCCATCAGCCAAGCAAACCCTCTGAAAGCAATTCCGGTTTTCTCAGCGTCTAGTGAAAGTGAATTAGGAGAACCTTGGGTGACTTTCTGTCTTTAGCTTTCGTTTCAGGTTTATACACATTATGTTTGTCTGTATTTTCGCCTTAATGCGAGTCTGTTATGTCACAGTAGAGCCAATTAGACCCAAGGTCTGCCTTGTTCGCGAGCAGGTGGACCCGTACTTTTGATGTTGAATCACAATCAGCAGGGACACGCTCTGGTAAAATTGTACACACACCTGACCATACTGTTGAACATGTAAGATTGTTTTTGTGTTATTGCTCAGAGATAATGTTATGAATAAATATGCCCCTTGAGAGTATCGCAAAGAACTAAATAAAATAAGATACTTAATAGCACAAATTATTAGTGTGAAAAAATATCTAATCAGAGGTATTTTGCAAAACCAATGCTAAAGTACACTTGAAACGTTTTTTTTTCCTTCTAAATTAGAAAAGTTGCACATTTGAAAAGTGATTTCATGCTCTATTTTTGAAAAATATAAAAGGGTTAAAAATCAAAAGTACAAAGAAAGTAAATGCAGAAATGTATAGCCGCTGATGTTATCTAAGATGCTGAGAAATGTACTAAAATAAAAGTGGAAATCATACTGACTGACATATTGATAGACAAAAATAATGTCTAGAAAAATATAAACATAATTAACGAGGTAAAACTTGTTAACTCTGTAAGTAAAAGAAGAGAAAAAAATGCCAGTCATCCTAAAGTATTGGTTCAATGATAAAGAGAAATGTGTTTGTCTGGTGTCCAAAGCTACGGTTGGACGAGGTGGACAACAAAGGCAGAATATATTATGGAGTGACACGGTCACATCACTTCATACGAGACTTAAGAAAGGTAAAGGTATGTGAACTCGTTAACTTCATAACAATAGAGTTATTCATGAAAAGTCAAATAAAAAGTCCAAGTAGTGGGCGACACTTGGAATTGTAAGTCTCTAGGACATTGCCGAAACTCTTGTCAAGTGTTGTGTGCAGCTCGACAGGAAGCTGCTGACTAACATCACAACGGATGTCCAATGTGTTTGGTTGCAAGCTTCAGGTCTGGACAGGACACTAGGCTAGTATCACAGGGTTTGGGTCAAGTTCACGAAGTAAATAGTGCAACCTGAAGAGCACTGTCAGTGTCTCACAATACTGAATATTCATTTCGTGGCTCATTCCTTACTTACAAGTATACACACGTTCCCCAACCTTACCCTACATATTCACTGCTTGTGTATTTCTGTCCCACTGACTTTTCTGTTTCTCTGTCTCTCTTTTAGATCCTCGCAGTTTCTTTTTCCTTTTCCTATTCTTTGTTGGAATATGACTCACATCAACATCACAAGGTCCATGTGGTCTCGTGCAGCAGCGAGTGTCAACTAAGATGGCTGCCTCCCAATTTTGACCGGTCTCTTACACAGGGTCACAGAGATATACAACACCCTACACAATCAGACACATTGTAGTACAACTTATGTCCACCCTGGCCCGAATCGGTAGTAGAACAGTTTATGTAGACACCAACACAAGTTAAAAGTGTAATAGAGGAAAGTGAGCCTTTGTCAGACTACAAAGTATCTGCCCTTTGCAGTTTAGATATAAACAGCATGTTATTAATCAACACTATTACAACCATTATTTAATAACTGTAAATTCTTTTAACAAAAAATTAAGTTAAAAGTAGCAATGATTAGCTGGCATTATTTTGTGACTATATAATTTTTCTGTTCTGATGTGCTTATTGTACTTTGGTATTCTGTGAGGTTAGATGATAGACGGACACACTACTGTTACTGCTAAGAAACTTTGTTCATATTTACTTTTTATGTGTGTGTGATGGCTGGTTGTAAAAAGATTGTAATAAAAGAATTTTTTGTTGCTTTAGATCAGACCTGGGCAAACGCCGGCCCGCCTCCTGTCTCTGACCGGCCCGCCCGCTGGCCGCCCACCAGTAAATATACTATATATACAGTAATGGGTAAAACTGAGTTAACTATATTAGTCCGGCCCTCTAGAACCATCCCAGTTTCTCATCCGGCCCTCTAGAACCATCCCAGTTTGTCATCCGGCCCCTTGGGAAAATGAATTGCCCACCCCTGCTTTTGATATATTCTCATGATCGTTTTGAAAAAAATCTGGGGTTATTTTCTGAACCAATGCCTCATGCTGAACCACGAATGTTTTACACTCCTTTTCTCTAAGCCTGACAAAGATGTCGGAGGTTACAATGTAAGATGTTCGGGGCTATACTGTAAGATATTGGAGGTTACAGCATCTACTTTAGCCACCGACGCGGGTGAACTGCGCATGTACCTAATAACTGACGAAATGCCCTCACTGCGTTTAAACAAAAGAGACGAGCTCGAGGGGATGGTAGAAGTAGATATTAAGGTTAACTCTAGTGTTTGGTTGTCTAGTTTTTAGCTTTTTTAGTATAATTAATAAAGCATTGTTGTCATTAGGTGGAGTTTGGCTCTGCTGTGGATTATCAGTTGATACTTAACCCCGGTTGTCTAATCTCCCTTCTCGTTCCGGTTAATGACCTTTTCAGACTCAGTCCCTCTACTTGTAACTAAGGTACACGGTTCTAATTTCCAAGAGGGGCAACAGTCATTTATATATATGACAGTCTTTAGTTATTCTCTCTCTACCTCTTCCTTTTTCTCTTTAATATACAAAGACACCATTTTCTTCTCAACGACCTCCCACTGTATGTAGGGCTGGTAGTCAAGTGGGGCGTGGTCTTAATCTTGTTCGCGCTGACTGTTGTTGACTGAAGGAGGCTGGTTTCGTTCTTTTAATAGAATGCTTTGCTCTGTTTGTTGATTTGTAAGAATCTATTAATTATTGTGCAGATTAAAATGATGATAAGACATGTCATCATAGACTGTATGAGCACTGTAACAACTGAACGGTTGGCATCCACCCACATCCTGTCAAGTGGTAACCGTGGTGACAACAGATGGATTCTTTTTCTGAAGATTGTCAAACTGCCATACGAGCATCATCTTAAAAACTAAAAATCCTGAAGTCCTTGAAATGAATCAACAAATGATTCCCAATCTTGTAATCTTGATCATAATTATATTTTGCGTAACAATAACTGAACGTGGGTCAACATTGATAGATTTTTCAGTAAAAGAAATAATTCCTGACAATATTAGCTAATGAAGTTTAACTTGCTTTTCTATAATTAAGGGAGTGAACTGCACTGAATTATCTCTAACGGGATTTTTTAGAAAAATTTATTGTTTCGTAAAGCACTGAAGTCATGGAGAACAATCAGAAATTCTAAATATAACGAGTATTTATGAAAATATGTATCATATTATACAGTATTGCAAAATATGATCAATGATGCTTTCTTCATAAATTTAAACACATAAACGCAAACGTTTAGACTATTTATGAATTGAAATATTGCAAAACAACCAAAAAAGGCTCACAAATCAGCTGCAGAAGGCTTCGACGTAAGCATGTCTACTTATAGCATCAAGAAACGGTTATTCTTTATGAGCATCTAATTTTTTTTCTTATTAAAATACAAAAAATAAAACATGAAGAAAAAGTAATAAATCAGTTAATGCTATTTTTGTAAGCGTTTTGCATAAAAAAAATTGTCGCTGTAGTCCTATTTAAGCTCATAAGTATCATTGCTGTTGTCATTTTCATCAGATTCATGTCTTCTTTGACGTCTTAAGGGCTGTCATCTGCACAATAACGAAGAGATTAAGTGGCAGGTGTGTGCTAATATTTAAATCTCCTAAAAAGAGTGAAGCTGGCGACAAGTTATTTGCTTAGTGAGTCATCTACTACCGTTACTACGATTACAAATTCTTCAGCACATGCTTCTACTCCTACTTATAATAGAAAGTAACAACATATTTATAAAGGAAAATAAATCTTGATAAATAACTGGTTTGGAAAAACTTGTTATGATCTGTATTGTAATACTATTTGTTCTGTTATATTTATTATTAATAATTCTCGAGCTACAAATATCTGAAACCCCCGAGAAGAAAATTAAGCACAAAAGTCCCTTGAAGTATCTGGAGACAACCGAAACTCCACCGAAAGACTGACGTGTATCAAAGAAAATTACCTGACTGATATCAATATCAAAGACTGCAAAGCAGGGCCAAGGGACATCTTTAGCTGCCACACCCTGGTCGTGTCCGTCGACATAAAGGTGAAGGTCTTTTGATGAGTCCACCAGCACTCCGACACGACTTCCAACGGTGATGGAATCTAGCGCTTTGCCGATATAAGAATCAACCTGTGAAAACGTAGAGGTAAAGGCTTAATATGCCTTATAAAATATGCTACTTTTTACACAGTTAATTTGTAAAATGATACGTAACATCATTTAGGTCTAAAACGTATTTTTTCTGAACCACTGCCAAACGTCTAAAGGTAGACATTTCTTCTAATGACTTAATGATAGCCACTGTTGGATTGTATAATCATCATCATCATCATCATCATCATCATCATCATCATCATCATCATCATCATCATCATCATCTTCTTCTTCTTCTTCTTCTTCTTCTTCTCTCTTAAGACAGGAGGGTCTTGTCAGAGGCCACGACTATCCATGTGGCCCCCACTCCCAACGACCGTTACCCCTATAGGACTAAATGACTGACTGTATGCGCTGACTTTGTTATTATTTCACAAATCGGTCTGCGCTACAGTTAATTTTAACCTTACATGTGGATTTGGTCTTTAGAGACTTAAGCAGCTTTAGTAAGTGTTAGTATAAAGGCAAAGAAATGCAGCAGATGATTTAAAGAACAACACGAGCGGGCAGAGAAAATCGCTGGAAATAAAGTATAGAGTAACATTAGAAACATATTCCAGCTGTATTTTATTATGAAGAGACAATAAAAAAGTTTACTTGTATGTTTTGTTTATTCTTTTTGTCCCACTGGATTTGTCGAGAAAACAAGAAGTGGGGAGAGGAAAATATTTCTAAAATTAGCTTTGCCTGCATAAGCTGAAATCAAAAAGAAAAGATGCAATACTCCGTTAAAAAAAACAACAACAACAACAACAAAAAACCACAGTAAGAAGTAGTATATGCTCTTACTGAATGTTCTCTTTGACACTTAAATGGAATTTGCAATCGTTCAGGAAATCCTAAAGATAATGGCAATAGACGCCCATGAATTAACTTGTTTTTAATATATACATATATGCATATATACACGATCTTTGCTTTGTTCAAATAAGCCTTACAAACTTTGTTCCTTCGCCATACTCAAGAATTTGCTCAAAACATGTGAAAATCTATTTTTATCCACTCACTTATAAAGTATTTGCAACAGCACGAGCTGTTAAAACCAACTACGATTACTGGTGAAACGCGTAAAAAAGGATCGAGCACCGGATCAGCAAAAGCAACGCTGTCTACACCATCTGGTGTACAAGTGAAATCGTGACAGTCACAGACACATCATCAGTCGTATCCTTATCCAGTACAATGCTAAACACAGCTGACAGTGTGAAGGCGACTTTGATGTGCGTGCTAAAAACAGATAAAGAAATTGAACGGGACAAACTTAATGTCCCTGTAGGGCTGTATTCCCAAATCAGCTGTTTCATTTTCTGGGCAAACAATCTCTTCTTGAACACAACAACTTTTATTTGACTCAAAGATATTCACAGATTTGTTGAAATGAGTCACACACTGTTACAAATACTATTGGCGGGCAACAGAACACTCCATTTTTATGAGAATAGTGTATTTATGATGTCCTAGTGGCAGGTGAGAATGATGATGTTCGAAAGCTTATGTCCTAAAAATTACGCATAACTATGTAATGGTTTTCTAGGTATTATTATTTTAAAATAAACTTCATAAAGAAAAAATTAAAAACCCTTTAAGCACTTTACCTGAGCTACCATGACATTTTTATAATTATTTAGATACAGTAAGGACATTCACGCCACGGTCTCCGAATAATCTAAGTGGTTTCGCCTAAATGGAGTAAAACTTTTGGGGACAATTCTTAAAAATATTGTAGGTGAGAGTATTGTATAATGCAAGTATTGCTAAACAAGTTTGTGCAATCATAGCTAAAAGGTAACTTTAGACTGATTCCTACTGAGAATGTTGAGATACGAGAACTTTTTAAAAAAAATAAAGAAATTACATTGGGAGATGGATTAATGTGATATTCGATCATGTGAGAAAAACAGGTATTTATGTGTCGAGTAAGAGTTACAGGTTTACCTTGGGGAGCAAGGATTACTCACGACATGACATTTGTGAAGTGAAAGAGTTTATGAGTGAGTCCTAATCTTTGAGGACTAGTTCAGCAAGGTAACTAAGATGTCTGCTACTTTTTCCAATGTTTGCATCCCAGTGCGATACCACTTCCTGATGATATCTCCTTCGAGGAATCTTGGTACCTTCAACTCTTCGCCAAATTTGGGTCTTCCTTTGGTTCCCATGTTTGATATACATATATATTTATATGTAATGCTTTTCGTAACGGGGACAGAATACCTTGCGAATCCAAGTGTGTGCGCGCGTGTCCTTTAGGAGTGCTATGCTTCTTGAGACTTGCCAAAAGAGCAAAGAAAAAGTGACTTCATACACAGCTTATTCACCTATCTGTTCGGTCCCCAGGAGTCTCTAACTGCTACTAAAAACAAAAGAGATCGGTTCCTGTCATTCAATACAAAACATCATTCCTCAAAAACTGGAAAAAAAATCATCCAGATTTGAAGCGAGTGAAAATTTTAGAAAACAAAGTGCACCATGCTTGTTTCTTAGCAAAGCTGATCTCAAAACTCAGTTAAATGTAAACAACAACTTAACAGTAACACAAATCACAATATCTACTCACAACTGTAACTATGGAAACTCACAAAATCATCATTGCGGTCTACTCCATCACTCCATATAGTGATGAAGTCTGTCAGGTCAAGTGTTGAGGTCTTCAAATTGAGTTGTGCTGGAGGGATTCCCGTGACACCAAGGTTTACACAATCATCATCACCCATCTCGTCTATTCTGACCTACGTAAACATCAGCACAGCAAGTTAAAGTAAACTTACCTGCAATCTCTAAGACCGCGATATCTACAGGATAAGTATTACCATCAGCATGAGTTGAACACAAAGCATGACATTAGAGACCAAGGACTGGCCACGATTGACATTTTTACCAGGCTGGTTCGCAGTTACATATAAATACACACTTTATCATCTGTATAACACTTTGATACACTTTGTCAGCTGTATCTTCTACTGAAAAAGGTATCAAGCCATTTCAACACCCAAACATAAACGAAGGCGGATGACTGTTGCCTTGTTAATAAAAAAGGGGGATACAAAAGTAAAGCTTGTGTATTTAAGAATAAAGCATTTTTTTATTTTTATTAAACAATACATGCACAAAAACATAAAATACTATCACATAAAACGATTTGCATTAATAAATCAACAAACATATCCCTAGCGATGTACCCTCAACCTCATCCTATCCTATGAAAGGAGCAGCTGAGAATAAAAATAGAAGTTGAAGTGGTTTGTCTTTAACTTTTAGTTGTAGCTTACACAAATATAGATAGCTTTCAATACACGTCAAGAAATAACACATAATACATCATTAAGAAAAGCTTCCATACTCCAATTTTTTTTCAGGCACTTCACACATTTCAACCCTAACCTTGAGGTATACTAATTTATAAACATATAACATGAGGTATAGCCGAGGCATACCATACACTTAAAGTATGATAATTTAATAAACATATGAACCAATTTTCTGTCGTGGGCAGAACCCGTGAAGAACACATGTTTCTTTTTGTTAAGCACTGCTTTTAGGCCCTTGGTCATCCAAAGTTTGTTGTTAGGATAAACATACACTGCTTTGATGGACTGGTGCAATCTACACTTTTTTACTCCTTTTACTCCTAACTGTGTGTTAAATGTCTGTATGAGTATGTATGACTGCCCTTGTGAGCGAAGACAAATTTCTGTCCTGGGTCTCATCGACAGACAATAAAGTCTGATTTGATTTTGATTTGATTTGAAATTATTTATATCCAAGATTAAAAGCATATTATCTTACCTTGTACTAAAGTTAGTGGAGTGTAAGGTTTGTTTGAATACTAACAAGAATTCTCTTTTACATGAAAACGTGTTTGAGATTACAGACAAGCAACGATAGTGTTTGTGTTGGTGTGGAGAATCGGTGTCCGTGTATCTCAGGGGTGGGCAATTAGTTTTCCCAAGGGGCCACATGAGAAATTGGGATGGTTTTAGAGGGCCGTACTAGTATAGTTAACTCAGTTTTACCCAATACTGTATATATATAGTATACATACTGGCAGGTGGGCGGGCGTGCCGGTCAAAGACAAGAGGTGGGCCGGATCCGGCTGATTCCATCACCACCACAGCCTTAAACCCTTGGCCACTACACCCACTACCGACACCACTACTTCCACTATAGTGAGTCACTTACACCCAAACCTCTCCATCATCATCATCATCATCATCATCATCATCCTCCTCCTCCTCCTCCTCCTCCTCATCATCATCATCTTACTTCATACAAGACGTTCGCAGCCATAGCGTCGCGTGACACAACTGTAGTGTTGTCGGTATGGCTTTCATCAGCTCTCCTCGCGGTTTTTTGGCCGTTCATCAGCAATACATTGCTTCCGCAGTTTTCGTGGAACACTAGGACTGGTGCCTGTGTGGTCTATTGAGAAGAAAGCATCCGCATGTTCGTTAAAAAGTGTATAATGAGTATTGTAATATTGTAGGTGATAAATCTTCCAGGACTTAGGATTAAAAATAGTTTTCACTATCATTACTACCAGGATATAATTATCATCATTTCCATTTTAATCAATATAATTATAAGCGGTGCTAGTTATTACACGCGATTTTATCGGTTTTGCTACAGTGATTACTAACACGTCCAAAAGTATCAGCTGTAAGAAAAGGAACATTAGCTGATGTAATTGTATTAATTCTCCTGATAGAGGAGGTCAAACTGTTTATTTGTTGTCTTCCTTTCAATTGCAAATTAATAATAAGGAACAATTTTTTTTTAGTTTTCATTTGATTTGTTAAATCCTACATGTCTATATTATTCCTCTACAGGATGTTCGTTTGTGATGAAAATCTTTGAGTTTTTTAATATCTTTAATTCTTGTCTTGTGAATAGTTCTTCCTCATAAGTGAAGCATTCAAGTTACTGAAATATTTTCTTGAAAAGTCTTACAAATCTAAACGTGTCTATGTCTTGCTGTACTTCACCCTAGGAGCAGTAAAATATAGCTTTTAAATATTATCAGTCACGTAATTTCGCACATGCAAAATAGAGAAAAAAAGGAATTAACACCTCGCAGATTTCATAAAATCCTTTAATGGATTGAAGCATTTTAGGATTAGGCAAGCCCTCTAGTCAGATGATCAAAATATAATTTTTAAGCTGTAGAATTATTTCACTAAAATGTCTAACAAATTGAAACATCCATTTGTCGATTTAAACTTCGACCTACACATTAAATGTTCAAGCTTCAAATCGTGTTATTTGGAAAATGCCTTTAATCTACTGCAACATTTAGAAACATTTAGAATCATGTTGCCGAGCGGTTCTCAACCATTTTATTGTGACGACCCCCTGACGAAAAAATTTACATCCACGCGCGCCCCTTAGACATCAATGTAAGCTAATTTCACTAATACCGGTATAAGAAACTTTTAAAAAATGACCACCTTCGCGCCCCCCCCCCAGTATGCACTTCCCCCCCCCCCCCGAGGGCGCGCCCCACCGTTTAAGAACCGCGAATATAGTCATTCGCTAATATGATATAGAAAATACCCTCTTTTCACTTGAGACCCTGTATAAATATCATACAGGATAGATCAACAACTATCACTGACTAAACTCAAAAGAATATAAAGAAAGAATAGCATCAGCTCCTTGAGAAAGAACACAACATTTATTTTTGTTTTATTGTGTTACCATGGTTAAAGGTTAGACACTGGCATCCAGCGAAGGGCTTTCCTACATGCAAGAACAACACAGCAAAATAGACAGGCTAGACAACCTAGGTGCTCACGAAATACCATTAATCACCAAAATAAACGGAAAAAGTTTTAAAAGACGTAATCTACAGAAACATTTCGGTGCAGTTTACAAAACAGCGAACAAAACATTTCTACGAGAAAGATGTAAAATGTTTATATGATATAATTGTAGAAAATCTATTTTGTGAGTTGTGAACTTTGGTGAACTTGTGAACATTGGACTTAACAGTGAATTGTTAATTGTAACTGGTAAACTTGTCAACATCGAAATTATTACGGAAGTGTGAACTTTGACGAGTGAACTTGTGAACATTGGAATTATCACCATGATGAACAGTAACGAGAAAAAGCGCCAGACAGCTAAGTTTTAAGATCATATCTGAATAATACTTGTCAAAAATTATTTTATATCTATGCACTCTTTTGTTTAATTATATTCTTTTAGCTCCTACTAAAGTATCTGTACTGAATGAAGTGTTGTAATTAGGTGCGGTGGGCGAATGCTAGATGAGTGTATGGTAGCACAGTTAGCCATTGCGCACAGGACCCACATTCAGTCCATTACAATAATGCTCTGAATGAAAAAGGAAACTGCTTACTTCAAACTTAGCCAGCTCTAGTTCCATATTTTGTAGCTCAGCCGTTATTTGTTTCCCCACATCGTCACAATATTTCGTTATCTCTGGCGATGGATTCACCCAAGGCTCTGCTTCCAGTTCATCACTGAGGTCAAGGCTGTTGACCCTGTCTGTCAGAGTCTTGGCTGCGTGTATCAACGCGGGACGCGGTCTGACTGTTGTGGCTCGCGTCACGAGATGTTTGTGTGACGTCACTTTCTCTAAACGTTTCTCCAGCTCGATTTTGACGTCACACAAGGATTTTTTGAAATTAGACAAAGAATCACTGATCAGTTTCTTCAGTTGTTTCCGACACTCGTCCAACATCTTGTGAAGTCGGTCACATGTCTTGTCCACCAGCTCCATGTTTTCCAGTTCAGTGACATCTGCTTGTTTGATGCGCGCATTTAGGTTGACTATCGCTTGCTTCAGGTTATCTTCCCCCTCAGCCAATTTCTCTGTTAATAAATCGAGTGATTTTTCAGCTGACTTCATTTCGTTATCCAGATGTTTGATGTTTGGACATTCGTTGTGTTTGTTAGAAAAACACGTCACACAGATAACAAGGCGGTGATCAGCGCAAAAGAACTCCGCCTGTTTGTCGCCGTGGTCAGCACACAGTGTAGGGCGGCTGGCGGCCAGACGTTCAGGTGTCACAGTGCTGACACTCTCCACATCGTGACTACGAGTAGCTATCATCTTCTTGTGTATCTTCATACACGATGGACACATCTTTTCCCCACACTGCATACAGATGTATTCAGCTGTGACGTCATCACAAACAGTGCACATATCACCCTTCACCAGCATGCCAGCACTTTCTACTATGGCTTCCATCACAGAGTCTGTAGGCAGGGCGCTGGAAACATCGGCTGCACTTGGAGATGAATTACCTTGATGCTCTACTATAGGACAGGTACACAGAGGACACCCGGCGTCAGATTTTGATTTTAATCCAAGAAATGACACATTGTCGACACAGGAGATGACCACAGGGTAGAATCTTTGGAGTGTTGAAGTCATTAGTACACACAGCACACTCTCTTTCGTGTTGTTGCACTACTGTCGCCATAGTGAAAGATCAATCTAAACGAAAATAGTTTAGGAGATTTTTTTTTAACATTATCACTAACAACAGATTCAAAATCATTTTTGTATCCACATAAAACACTTTTTCTCTTATAATCCTTCTCTTGTTCGTGTGTCCTATTTGGGGAAAACTATTTTTGCTTTTGTTTATGTTCTAGTGATCTCATTACGCATTTTTATATTTTCTCAGCTCTAGAACCATCTGATGTATTTACTAACCATGGAGTGGAAAACAAGTGATTGAAATAATTTTTTTATTGAAACTATCGCAACTTTCCTAAAACAAACACCGAAAATGAACATGTGCTAAAGGCATTGTCCTTTACCTTAGTTCTCTTTTTAGTTGGGACGAGAAGGACATCATGTTTATCAGAGTTTGTCCACAAAAATATTCCCGGAAATCTGTCCATTATGTTTTACAACATCTCCCTTTACCAACAAGCTAACAATGGGAAGGAGATCAGCAGACGATTGTGCAAAATTGTTCTCAGTATTTTCCTTGATAAAAACTTTTTAGAAGCCTTTCAAGTTTTAAAACAACATTTGGAAATTCCCGTTTTCTATAAATTGTTCCCGTGTCGTCTAACAAGGGCCTCACAGACAGTGTGTCTTTTAGAAGAATTGGTCTTTATCACCATTAGATTTATAACTATTATTCAATATTATTAAAAATGCAGAACATATTGAAACTATCTATGTTTAAGAGAACGGACACAAACATATACTAGATTTTTTATAGTCTTCTAAAGTATAGCCTGCACATTTAATATTTTTTGCATATCATCGTTATCAGTAAATAACTATTAGTAAGTAATATTTAAAAGGGTCAAAAATGTAAAATAATAATAATAAATAAAATTAGACTAGATTTTAGGAAAAAAGATTTAAATAATATATAAATAATAAATCGCACATTACTAATTATGTCAATATCTTCTCGACTACGAGATGACATAAACCTTTTTTTTTCAAGATGATCAGTGGCCCATTAAAGTACTATGACATCGTATATTAAACTAAATTATAAAAACTGATTAGGATTTATTATACAGGGGTATTTAAGTGCATTCAGATAATACTTTCATGTTTAATTGTCATTACTTATTTCGCTTAATTTCCTCCTCGAAGAAACCTCCATCAGAACTAAACCTCTAAGAAATGAATGAGTTCTTAGGGCATCATCATTTACTTAAGTTCTACTGCCATTATCACACTTTAGATAAGTATAATATGTTGTGTTCTTGATTGTCCGTCTGTTTTACAACGGTTTCTCATTACTTTAACACTGATAAGGGAGGTAAGCCAGCAGATCATTCTAAAAATCATTATGGAGTTTTCTTTCTTCGTTTACAAAAAAATATTAACGTGAAACTAAAACACATGCTTACTTAATAACACGTTTTTACGTGCTTTTCTTTAAAAATATAAAAGGAGCAGTTTTGTATTAAATAGAAGTAAGTATTTGGCTGAAAGTCACAGTATCACAGTAATAGTTTACCTTTGAAATAAAGTGTCCCTTTTGTCTCCTCTATTATTTTGAACTTGTCACCTACCCGAAGCAATAAAAATACTCACAAACTTAAATCAATAACACGTATTTAAAAAAAAATCTTTTTAGGTTGGTAACTTTTGACAATAAAAACAATAGTATCCACTTCAAGACAAATCAGTATTTGGCTAAAATTAACAGTAATGCCTTACCTGCAAAATGGCGTGACCCACTTGACTCATAAATTGACAACACCTTACACCTTTGGTTTAATGTATGATGCAAATTAGTTACAGGTGTATCGGTGACAAAATGGCTGTAGATGAGCAAACTTTTTCAGCCTCACAAAACAAAAACCCTACAAGCGACCTTAACACAACACTGACAATGTGTCCGCCATAAACAACTCACTGGACTGACACGTAGACGTAGGTTCTGGGAATTCCCGTTCTCTATACCTTGTAGACATGTCAACAAAGACACTGTTATTTAAACTGAACACTTAGCAGAACAGACTGAAAGATATATTAGACACGATGTCGTTCTTTATCGCTCTAATCTATCACTACTATTCAAACTGTGAAGAAATGATTGCTTATTAAACACCTAAACGAAAGTCGAAAGGAAACCGAAAGTACATGTTTATCGACTTTTCAAATAAAGCATGACTGGTTTCTATATTTAACACATGCTTGTCGTCCTAGTACTATTAATAACTTCTATTACACAATCTTCAGAAGAAATAAACTGTGTAAAAGATGTTTACCTAAACGTGAAAACGAAAGCGAAAGTAGATTGGATATTTTAGAAGTTAATGTTAAGGTTCATACTGTGAACAGAGTTTTCATTTAACAAGTTTTTTGTTATGTGGATCTCTTGGGGCACAGAAGAAGACGGTAAGTTTTCAGTTTTTGTATTACATGTGGCAGTTACTGATGAATCCAATACAACAACTTTAGATGTTGAGCTAAAGAGATATCAAAACTATTTCCGCAATGTATCGTTAGGTAATGGATCACCTACTTTCACACGCACATACAATCACACGCACTCACAAGTATATCCACGCAACCACGAGCATGCACACCCATGCGCAAACACACACACATATCTCAGCACAAGCACGTATATGTAACGCAACTTATATATTAGGTGCCGATTTTTTTTTTTTTTTTATTTATTTAATTTTTTTTTTGCTTAATTACGAAACTGTAATGAAGCAAAAATTCTGTGAGACATTTCAACTATTTCCAGCGAGGGTGTCGTCATCGCAGTTTACTGTGTGTAGGTCGTAAACTTTGCTTCCGACTTTCGACTCTACGCTTTCTGCAATGTCGGGTTTCTCAGCTTCCGGTGAAAGGGAATTATGAGAAGTTTGAGTGACCTTCTGTCATTAGCTTTCGTTTCCTGTTCGTACACATAGTGTTTGCCTGTATTTTCGCCTTATTGCGAGTCTGTTATGTCACAGTCTGTTATGTTGCAGATATTTGCAAAACTAATGTTAAAGTATACTTTAAGCTTTTTTTCTAAACTAGAGAAGTTGCACCATTGAGAAACGTTTTCATGCTCTATTTCCAAAAAGGATGAAAGCGTGCGACCCTCCCATTGGAATTCCTAGATGATAAAAAATTCTGCAACCATCACATGACCAGTGTTGATGGCACTCGTCCGATCGTAAGGACAAAAGGGCCTTCGGGACAAGATTTCTTGACTCCTGAGTCTCCGGGTATTCTCTCAACACCATTCAAGTGTGACTGCCTGTGACACTGAAACACGATAAGCAATCAAAACATGCTGATACTGTCTGGTGGGAGAAAAATTGGCTGACACCTAGTCAGTGTGTGTCGTCAACCGCCATTTCACAGTAAGCTATTGCATTATTAAAGTCGGACAGAGGTTAAGTATTGACTTTCATTGCTGTAGGTAGTTTCTATATATATACAGTGTTCCCTCGCTACTTCGCGGTTCATATATCGCGGATTCACTACTTCGCGGGTTTTTTTGGAGTGAAGTATCGATCGATACTTCCGCGCTTCTACAAAATACCATAGATATTTCAACAGGAAAAAGACGAAAAATGAAGCTGTATTAGTATTTCTATTAAAATACCATGGTTATTTTGTAGATAGAAAGAAAGAAATAATTGTGTGACAGAAATCCATTGCTATGCGTAAGCGACGAGCCATGATTGGTATCTCCCATCTCGCAGCCAGTTCGCATCAGTTTTTTGGGTTTCTCTGAGTAAAGTTATAATTTTTTTACACTAATTTGTTATTGTACTGTATTAATACCATGATTAATATATTACTTTACACTAACAAGATATTGTTTTACATGTATATATTATTATTGCATGTATGTCCCTACTTCGCGGAAATTCGTTTATCGCGGCTGATCATAGCACCTATCCCCCGCGATAAACGAGGGAACACTGTATATGTCGCAATCTGAATCTCCGGCATGAATTAAAAAGTACTCAAAGGTAAGCTACTGCGCAGCAATCTCTTCGTTGTGACATATTTATTACCTCCCTTTTACCACTCAAATATCAATGAAGGTAAAGAAATGACTCAACGAATTCACAACCGTTCGTTAAACAAATTTTCTAAAAAAATGTGTACTAGACATTTCCTGAAAATTCAGAGCCGTCAGACTAAAATCCACCTTAGAAATTTAATGACGAAAAGAAATAAAAAAGAGAATTTATAGCAGAAGAACAAGGTTACTTCAGATGAAAAAGTTTCGCAGTAGTTTGGTTTCTTAAATAGATTTCAAAAATGTTAAAAGAAAACAAAATTAATTTAATAGAAGTTAGGTTTGTGCATGTGTGTACATGTGTGTTTGTGTGAAATAAACTTAGCTGTGCTTGTTGTAGGAACTGTTTTCTAGAAAAACAACAAAAGGCGTTACTGTTTGTAATAAGTCGTTGATAACTGTATCGACATGATACGAAATTAAAGTCTTATGTCATGTAGACCCAAAGACAGAAACATATTAATATAGACAGAAGCCTCGTTCAAGTATTTGATACAGTAATAAGTATTAACCATTTATAAAGAAATGTCGTGTCTTATGCGGTGAAAGGTCAGGCTGAGTCAGAGCTGGTGTTAAACATTTAGTTCAGAAATACCCTTGTTTGATGGATTATAAACAATTAATAGGAAACGGGTATTTCCATGTGCTGTGTTGGCTCTTGAGTGGCTTTCTCAATGTTTCAGATAGCTGTCAAGCTGTCATCAAAGGCAAGGGAATGGAGTTAACTCATAATTGATTAATACTTTTATGTGGTCTTAAACACAAAATTGCCAGTTTTCTTTGTTCTTGATTACAATAAGAGATCAAAAACATTCATTATGGCGGCAGTAGTTCAGACACACGAAAGAGAGTGTGCCGTGTGCACGAATGACTTCACCACACCAAAGATTCTACCCTGTGGTCATCTCCTGTGTCTGGAATGTGTCATTAGGTGGATGGACTCAAAACCTGACGCCGGATGTCCTCTGTGTACATGCCCCATAGTAGAGCATGATGATAATTCATCTCGAACTTCAGTCACTGTTGCCGACGTCCTGCCTACAGATCATGTAATGGAGGCGATAGTTGAAAGTGCTCGCGTGCTGGTGACGGATGACACGTGCTCCGTATGTGATGACCTCAAAGCTGAATACATCTGTATGCAATGTGTGGAAAAGATGTGTGCATCGTGTATGAAGATGCACAAGATGTCCATCAGTCGCAGTCACGATGTGGAGAGTGTCAGCACTGTGACACCTGAACGTCTGGCTGCCAGCCGCCCTGCACTGTGTGCTGACCACGGCGACAAACCGGCGGAGTTCTTCTGTACTGATCACGGCCTTAGTATCTGTGAATCATGTATTTTCAAGAAACATGGACAATGTCTTGGAGTAAAAACTTTAAACGAAGAAATTGAATCAGCTGAAAGTACACTCATTCGTTTAACAAAGATACTAGTTAAGTCGGAGAAGGCTCTGAAAAAGGCTTTAGATAAGCTTAACATTCCTCTCCACGACATTGTTGTCTCCGAAGGACGAAGAATGGCGCAGGTGGACCAGGAATTCGATCGTATTCAACAGATGGTGGAGGCTTCTCGTAAAAGAGTAAAGACACTGATAGGTGATTCCAGTTTGAAACTCAAGAATTCTGTATCTGACCTCAAGAAAGAACTTGACAAACGTTTGGGAAAAGTGGCGTCACACAAACATCTCGTGGCGCGAGCAAGTGCAGTGGCGCCACGTTCCGCACTGATAGACGCGACCCAGGCTCTGACAAACAGGGTCAACAGCCTCGATCTCAGAGCCAAGATAGAAACAAAGGTGTCTGTGTATTTCTCATCAAGAAATAAAAAATGTTATAACAATGTCGTAGAAAGGATAGCGGATGAACTTCGGAGACTAGAACAACAACAGTCAACGCTCGGGGTAAAATAATTCTTTTACTTTTATATATGAAGAATTACAAGGGAAGACCGATATGTACGTATACACTTTTTTTGAAAAACAGAAAATATGTTTTTTTAAACTGCTTTCAAATGCTAAGTTTTAAAATGACAATTAAAATATTACTAATTGGAATAGCATTCTGTGTTGACTCATAGAACAAAAATAAGGATTTGTTTAAGTCAGCATTTTTATATCGCCGTCTATTTGTTTCTTGTTAGATATCCTGCCGAACAAATAATCCCAAACAAAGCAAGAGTAAATTGCTGAAGATAAAACAACAGCAGGACAGGTCTGAGGTAAGCAATTATTTTATTTATAATAAGTGCAGCGTTATTTATATTAATTGCAAGAACCGTTAGATGCATTTTGGGGATGGAGAATTGTCATGAACCAGCCTGGTTCAAGGCCAGAAAACAGGGCTGACGACAGTATTGAAAACATTAAAGAGGGGCGGTGCCGGGCTTTGGGTTGGACGAAAGGTGTAAGAATGCTATTTCCCCGGGTAGTAGCTGAGGCTGAGAATCGCGGCCGCTTACGTAAAGGGGTCCGCCATCATCGCTCCAGAGGTACGGGCATTAATTAAAATACCGGTGTACTTAGCCCTGAGAACAGAATTTGTTTTCATTGCCACCGACTGGACAAGTCCCGACAGACGGAGGTTGTGATGGCCGACCGTAAGAAAGAGGGACGGTGGAAAAGTCATAGGTATCCGAGTATAGCGCAGGGGGGATGTGGTCAAACTGATCAAAGTTCAATAGGGTCAGATGTAGTTAGATGTAGTTCAGAGGGGTCACGTGATCTGATAGCATATACGCTAGGACAGAGTGGTAGCCGAGGCCTTTTCCCAATTACACGAGCAGGGGAAGTGTTCGTCGGAGACAGACTCAGAGTGTTAGAAGGAAAGTGTGTTTTATTCTTTTATTTTGACTAACCTTAAGTGACCTGATGACAGATTGTGTATTCAGAGACCCATATTGCGTATCATATTAGTCAACCTTGTTTTTCATACATTATAATTTGTTTGCTGTACACCTGCCTTGTTGGCCGTAGTTGCGCAAGAGGATGAGTGTGACTGTAAATGTGTATGAGTGCGGACGTGCGTACAGGCGGGTGAGTGGGTGTGAGAGGGCGAAAGTCGGGTGGAGCGAACCAGCTGAAGTGACCCCTTTCCTCTCGGGCGAGTCAGGCCCGTCCTTCCCCCGCGTAGCACATTATTCGTTCGCAGGAGTGATATTTTGCATGAATTAATGATTACTGGGGGAAATCTCCAACATTTAAATTAGCTTTTAAATAAACTGCACTATTTATAGAATAGATTTACTTCACCAATTCTTTCAAAAATTAAATGGTGATTATCTCCTCTCTCTCTCTGTTGCAGAGATCGTCTAGAGAAAGCACGGCAAGTAGCAGGAAAGATGATAAAGATTGGTTGGAAATTGTTTACAAATACCTCAGCGATCCACTATTTGCAAAGTGCTTCTATGTGTCTCGTATGCCTTTAAAACCTGGAGTTTTATATCAGGTAATCAACATCATCATCGTCATTGTCTCGTCGGAGTGCTCCTCCCCTCCTAATTATCATCATTGATAATGTTGATTAATCATTGATTAGTGATTGATTATTATTACGTAGAATAATGTCTTCTGTAACATATTACTGTTGTTTAAATACATGAAAATATTACTGTATTAAATATATGAAAAATTGTTAGCAATCTACTGTTCAGAAAAAAACATACTCTCTATGCTTTATTCAGGCACATAATATTTTTTAAATGTTTGTGTAGGTGCAAATTAAGGGCACAGACTGGACAGGAAGACGGCTTCTTTGTGGTGTGATACACAGATGTTCCTCATTTCAGGAAGAAGACATAAAGGTAGATGGATTTTTTGCCTCTCAACGTTGTTATTGTTTGTTTATTGTCTTTCTTCTCGCTTTCTTACTCCTCTTACCAACACTAGTCTTATCAAATTACAGTTTAATGTAAGAGTTTTATATTAAAGCGCTTGACATTTTTATTTAAATAAATGTGTTCAATCACCTACGCCAGGTAATACCTTTAGTGTCACAGATAAAGGATGGCGACGATGGACTGTAAACTTTAGCTTCCTAGATACAGAATGTTGACTAACAGTTGTAACCTCTAGTTATAGATACAACAGTTGACTAAGTGTCGTAATCTCTGTGTCCCAGAAAAATAATATTGTAATTTTTAGTGTCTCAGATACAAAATGATGACTAAAAGTTGTAGAATTTGGTGTCCCATATACACAATGTTGACTAATGGCTGCAAAGTCTAGTGTCTCAAATACAGAATGTTCACTGCAGGTTGTATTCTTTAGTTTTCCAGATAATGTTGACACAGCTGTAATATTTAGTGTTCCAGACACAGAATGTTGACTAAAGAAGACTACGTGGCGGGACTCATGATAGATGCCACTCACAGCCTTCACTTTTACATCGACGGTCAGAAGGTAGAGACAGTCACAGAAGACATCCCACGACTCTGCCATGCCGTGTTCTCTCTCAGCGACCTTTTCAATTTAAAGGTAAAAATAAAACTGCGTGTAACTTTCATTTCGGTAGGAAACTTTACTGGAAACATTTACCAAAGCGTGCCAATAAAAAGTATATTTTAAATCCTAAGAGAAATGTTTATAGCGAACAATGTTTTAATAATAAAATAAAAAATAGCAGGCTTTAATTAGTATAATTTTCTTATGAAAATAAGTCTAAATATGCATCGGTATCTTAGTTATAATTACCCATTCTTTATAATTTTTTCGATATCAACTTGTATTTAATCGTAGTTTACTGTTCCTCAAAGGTAAGTTCTAATGTCACAGAAAAACTATGTTTCTAAGAAGTGTTATACTTTTAATGAAATATATTCATAAACTTGCCATTAATTAAAGAGTGAACCAAATATATTGTGTGCAAAGCAATTTTATTTTAAATATATATTATCAATAAAAATGCAAATACAAACAGATTTAGCGTTAATGGTATTATATGTTTGGGAAGGCTAAGAAAAATAGTACCAGCTGTGTACATTAAAATATTAATTGTGCACATTAAGTCCTTCCATCACAACAAATAAGAACCTACAGTAATTGCCAGATGGGTCACCACAACTTTTGGTTCATGTTTTTTTTTCTGTCTGGTGTGCAGATTACTCCACTTCCTCCAGTAAAAATAGAGTAAAGACGACCATGTGTAACTACGTAATAATTATATTGTATATACATAACATCATATTCTGGTATATTCCATTCTATGGTTTGTCAAAAAACCAAAAGGCATGACTGTATACATTTCCTAGTTTGTTAATGTAAATCAAAAATAAATAAGCAGCTAGCAATATAAACTCAATCTTGTGCAGGTCTTTGAACAGAGGAAAAAGAAAAAAACAGCATTGCATTCTCTCTCTCTCTCACACAGACACACGATCGCATGCACACTCGTTGAGAAATTCTCGAAGCATCAATCAACACAAAATACTGTAACTACAAGAAATTATTCTGTGAGAAAATAGCAACAAAAAAAAATCTTTAGTATAATTTATATTGTTGAAGAAGTCTGGAAAGTCGTTGTGATCGTTAAACTTTTGATAAAGGGCGGTATAAGCCTTGTGACTTTATATTCAACCTGGCCAAGTGAACCGCACGCGGGAGTCAAAGTTTAGAAAATTCATTAGCGGTTTAATGTATCAAAATAAGTTTGTATTAAATGATTCATGATAATAACGTAAGTAGTGATGGACAAGCAAGGAAGTCTATGATGGAACAGACAAGAAACATATTAGTACATAACAATACAGAGATGTATGCTTCTCGTCAGCTGCTTGGAGTCTGCATGGACAATTTTGGGGAATTATTAACTTCCACCCCAAGCCGATGGTAGACCAGTTCCTGTCGCTTGTTGACACTTGTAGCATTCCTTGACCACGTCTGCTCTTGCAATAGAAATCATCGTTGATTTTATTATGTATCTCAATGTACAGATCATATTCTCAAATGACCACATTTTTCTTTCCTGAATTTTAAAAACATGAGCAAATAATGAAGCTTTCTCTGGAAAAATTTGTTTGGGTTTATTAATTTATTAACTGTTCATATATACATGTGTGTTTATCAGGTGTAAGATCATTATGTAAATACCAGGAACTGCTTCATCAGGAGCAGGTGTGCAAATAAATAGACGTGATTATTAATATTAGAGTGCTTTCACTGCACAATCACAAAAAATATTTACCTAATATATCCAAGTAAGTCGCTGACTACAAATCACAGTAATTGATGTATATTTGAGATAAGCTAACCCATCTGACCTCTCGTAGCATCAAACTACACCTCACACCTTTGCGTTTGGTGTCGATTTTTTTTTTTTTTTTATTTTGAGCTCCCAAAAATGAAACATTTCTGTCTCTTGCGACCATAGACAATAAAGATGGATTGTATCAGTGACTCAGAACGCGAACACTTTCTCATCAGCCCTCGCTATTATTTGTCTTATCTCAACTAGAATCTTTGTGTAAGTCTTTCTTGCCCAGGCAATTTCTCACTCAGTCGTCAGTGTCACGTGGTGCAGCCTTATCATCCGGAAGTTAACCAGCGCCAGCAGTTCGTCCTGTTTGTGTAGCGCCTGGCGGACAAAGTGATGGATGTCGACACCGCCTCTTGAGTGTTTCTCTCGCCCTCCTCTAGACCCTCTTGTTCCTCTTCCTGTTTTTGTTGGATTATCACTAAGATCAACATCACAAAGTCCGAGTGAGCTCGTGCTATAGTCACAACGGAAATTTTCTCTCAACTTTGACCCATAGGGTCACGGCAGAGAAAAATTCTCTCGTACAGTCAGGCTACGTACTAGCGCCCTCTACAATGTCTTACACATAAACATCATTTATTCATCAACACGGTTATAATCCTGTTTTCACATTTGTAAGGGTTATGCTAAAATAGAAAATCAAGTTAAAAGCGACAATGACTATGATTATTTGTTCATGTACAATTTCTTGTCTGTTCTTAACGTACTTATCTATTTATTGTACTTAGATGGTATGCTACTCTTAATACAAATAAAATTATTTTTGAGCTCTTTTGTGTATTTGTGTGTGCCTGGTGACTGGTTGGAATAGTTGCAATAAAGGTATTATTTCTTATTTAATCCTTTATATACATTCTTGTGATGACTGAAAAAATCTAATTGAGCACATGTGATTTATTTGAAATCCTTAGACATATGTCGACTGCATTCTGTTAAGTTTGATGTAAACACGAAGATTTCTCTTTGCGGCATTATCAACCACTTTAGTAACCGGGAAATGTGTACTGCGCATGCGCTGAATAACTGACGAAATATTCTTACTGCAGATAAACAACGAGAGAGGCGAGGTGGATGGATGAGGTCATCTTTTGAGCTTAAAGTGACATATTTACATCGTAGATATTTAGGTTAAGGATGCTTCATACAGTACACATTTTTTTAAAATTTCGCAGGAATTTTTTTGTTCGAAGATTGGTAACTCTGTGCATATCACTTTCGTTGTCTACTTTCTCTCCGATTACAAGACCATTTGTTCTTTTTTTTTATTTTTTTTATTTTCCACCCCATTCAGTATCAAGCAACGTATTCTTTTTGCGAAGATCAATTACAACAACCGGGAGTGCAACCACGAGACTGATCTCTCTTCACGAGAGCGACTGAGAATAGCATCTGCGGTCACGCGACCTCAGACCTTGTGACTTCTTTTAATTGGTCACAAGTTACAAGTGTTTACGAACAAAACTCAAACGATTTGCTGAACTGAATAAAAATTAACGGATAATCAGGAAAATCGACTGGAACCTCTGCAAAAAAGTTATCGATAATTTTAACGATCGGATTATCGTCTGGAAAAATCATTTTTATTAACATTGAAAGATGATTCAGTAAAAGTTGAAAATATTCTTTGACAATATTAAACAAAGGGCATAGAAATGAACTGTTATCTCTAAAGGGAATTCCCAAATGATTTCCATGTCGTAATTGTAATTCCTGTTCTAATTCATCTCGTGACCGCATCCCTCAGTCCTGATAGCGACAAGGATGAGTTTGTGGGAATATTTCTTGCATCCTCAGTCTTTGTTTTTGCTGTCATGCAAGTGTGACCTATTCAACTAGAAGGGACGGTGAGTGAGCAATGCACGTTTATATTGCTTAATTAAAATACTCCACAAACATTGCAATCAGTTGGCGAAGCACATCATCATCACAATGTGACTTTGACGGTTAAACTGTTGTTTAATGGCATCTACTTGTAGAGGCATTCACATCGAGTCACAGCTTACTGTACACCAGCTTTCACAGTCTCTTCAAATGTAAAAAAAGAGGCTACTCGTTGTGTTAACATAAAATTACTGTCCATGTCATTAGTTTCTGGACTAGTCTTTGAACTACAGAAAGAAGATGAAGCTGTCAGGATAATCACCTGAATAGAAAATGTTTAAATCTCACTGGAATGAAGAGTGCATCATTTCATTAAAGCTAGCCATTGACAACTGATGTTTTGTTTTAAGTTATTAATGACAAATGTTGCTTGATATTTGATTTGTGTTAGACAAGTAAAGTTGTTTTTAAAGGGACAGAAATCCCAACTGCGTTCTTGACTCGTCTGCTGAGTTTAATTTTCCTTTTGGCAGTCAAACGACTGGGTGACTGCTGGCTGAGTAAAATCTAACTTATCGTCTGACTAGGAAGCTTAATGAATTGCTGGCTGGCTAAAAGCCTTACTAACTGTCAGACAGACAAACGCAGGCACAATCAGAAAGAAGGAACAAAAAAAATGGTCATGACAAATAATAAAACTTGACTGATTTCTTCTCGTATGACTAATTTTTGTCAATTTTTATTTTATTACCTTAACAGAATAAAATAACAGAAGAAAGAGTCCAACCCTTTAAAATTTGCTCGTTAATATGGAAACAGTAGTTCAGACACACGAAAGAGAGTGTGCCGTGTGCACTAATGACTTAAACACACCAAAGATTCTACCCTGTGGTCATCTCCTGTGTCGACAATGTGTCATTTCCTGGATGGACTCAGAATCCGACCCCGTATGTCCTCTGTGTACCTGTCCTATAGTAGAGCATGAAAATATCTCCTCTGAAAGTTCAGCAAATGTTGTGGACGCCCTGCCTACGGATTTTGTAATGGAAGCGATAGTAGAAAGTTCTCACGTGCTGGTGAAGGATGGCATGTGCACAATATGTGATGACGTCACAGCTGAATACATCTGTATGGAGTGTGTGGAAAGGATGTGTCCATCGTGTATGAAGATACACAAGAAGATGGTAGCGACCCGCAGTCACGATGTGGAGAGTGTCAGCACTGTGACACCTGAACGTCTGGCTGCCAGCCGCCCTGCACTGTGTGCTGACCACGGCGACAAACACGCGGATTTCTTCTGTACTGATCACAGCTTTAGTATCTGCGCATCATGTAGTTCCAAGAAACACTGGAGATGTTCCCTAGTGAAAGATTTGGACGAAGAAATCAAGTTCGCTGAAACTACACTGTCTAGTTTGACTGAAATATTGAATGAAGAAGAGGAAAGCTTGAAACAGGCGTTGGATGAGGTGAACGTGCGTTTGCTGAAAGCGGATGTCACTGAACAAGAAAACATGGCGCATGTAGACAGGCTACACGATCGTATTCAGAAGCTGGTGGAGGATTCTCGAATAACGCTGAAAAAACTGATACTTGATTCTAGTTCGAAAGTCCAGAATCCGTTGTTACACATCAAGATAGAACTCCACAAACGTTTCGAGAAAGTGACGTCACACAAGGACATTGTGACGAGAGCTCGAGCAGTGGCGCCACGCCCCGTGCTGATACACGTGACCCAGACTCTGACAGACAGGGTCAACAACCTCGATGTCAACGCCGACATACAAGCAGAGGTCTGGAAGATTCCATCGCTGGCACCTGTGAGATTGTCTGACGATGTAGTAAAACGAATAGAAACTGAACTACATCTTCTGGAACAACAACTGGCCGAGGATGAGGTAAACAAGTTTATCTCCAATATACTCATCATTTACAAATACAGAGGAATATAAATATCTATACATAAAGAGAAAAAATATATATATATACAAAATTTTACGTACGAATTTTATTTTTATTTTGCAAGTGACGAGTGAGATAAAATGTCTCTTGCTCATGTTTTGTATGTTGACAAAGCAAGTTTAGTTTCAAGATTAGTAACCGTCTTCATTGCCCTTATTTTTTCTTCAACTAGAAAGCCTTTCAAGATGACTTGGTAAACCGGATAAAGACTAAACATCCCCGTCCGAAACAACAACGGACAAACCCAAAGGTAGACCTACTCTTATGTTAAAAGCGCACCTTTTTTTTAAGCTACATATACATTTATTGTTGAAATTTTACTTAGTTTGTTTCATAGTAGCTTTTAATCAGTGTCTGTGTTGACAGGCGAAATTTTAAATGAAACCTGCAAAGGTCATCACGAGCAGGCTTATTCTCTATATTAATTTACCTCACACCTGCCAACATTCTAAACGTTGCAACCGGTCATAAGTGAATATTGTTTATTTTAAATAAGTAAATGTGAACCGTTGACGTTTGGTCAAACAGGCACCTGTCCTTGTGTTCCACGAAAACTGCGGAGCAAACATTCGTCTGATGAACAAGAAGACGATCGCAGAGAGAACAAACCCGCAGGAGAGCCTCGGGGGCGGTGTGGTCGTGTCACGTGATGCTATGGTGGTAAACTACTTGTATGAAGTATGTTGTTATTCTACTTTAATGATTATGAATTTGTTATGCTTTAATTTAGCTGTATAAGGTCTATCCCCGTTCTCAATTACTTTCCACAGATAACACAGATAATGCACATGTCAGAGAAGTTTTAAGTTAGAGACCAGTCTCTCTACAGTCTGCAGAAAAAGTCATACACGACCATTGTTAGTCTGTAGTCACAAAATGCTTCTTGAAAAATAGTTAAAATGCATCCGCAAAGACCTTTTAGTAAAGATAAAAATCACTTTATGCTTCCAGGACAACTTTCTTTATTACAGAAGTCAGCTTCGTTCGGTTGTTGTTAGAAATAAAACAATGTATTTTTCTTTCTTTAAAATTGTTGAGTTAGTTTTGTTTCTTGTTTAGTCGGTCTTAGTTGTTGTCTCGTACTATCTGTTATTAGCTTTTGCAACAGATTAAAACTTTGATGTTTACACAGGTGAGAGTGGACGCTGTCGGTGATGCTGAGTGCGGTATGTTCGCCCTCGGTGTGACGAGTGTTCCTCCTGCACAACTCACTATGACAAACTGGTCTGAGGAACTGGAGGACTCTGTCATCATCCGACACAATATGGTCAGCAGCTGTGGAAAGTCTGTGAGTTTTAATGGCTACAGGTGTTTAGAAAGGGTTTGTTGTATGACACGCACTTGAGAGATGAGATGAATTACCATTGAATTATGTTTAAATGTTTTATTTAGATCAATGTTTAAAATGGTCTGGTGGGTGTTTGATGTTATTGTTGTTGGTCTAATGACTGATTGAAGCTACTCTATTCTAGCGAAGCAGCTTATTTTTTTTTCTTAATACGCGTGCATACAAATGTCAGGTAAACAACGCAGACATCCACATCGAACATAAAAACTTAAACTGTCCTCGTCACAGCCAGTGGGTGAGCTAGGACAGTATATCAAATGTTTGTATATGTGGAGATATGTGGTATAATAATGTTATTTGCTTTCTTGGTGATATTGAATGCTTATATATATGTCTCCAGTTATGAAAGATTTATATCATCATAGCCCTGAAAGAGCTATTTAGTAATCAGCATGAATTTCTCTCTCATTATTCATAGTCAAAGGTTTATTTTGGAAAAGCTTTTGAAAGCATCAAAGTCGGCAGTCGAGTTGGAGTACTGGTGGACTTGTCTAACAACCTTCGCCTCTATGTCGACGACAGCTACCAAGGAATTGCAGCTCGAGATGTCAGACAGCCTTGCTTCGCCGTCTTTGATGTTTGCAACAAAGTCATTCAGGTGAGAGAGACACCTGGCTACATGTTGAAGGCATTAGCAGGGTTTGCATTTGTCTCTAAAAACTTCTGCGCTATGATTACTTTACAATCCCCAAAATCTGAAGCGAATGAAAAATTATTTTTAAAAATTACTTGTTTGTCGCACATGTTATTCCCTTAACACGTATACTTCCCTATTTATGTGAACAATATTTTAGACTGTCCGTTTTTCCTGCATATAGAACTGTCTACGCGTTTTCATGAGTAGGAAAAGTAGTAGCAGCAGTAGTAACAGTTGTATAGTCACGGTATAACAAGTCTCCTCCCTCCCTTTAAATAACGGTTCTACAGATTTTCTTTACTGTAAGCGATTTTAATATTATTTGGATTTTGATACCTCATTCCTTATTCTCTTTGTGTGCAGGTGACAGCTCTGCCAACATCTAAAAGGTTGTCTGAGCCTTTAATGTCACAGTTCTTTAAATATTTTCAACATAAAGTCTCTTTTTTGGATGCTGTGGAAGATGAGTTCCACACGGACATCCTGCAGACAGAAGAGACTGAGTAGTGTCCAGTCCAATGACTAGCGGCGCACTGAACTGTGGGGCTTACTGAGGGATGGAAATGTGACAGGTAATGAAAAGAAATAGTCACTCGCCTACAACTTGTCGTCTGCCAGCGGAAGCCGTTGACTTTAAAGGTACCGTGACCAGGAATCAGTGCTAATCTCAGTCTCTCCTCCTTCAAAGCGATGTAACTCTAAAGGACGCTGCTACTCTTTTTTTCCGGAAGTCACGTGACAGCCTTGCGAATGAAAGACCTAGAAAACTGTATTGAGGATCAGGAGCGGGGCCGTATACATGAGTCAAACGTGTCTTGGACCAGAAATAGTTTGGAACTCAGAAACACCCTCAATATTCATGAACAAGTCAAGAGCCTGTCATAGAAAATAAAAGTTTTAATGTGTACGCAAACTTCCGTGCCTACAATTAACTCTCCTTCTTTGTTCGCTGCTTTACTTTGTCCCATTGCAACCTCTTTGACAATGTCAGTTTTTCTGAAAAAAAATCTGTTTCCTCTCTTGTACGTAGCGTAGTAGAAAAAAGTAAAAAAAATATAGTAGTTCAACCAATCAAACAAATAAAAAAAATTGGTACTTTTTTGTACATTTTATTGAATTTCATGTTTAACATGTACTAATAAAGTAATGCTGTTAACAGTCCTCTTTCTAAAACTATAAATTAAAACGAAGTTCCCACAATACTTTTGTTCCCCAGTTATATGTCAATTAGAAAAAGAAATTGAGACTCCAAGATGAATATAGTTCCATAAAGCTAAGTTCCAGTGTGACAAGCACAGGTGTATTCAGATCCCTTCACATAAACTCAACAACAGGGAATAACCTTTCATCATACTTCACCTTTTAAGTGCAAGTGAATACAGGATGGTCTCGCCAATGACGACCTTCTCCACATTTGTTCCTTGTGGAAGACATAATTTTCTGCTGTTTCTTCTCAACAAAAACATTATTAAATGGAAACGTAGATATGGCAAATAAACCTATTTACAAAGCAATTAGAAAAATATCAATAACATAATTTTTATGTCAATGTAGTGAGAACCTGAATTTGGTGTACCTATGTAAAAGTTTCAATGACAACATACCACGCGACACATTGCCACACTAGTTATAGTATCCATTTACATTTATTGTTTATTTATGTTATTCAGTCCATTTGCAAGAGAAGACAACTGAGGAAAGAGGAGGACGTAATAAAACTAATGAGAGGTTTTATTCATTGATGTCTATAAAACAGAAAAAGAGTGAAACGTGTAACAATGAGTCTCCAACATCCAAAATGTGTCTACTTGTGATAAAATCATGTACATGTAGCATGACCTTTCTCGCTGTAACGAGTCACACATAAGAAGGTAGTCAATAAAACAAAATATGAAGTAAATGGTCACGAGATCAGCTAGCACAAAAAATAACCACACAACAAATGATATATGACTTGGTAAATTAAAACTTAATCTATACATAAGGTATTTCTATTAAACATTTCTAAAAGCACACAAATGTAAATAGTCTCTACCTATGATAAAGTCCTGTAAATGTAGCTTGACCTTTCTTGCTATAGCGTGTCCCACAAAAGAAGATATTAACTAGAAAAAAAATAAAGAAAATGTGCACGGTATATCAGCTAAGATAAAGTTTATTGTTTGAGTCGGTTAGGTAGTGTGCAGAGCTATATTTCTATTTGTGTTTTTTGTTTTAGCAAGTTCTTTACATCAGTTATTTAACAAACAGTAGCAAAGGGTAGAGTCAACTAATAAAATCATTGCCAGACTCGATGTCGTCGTAGATAACATAAGTGTTATCGCTGTTGTTATTGTCTCTCATTGTCACATGCGCTTCATGTCCTCCTGGAAGTGGGAAGTGCTGTCACCTGAGCAACAACGAGAAGAATATATCAGGTGCAGGACAGATGAGTGTGTAGTAATATTAGATATATAACATGTTATATAAATATTATAAATGTCCTATAAAATATCTCCCACAGTATAGTCAAGCTGGAATAAAAACTTGCTACAACTATAACTTTTTTCTACTGCTACCCATAATACCGCAGTGATGTGTATATAAATAAAATATTAATATTTAGATAAAACTTTTAAGTCAAAAATGAAGTAAAGACGACATCAGAATACAATATTTTGTTGTGTTAGTTATTCGTCAACTAACGATGTCTAGAAACCAAGAAGACATTTTAGTCGACAAAAACTGTTAAAGTCTGTGGCACAACTCAAACTCCGCTACCGTGTACCTAAGCTTCACACCTGACTGACATTGTAGTGAAGGTTAAAGAAGGCGAAGCAGGGCCAAGGAACATCTTTTGCTGCAACACCCTGGTCCTGTCCATCAGCGTAAAAGTGAAGGTCGTTTGATGAGTCCACCAACAGTCCAACACGACTCCCGACTTCCAGGAATTTGAGAGCTTCAGCGACATTAGTCTTGACCTGTGAAAAATGAGATAGTAAAATTTTGTGCTGGGGGCGGGATTATTTTAATATTTTACACAGTTGATGCACAAAAGGTACATCACATCATTTAGGCCTAAAATGTAATTTCTTTTAGCACTGCGTCTAAAGGTATACAATTTTCTCTAGTATGTGAATAATTGTGTGTGCTGTATCATAATCATCACTGTCATCGTCATTAGCATCATTCTTGCTATCGCTCCTGATAGTCGTGACGGGTGAGCCCTTATCACGTGCCACGTCTCTCCATATACTACCTTTCCCAGTGACCAGTACAGTCACGGAATGGACTACTAACTGTATACTTACCTCGATACTAATTTACTACTCAGTCATTGCAATAGTCGCTTTTACCCAACTTACATTTACATGTGAATTCAGTTTTTATAGGGTTTCGTTGAAGTATTTAGCATGTTGGCTATAGGTAAAAGTGTATAAAATGGTTTCAGCGGTGTCCGGTCACTTAATCCCCAGACACTTCATCCCCGACACTTCATCCCCGACACTTCATCCCCGAGACATTTAATCCCCAGACACTTCATCCCAGACACTTCATCCCCGACACTTCATCCCCGACACTTCATCCCCGAGACACTTCATCCCCGAGACATTTAATCCCCGACACTTCCTCTTCAGGACAAATCAAGAGCAACCTATAATAGATTGTTGGGTGCAGTTAGAGAGCTAGTGCCTAATGCAGCTCCAGAGACTATAGTAACAGACTTTGAGAAAGCTGCGATGACCGCTTTTAGAGAGAAGTTTCAGTCATGTAGAGTAACGGGATGTTACTTTCACTTAAGTCAAGCGGTATTACGCAAAGTCACTGAACTGGGTATGAGAAGTGACTATGACGAAGACGACGAGTTACGTGGAATGGTCAGATGCCTCCCAGCACTTGCCTATGTACGTGAGGAAGACATCGTCGATTCCTTCGAATTGCTTGCAGAGTCAATGCCACAACATGATCGCATGCCGGAACTTCTATCCTACTTCGAGCATACGTACATACGGGGCCGCAGACTGCGCGGTAGAGGGGATAACTACGCTTCAGCTTTATTCCCTCCAGACACTTGGAACAAATACCTGGACGTCATCGGCGGTGTTGCACGAACAAACAACTCTGTGGAGGGTTGGCATCACGCCCTTCAATCTCTCTTCTCCTGTCATCACCCAACGATGTGGACATTCCTTGATGGTCTACGTAAGGATTGTCAGCTACACAAGGCGTCTGTTCTACAATCATGCGCCGGCACAGAGAAACGTCCAAAGAAGAAATACGCTGAGTTAGCCAGGAGAATTAGCAACATTGTAGAGAGATATGAGTCAATGGATCGTCTTCTGTACCTCCGATCATTAGCTTACCTTTCATATTGATTAACAGCAATTACCTCCCGAACACTCAAGAACAATTTTCATATCATATTGTTGAAGAACATTACATTTACTTGCTTATATGAATTTTAACTAATGTTGTAGATGTTCAAATGACGTTGAAGTTAATAGCATGATTTGAATTTGAATTATTTGAATTTCAATTAATAAATTTCATTAAAATTTTTCGCTGACTTCATAATTTTTATAGTTAAGAATTTAGTTTAGGGATGAAGTGTCTGGGGATGAAGTGCTTAGGGATTAAATGTCTCGGGGATGAAGTGTCGGGGATGAAGTGTCGGGGATGAAGTGTCTGGGGATTAAGTGACTGGGAACCGGTTTCAGCATTGTATTAACATAAGGGAATAAGACCGGTAGGCTAGATAATAATTAGGTTTTCCCCTTTTCTGAATAAATCGTTGACGCCGCGGTCTCCGAATGAATTAGGGCCCCTCGCCGAGATGACATAAAACTGTCTGATGCTAATTTTATATAAAACATTTGGGTGTCATTATTATTTAACTCTTGTCAGACGGTTAAGGCTAGAGGCCGTTTGACCCACCGTGAATTTTACCGGTGTTTACCGATTTTCAAAACAATTATTAATAAATAACTAAAAGAGGTAGAAGAATAACTCAAGATAATAATTATAGATCAAAATGTGTAAAATAGGAACAATTCTACATGAAACTTGCTTGAGAGCTCACTTTTATTATTGTCATCCATACAGGGTAGATGAAGTAGAATTTTTCAGCACTTGTTTACACAAGATGTCACCGTACAAGAAGTCTAACAAGAAGATGACTTATAGAAACACATTTTGATCTTGAAAACCAATAAGAAATGCACACACATTGTGCTTGTCTAGAAATTCACAAATGATGCCAGAATTGTGAAAATCCGAGGAACTAGCCGCACGTTTCTCGTATATCGTATCGCCATTTTTTTTTCTAGTGGAAAAGAAAGATTACTCTGGGAAATTGACGATAGTTCAGTCATGACAGAGAATGACGTCACACGCACAGGAAGTGTCTGAGGTCATTGAGAAGATTTGACGTCATCTGTTTATTCGTATGACGCACTCTGTGTGTAAGGCTTGTAAGCTCCGTCTGTCGGAAACTGATAAAAAGACAATTTTGACTATTTTCCCATCTTTTCGTGGCAATCGGGTGCAGCACATTCTCGAGGCATGGTTCTCACTATGGAAACCACACGTCAGAGGGTCACGTGACGGAGAACGAGACTTCGTGGAAGCAAAAAAAGAGTCCCGTGTCATTTCTCTTATTAAACACAACATTCTACTGAAAACCTTCAACGTTTTCCACATGAACACACATATAAATAGACGAGATTCTAATTTATCCTACTCTTTATGCGATTCTAAGCAGTTTAAATCCCTTTAAAGCAAATAATGTTTTAAAACTGTTGTGCAATTATTAAATAATAAACTTTGTACTGAACTTTTCTGAGAAAGCTTTTAATAACCGGTGAATAATAAGTGCATCCATATTGTAATGTAATCAAGGTGGTGATTCGTTTAAATTTTTGCACAAATACACCTTTTGGTGAGGCATACAGGTATCTTTCTACCTGTATATATTGTTATCCTGATAAGTACGTATACAAGTATATGTTTAAATCCATATAAACACATATACATAAAATATCCATTAAATAGTATTCTTACTACATGCTTAGCATATGTTAGTGTATTAGAACTATTTGAACATATTAATATTGCTTTAAAACAAAACTTTATAAATAGCAGATAGAATTTTTTTTATTATCAGGTGTAATTGCAAGAATTAGGCAGAAAATAGATTGAATAACGAAAGAGTGGAGAGATAAAAGTAGACAAAGAGAGAGAGTGTGAGTGTGTGTATGTGATCGATAAAATCTTATTTGAAAACAGAAACCCTTTTTTTTGTATTTCGAACCCTTTGATGTGCGTTGTTAAGGGACCAAGCTTTTGAAATAAAATGTTTCAATAGACTCCTTCCGATCTTGTACAGCGAAAACAGACAAACAACTTCATACGTTGCCTACAGTGTGGTAGGTCTCCAGGGCTCTCTGCCTTCTACCGACAAACAACAAAAACACAAGTCGCGGGACATGACACCTTGCCGATGGTCATGTGAAAGGCTGTCGTCGCCGTTACAAGCTAACAAACAAACAAACAAACAAACAAACAAGTAGCTGTATGACTATCGACTGCTCACCTAAAACGGAGGAAGACCGGACCTGCTTCGCTCCATCATGTCTTCCCTACGACTACTACCAGTTACAGGATGAAATGAGTGCAGTAGTGTGTATGGCGGGTCTGACCATAATATGTTGGTGTAGATTTAGAGTAGTGTTAAGTAGAGGGAATTACTGTGTAAGGGATTTAATTAATACTTTAAATAGTACAGTCATGTTAAATGTTTATCCCTTCCACTATTTCTGGGGTGTACCAACTTACAGCTTTGATTAAAGGCCAAGATAGAAGAAGGTCAAAACTTAAAACTTTTTATAACAATTTTATTTAAAAGTAGGGAATTACATATTTAAGAAGGCTCATCGTAAAATCAAGAATTTAATTTCTTTTGAGCATGCGGATTCTGTAGATGTATATCGTGTAAAGGGGTGAAAGATCACCGAAATTTCTTGCACTGACATTAATCAAACTATTTATCATCACATGTCCGTTAAAAATGCTGATCTCACAAACAAGTTCATTTGGATTGCTTTGTTTTCTTCACACGTCCAGTCGCACCAACCAACAATATTTGCTCACAACTGTAACTATGGAAACTCACATCGATATCCTTGACGCGCACTCCAGTTTTCCAAAAAATGACGGAATCTTTCAGGTCATAAGGTCTCGTCCGCAGAGTGAGCTGTGAAGGTAGAACTCTCGTCACACCAAGGAATACATTGCATTTGGCTGGCGTATTTATTTCGTCTATTCTGACCTGTGTAAACATCATTGTGACAGGATAAGTGAACTCGACTTCAATCGCTAACAAAACATAATCTAGAGGTTAAGCATCCTTAATCACAAACTTGTATTATTGGACTTCTGACGATCTTTTTCCATTTACTTACTAAAACGAGGCAGGTGTGTATAAAGCTTCCGGTTTAGTTAAGTTCATTGATTACGCTCACCGATACTAAAAGCGGATAACTTTTTAGTTTTCTTTTCTTTTTTTAATTTTTTTTAATATGTAAACATTTATTTTCCACAAAAATATTAAACATACTACACGTTTCACGCATTCTATTCTTACAAAATTCATACAGCTGCAATATAACATATATAACATTATACCAGACATATAAAAAAAAGTTAATTTAATATAGGTCTCGAAATGGATGATTTTTGTGACTATTGTAGATGTGAATAAGAAAATATTTAAGGTATTTTCTGTAGACTAATGTTTCGTTTAGAGAGTTAACTGGAAAATCTCGTCTACAAGCAGTCCATTAATACAAGTTTGTGGTTTGACATTGGTCGCTGATTACCAAACAGATCACTCTTTTGTAAAGATTACTGAGTGTTTCAGAAGGGAAACAACTGCTTTAACACTGTCGTCTCTAATCAAGTTTCCTCTCAGGATTTTAGTCATTATAAAGATACAAACATTTTATCCCACTTTTGTAATTTTATTGCTCAATAACTGCTACAACGACAGTCTCCCCTACCACCATTACAGTGACCACAACGTCAACTAACGTCAAAGCCTCAACTCCCAGACAACTAGCAACACCACCTACCCATGTACTTTCACCAACTGTCACCTACACCCAAACCGCTCAAACATGACTTGTTAGTGTAATCACCATCATATTTATTATTATCATAAGTCTATCATACAACTTACTTCATACAAGACATTCACAGCCATGGCGTCACGTGACACGACCACACCGTCGCCGTACGTGTCAGGCTCAACCTTCCGTACGGTCTTTCTGAAGTTGGTCAGAAGAATGCTGGTCCCGCAGGTTTCGTGGAACACAAGGACTGGTTTCTGTGATTTCAAATGTGAAAAAGATAAATATGCTGATAAAAAGATGATTAATAAATATGATATTGTAGGTAAATACTTTACCACTTGGGATCATCAGTCGTTAGCTTTAGCACGACTCTCATGGCTGATTTTATGATCATTAGACTTAATCTTACTATCATTGCTATTCTTAGATATATAATCATTAGCGCTGTTCAATTAAAAGATATTGCACACTATTTCATCAGTTTTGCTACAGTGATTACTACAAGTGAAATTATCAGAAATGAGAAAAGAAACATTATCCGGTGTCGATGTATTAGGAGATGTTACAGCACGCTTGACTACAGGTGTACATAGCACGCGATATTATTTCCATCATTTGTACAATTACAAAAAGTATTTAATTTGCGTGTCACAGGTGAGGTCTTGCTATCCAGCAGATGTCTACAGTTTACAGTTAACATTCAATTTGTGCTCAGCTGAAGGAAGTTTTTTGATATTTTTAATTATTATTTTGAAAATAGCTTCTCGGGTCAGTTAAAGATTACACTGCTGATAAATTTTATTAAAGATTCTAAAATAAAGAGACATTACTTTGTCCTAGTCCACTTTGCCTCGAATATTAAAAGGACTATGATCAGTAGAGTGTAGCGCCATACAATAAATTGTAACGGATCAACAGTCACATTTGGGTTTTGAACAATCGGCTCTGGTAAGTTCAAAAATGTATAGTAAAGAAATCTGCAATAAGCAGTACACCTCTATTGAAAAAATATGCAACACACCTCTATTTTCTTCCCAAAATATGCAAAAAATATGTTTTTTAACTAAATGTTTTATCAAAAGTTCTATATTTAATAATTGCAAGAAAAGAATAGTTTCTAAGTACAATTTGCACTTTCAGACAATGATTATAAACAGTACAGGCACCAGTTTCAATTTCTAGTCTTTTGTAAACAAAAATCTTGCTTAGTGTGAAATAAAAATTCCTGATCACAGTTCGGATGTAACCATTTCTTGAATCCATTTCATATACTGATGTTGATGTCTCACTCACTTTTCTTGACACAGTGTTTGAGTCTCTGAGAGTAAACAAGGTATCTGACTGATGAAAGGCTGAGTGAGAAGCTGCTGTAGTTCTTTATCTGAAATGTGCTTTGTGAGAGGTGGTTTCAGTGTGAGTTCTTCCATGGATGGTTTAAAGTCTTGCAATGTTTGGCAGACAGCAATGAGTTTCCATGAAATTTACAGTCTTTACAGTCTCATTCCTTGCTTTTGACTGGATGTTACAGAATTCCAACACCGATTCCACAGGTGTATCAGTTTGAGAAACTTGTGGAACAAAGTCGTTTTTGCTGGTGTACTTATAACGTTCAATTTCCAAACGACTTGGAAGTTCAGTCAAGGCAAGTTCTGACAATGGACTCACCACAGATGCTATGGCTAGAAGCCGACCTTGTGTTTAGGCCACTCATTATATTGTTGTACAGCAAGTTGATAGTTCTACTACCAGAAGGAGCTAGATGTAACTTTAACTAATGTTGTAGATGTTGAAATGACGTTGAAGTTAATAGCATGATTTGAATATTATTAATGTATTTCAATATTTATTTTAATTGTAAAACTTATTGTGATGTTTATATGAAGATAATTATTTGAATTTCAGTTAAATTTTTCGCCGGCTTCATAATTTTTATAGTTAAAATTTCATTTTAAGGATGAAGCGTTGGGGATGAAGTGTCTGGGGATTAAGTGACTGGGAACCCCAGACTTGTGATGCCGTCTATTAAAAGAATTGAGATCAGAGCCTTCTTATCAACACACTGTTACATGTATTAAAACTGTAACAGTATGAATGCAGAAAATTTATATAACATCATGCTGCACATGAGACAAATAGAAAAGATTACTTACTTCATCAACGAAAAGCTGTCGTTTCAGGCACATTAGCTTATCGCTTATTTCTTTCACCACATCTTCACAACATTTCGTTATTTCTGGCGATGAAATCACCCAAGACTCTGCGTCCAGTTAACTACTAAAACGAGGCAGGTGTGTACAAAGCTTTCCGTTTAGTTAAGTTCATTGATTAGGCTCCCGATACTAACAGCGAATAAGTCGTTTGTTTTGTTTTAAAAATTTATTTGAATATATAATCATTTATTTTCCACAAAAATATTAAACATATTACAGGCTTTACATATTGTATTCTTAAATAATTCATACAGTTGCAATATAACATATATAACGATACAACAGACATATATATAAGGTAATGTATGCCAACATGTATGTATAAAAGTCTAGTCACCGGTTCAATTCTGGTCCACAAGTTACATATAAGGTAGACACTGTTTTACAATTTTTCTTTCATTTCCAGGCGAGCTTTTAAAATAATTTTATTTAATAGGCGTTTAGTAATGGATGATTTTTGTGACTATTGTAGATGTGAATTAGAAAATATTTAACATATTTTTTGTAACCTATTGTCTCGTTTAGAGAGTTAACTGAAAAACCTCGTCTGCAAGCAGTCCAGTAATACAAGTTCGTGGTTTGACTTCGGTCGCTGCTTGCCAAACGTACAGATCCTTTGTAAACAACTGCTTGAACACTGTCGTCTCTAATCCAGTTTCCCCTCATGGTTTCAGTGATTATAAAGATACAAACATTTTATACAGCTTTTGTAACTTTAATACTCAATTACTGATACAACGACAATCTCCACCACCACCATTGCCGTGACGACAACCTCTACTACCGTCCAAGCCTCAACTACTAGACTACTACCACCACCACCTACCCATGTACTTTCACCATAACAACTGTCCACCCAAACTGCTCCATCATGACTTGCTATCGTTATTAATATCATATTTATTACTATCATACAACTTACTTCATACAAGACGTTCACAGCCATGGCGTCACGTGACACGACCACACCGCTGCCGTATTCGTAATGCCGAGCCTTACGTGCGGTCTTTCTGAAGTTTGTCAAACGAATGTTGGTTCCGCAGTGTTCGTGGAACACAAGGACTGGTCTCTGTGATATCAAATGTGAAAAAGATAAACATGTTTATAACAGATGAGTAATAGATATGATATTGTAGGTAAATACTTTAGCACTTTGGATCAAAAGTCGTTAACATTGGAACGACACTCATTGCTTTAAAATAAGCAAAAAAAAAAAAAAATGAGTTCAGTATGAATGCAGAAAATTTATAATAGAACATGCTGCACATGAGAAAAATTAAAAAGACTGCTTACTTCAACAACAACCATCTCTTGGTTGATGCTCTTTAGCTCATCGCATATTACTTTCACCACATCGTCACAGTGTTTGGTTATCTCTGACGATGGATTCACCCAAGGCTCTGCGTTCAGTTCATCACTGAGGTCAAGGCTGTTGACCCTGTCTGTCAGAGTCTGGGCTGCGTGTATCAGCGCGGGACGCGGTCTGACTGCTGTGGCTCGCGTCACGAGATGTGTGTGTGACGTCACTTTCCCTAAACTTTTCTCCAGCTCGCTTTTGACGTCACACAAGGATTTCTTGAACTTTGACACAGAATCACTGATCAGTTTCTTCACTTGTTTCCGACACTCGTCCACCATCTTCTGAAGTCGGTCACATGTCTTATCCACCAGCGCCATGTTTTGTTGTTCAGTGACATCCGCTGTTTGCACGCGCATATTAATATTATATATTTCTTGCTTCAGGTTGTCCTCTGCTTCAAGCAACTTTTCTCTCAATGAACCAAATGCGTCTTCAGCTGACTTCATTTTTTCATCCAGAGACTTGACATCTGGGCAGACCTTGTGTTTTTTGGAAGCACATGGTGTACAGATAGCAATGTTGTGATCAACACAAAGAAAATCCGCCTTCTCTGTGACGTGGTCAGCACACAGTGCAGGGCGACTGGCAGCCAGACGTTCAGGTGTCACAGTGCTGACACTCTCCACATCGTGAGTGCGGGTCGCTGCCATCTTCTTGTGTATCTTCATACACGATAGACACATCTTTTCAAGACACTGCATACAGATGTAGTCAGTTTTGAGGTCATCACATACAGTACACATCTCACATTTCACCAGTAAACTCGCACTTTCTACTATCGCTTCCATCACAGAGTCTGTAGGCAGGGCGTCGACAACATCAGCTGCGATTTGAGATAAATTGCCTTGATTTTCCACTATAGGACAGGTACACAGAGGACAGCCAGCGTCGGATTTTGAGTCCATCCAGGAAATGACACATTGTCGACACAGGAGATGACCACAGGGTAGAATCTTTGGTGTGGTGAAGTCATGCGTGCACACGGCACACTCTCTTTCATGCGCCTGGACTACTGCCGCCATCGCTAAAGACTAATCTGAAATAAAAACAACACTATTTTAACCTCATGTTGCAAACTATTACAATAAAAAAGGCATATTTTGTGGCTAACCACACCAAAGTATAAAACAGTTTATCCTTGTATCTACTTTTTGTACGGATGTTTTTCAATTTAAGTTTTTCACTTTTCGTCGTTAATGGTTCTATTTTTTTTATGTTTACATATCAGTGACAATCTATTTTTTTTCGAAGTTTCTTGATATGTTAATCATTAACAACAAGCTCCACACCCATCATTGCCTACGCTTATACTGGTAATAAGATGGCCTGATAAGATCTCCAAAAGCAGCCTGAGCGGAAGAACCAACCAGACTGCCACTAGCCAAGACATGAAAAAGCAGAAATAGGACACACCCTGCACAAACCAGCTGACAACAATGCCAACAAGCACTTTACTGGAATCCTCAGGGAAAGAGGAGAGTTGGGAGACCAGAGCAAACTTGGAAAAGAACAGTAGAGATCAAGACAAAGGACATAGTAACCACATGGACCCAACTGAAGGGGGCTGCCCTATACCGGGTCCGTTGGCGAGGTGTTGTTGTGGCCTTATGCTCCTCGATGAGTAACAAAGACTTAACTAACTGACGTAACACCTATACGTCTTAAAATAAACACAAAAGCAAAAGTAGATTCGATTTTGTATGCTACTCTTTTCAGTTGGGATGAGAAGGACATCATGTTTGTCCACAAAAATATTCCCGGAAATTTGTCTATTATGTTTTACAACATCTCCCTTTACCAATAAGCTAACATTGGGAAGGAGAACAGCAGACGATTGTACAAAATTGTTCTTAGTATTTTCCTTGATAAAAGCATCCCAGAAGCCTCTCAAGTTTAAAACAACATTTGGAAATTCCCGTTTTCTATAAATTGTTCACGTGTCATCCAACAAGGGCCTTACAGACAGTGTGTCTTTTAGAAGAGTTGCGTCTTTATCACCACTAGCTTTATAACTATTATTCAATATTATTAAAAATGTAGAGCATATTGAAACTATATATGTTGAAGAGAACGGACACAAACATATACTAGATTTTGTATAGTCTTCTAAAACAGGGATGCCCAACCTACGGCCCGCGGGCCATATCCGGCCCGCGACGAGGTGCCATCCGGCCCGTGAAACTTCTGCTCACAGTGCAGGAAATCGGCATGTTAGTAATAAAAAAAGACCTTGAAAAAAAGAAAAAAGGGAAGAAGAAGTATTTATGCCTACGTAGGGGCGTTTCCCAATCTTTTTTTTCGATGGACGAACATTTTGATTCAGTGCTCCGACTTGGTGTCTCTACGATGAGGCCGGACATTCAGAAGTTGGTTTCGGGTAAACTTCAAATATCCCACTAATTACTACATAATTAATGGTAAGTACAACTTGTTTATAATAAAAATGGTATCTGCTCTTTTTTTTTTCGTATTTTTGCAGTGAAGCGGCCCGTGACACAGATGTCCGAAATGTGTATGGCCCGCAGGCCGAAAAAGGTTGGTCATCACTGTTCTATAGTATAGCCTGAACATTTAATATTTTTTGCATATCATCGTTATCAGTAAATAACTATTAGTAAGTAATATTTAAAAGGTAAAAAAATGTAAAATAATAAGAATAAATAAAATTAGACTAGATTTTAGGAAAAAAGATTTCAATAATATATGAATAATAAATTGCACATTAATAACTATGACAATATCTTCGCGACTATGAGACGACATAAACCTTTTATTTGCAAGATGATCAGTGGCCCATTAAAGTACTATGACATCGTATATTAAACAAAATTATAAAAACTGAATAGGATTTATTATACACAGGCATTTAAGTGCATTCAGATTAAACTTTCATTTTTAATTGTCATTGTTTCTTTCGCTTAATTTCCTCCTCGAAGAAACCTCCTTCAGAACTAAACCTCTAAGAAATGAATGAGTTCTGAGGGCATCATCATTTACTTAAGTTTTATTGCCATTACTACACTTTAGATAAGTATAATATGTTGTGTTCTTGATTGTCCGTCTGTTTTACAACGGCTTCTCATTACTTTAACACTGATAAGGGAGGTAAGCCAGCAGACCATTCTAAAAATCATTATGGAGTTTTCTTTCTTGGTTTACAGAAAAAAATTAACGCGAAACTAAAACACATGCTTAATTAATAACACGTTTTAACATGTTTTTCTTTAGAAATCTAAAAGGATCAGCTTTGTATTAAATAGAAGTAAGTATTTTGCTGAACCAGTGAACGTCACAGTATCACAATAATAGCTTACCTTTGAAATAAAGTGACCCACTTTGTCTCCTCTATTAATTAACTACCTAAAACAATAAAAATACTCACAAACTTAAATCAATAACACGTGTTTAAAATAAAGATTTTTTTAAGTTGGTAACTTTTGACAGTAAAGACAATAGTATCCACTTCATGACAAATCAGTATTTGGCTAAAATTAACAGAAATTCCTTACCTGCAAAATGGCGTGATCCACTTGACTCAAAATTGACACCTTACACCTTTGCACTAATGTATGATGCGCGTTAGTTACAGGTGTATCGGTGACAAAATGTCTTTAGATAAGCAATCGTTTTCAGCCTCACAAAACAAAAACCCTACGAGCGACCTCAGCACAACACTGACAGTGTGTCTGACATAACCAACTCACTGGACTGACACGTCGCACGTAGCTTCTGGGAATTCCCGTTTTCTATATCTTATAGACATGTCATTAAAGACACTATTATTTAAACTGAACACTTAGCAGAACAGACTGACATAGATATTCTACACAATGTCGTCTTTATCGCTCTAATCTATCACTACTATTCAAACTGTGCAGAAATAATTGTTTATTAAACACCCAAACGAAAGTAGAAACGAAACCGAAAGTACATGTTTATTGACTTTTCAAATGAAGCATGACTGGTTTCTATATTTAACACATGCTTGTCTACCTAGTACTATTAATACTAACAATATTTACACAATCTTCAGAAGAAATAAACTGTGTAAAAGATGTTTACCTAAACGTGAAAAAGAAAAAGAAAGTAGATTGGATACTTTCGAAGTTAATGTTAGGCTTAATACTCTGTACAGAGTTTTTATTTAACTGTCTCATTGTTAGTGTCGCGTGTAGCGACGTATCCAGCCGCTCCCAGCGCCGAACAAACCAACACGCACACGAAACGACGCTACAAATATATATTTAATGAAAACAAAATAAAAAAAACGAACCCCCAAAAAACAACAACAAAAAAAAAACCACAAACGCCTCCCAACCGGACGCCAACCGACCCCACCCACAACTCCAGACAGTTCCGTTCCAGCAACAGAAGCCCCGTGACAACCATGCTCAGGCTTCCTCAGCGGCAACAGCCACCACCGTTCCTTCAACGGTAGTCACTAACAAGTCTCCGTCTCTTCGACGGTAATCACAGTCAAACTTTCCTCCACGGTAGGAAAATCATCACACAGTTAAAACTTCCTCCATGATGGTTCTCCATCTCTCCCTGTCCTCCCCGATCAAAAAAAAAAAAAAAAAAAAAAAAACGTCACCAAAACAAATTACGTCAAACTTTATTGACGCAACAGGCTGAGCCAGCATGCGACACGCGACAGTTAGCATGCTAACGTTGGGTGGTTTAAGGGTTATTGTCTCACAGTATTGACGTTCTTTAGGCGTGGGTTAAGTTGGCCAATTCCCATGTTTACAATATCTTCTTCCTCATCCAACACGTCTGTAACAGATTCTAACTAAACCTTTTTTGATCCTCCGAATTTTGATAAGCCGTACTCAAACATTTGAGGCTTATACTACTTAATCGCATAACACAGTCAATCAATCAAGAAATGAAACGAAAGAGCATACTTGGTGCTGTTTTGTCTACTTTATTAAAATTTATATTTCAAAGTGTGCTTATATAGTAATATGGTCCTGTTTATAACGTGTAAATTAAAGAGCAGTTCTCAGACCACTTTGATTTACAGGCCATCGTTAAAAGATCCGTTATACTAGATTAGAGACGAAAATGAGAGTTTGAAGATAAATAATATTTTATATGGTTTTGACCCGCCACGATGAAATAAATCTTAATAAGTCAGCAAATTGAGATTTTACAGAGTGGATAGTTTGGAAATGTACAGGTTTAGGCCTTTCTTTTGATACCAAAGTTACTCTTCAAGTCCTAAAATTACTTTGTACAGGTTTGAAGTGTGGAAGTACGGTGGAGTTTTTTCAGAAAAGCGGATTCAAAGATGTTTAGCAGTTTCACCGAGTTTTTCTTTAGCAAACGGTACTTCTGGCTGTTCAGACTGTACTATATATAGCGTGATGATAAAATGCAGCACGCTACATCATTTTAAGTAACAAAAAGTATACAGAAATAAAGATGTGCGTGCTTTTAGTGCCTTTGCCTGTTTGTAAAATAAACTGAAATGAAACAAAACTGTTATTACAATCTAATCAGAATGAACACTCACAGAAATATTAGAATACTAAAAAATTATCTGCTAAAGTAGCAAAACTAAGTAGAGAAATAAAAGATGAAGAAAACTGGATGCTTGACATACTTGAAGACCTGGAAAACTGGCCTACCACACAAAAATAGATATTTCTAGAAGCACAAATTTCATGAAAAGTGATTGTTTATAGACATGACTGTTCATTCACTCAGCACTGAATAAATACTTTAATTTAAGAAAAAGCACAAAAAGTTTCACTGGTTTCAGGGATTAAAATTAAAATCGCTCAGCGTCTTTGTTTTCGTTACGAAGTTTATGATTCTCCCATTGGATGACGTCGAGATCAGCAGTCAGATTTGTTTATCCCTAAACTTTTAGTTATTTAATATTTGAATTGATCTTTACAAAGACTGAAAAAACAGACTCCGGGCTGTCTGGAAAGGTATAACACGATGGGGTTCTGACATGGAAATTCAACCGAAACAGCGATTGAATTCTGTCATTTTCATGTGGAAATCGGGACGAATCTCCGTGGATTTAATTTAAATGTATTTTAAGACAATTTCTAATTTTTATAGCAGTGTATGTTCCTGTTACTTTAATAACAAAGGCTGTAGTATTGTGGACCAAAAACATTTTAAAACGGAAATCTGCATACGAAAAATAATCATTTTTACAAAACAATTAGAGTAAATGGTACTTCATTAAGTAGTCTGCTAGTCTACACGAGGATAACTTTTGTAAAACTGTTCATATTTTTTCATAAACCAGGGCTCAAGAGTCTTGTTAAGATAAATGTAAGAAAAATATTCTGTAGTAAAAAGAAGCAAATTAACACAAAAATCTAGATGTAAGACTTGGTAATTTTCAACACAATAAATACATATTATCTTTCAATTATATCAACAATTCTAAGGCTACATGACAAACAACAACTTGCAGCAATAATTAGATAGATATTTCACATGCCGGTACTTGTGATAAAGTCTAGTAAATGTAGCATAGCCTCTCTATCTCTAGCATGCCGCACAATAGAAAGAAGTAAATACAAATAAATGTAAGGAAAATGTGAACTTTCTAGATCAGCTACAAGATAGTAAATTACTCTTTTGGTTAAGCAATGCGCAGTGCAATACATTTGTTTGTGTTACTTGTTTTTTGTTATATTCTTTACATCAATATTTTAACACGCAGCAGCACAGAGTAGAGTTAATTAATAAAATCACTTGTAAAGTCGGTGTAGTCGTCGATAAGTGTTATGGGTTTCGTTATTGTCTCTCTCTGTGTTATTCTTAGATATGCTTCATGTCATCCTAAAAGTGGGAAGGGCTGTGACCTGCACAACAATGATAAAAATACTTCAGACGCTAGACAGGTGAGTGTGAAGTAATTTTAGTTTTATATAATGACATTTATATATATATATCACAGTAAAGTTAAGCTGGAAAAAAGTTATCACCTGAACATGTCCTCGGCGACTACTTCTTCTATAAATGTTACAGCTAATGTTCTTGCTGCTACTCATAATAACCTAGTAACTTCTTTATAGAAAGAAAATACATAGTTAGATAAAACTTTTAAGTCAAAGATGAAGTAACCACGATAGTATAATACAATGTTTTGTACTCTTAGTTATTTTTCCTCTAAGGATTTCTGAAAGTAGTGAAGAAATTTTATCACAAAAATCTTTAAAGGCAGCTAATACTCCACTAACACACGGAGGTGCACCAATGTTTCACACCTGTATGACTTTGTTGAAAAGGTCAAAGAAGACGAAGCGGGGCAGCGGGACATCTGCTATAACCCCCTGGTGGTCTCCATCAGCATAAAAGTGAAGATTGTTTGATGGGTCAACCATCAGTCCAAAACGACTCCCGACTTCACAAATTCCTAGAGCATTGGTGACATTAGACTTGACCTGTAGAAAATGAGATAAGGCATGATATTCATAATGAATGTTGTGCTGAGGCTAGGATTATTTGTGATCCTTTTACATTGTTCAAACACAAAATGGTGCATCACCCAATATAATTTATTTAGCACTGTGTTTAAAAAAATATGCAATTTCCTTTAGTGAGTGAATAATGCTAGGTAACAAAGGTAGTAGTATATCAAAAGGTTTAAAAATTGTATTAACCTAAGAAACAGGTAGGCTAAATAATCATTTTGATTTCCAATCTTCTAAAAATAAATCGTTCACGCCGCGTTCTCCGAATTAACAAGGTCCATTTGCAATATGACGTAAAACTTCTTGGTGCTAATATTGTACACAAGAAATTGGTACCAAAGCTGTTTAATACAAATACGGTTCAAATATTTTCTTCCATTATTTTCAAAATTTCTACTGATCATTTATAAGAATGCTGAGATAGGAAACTCTTAATAACTTGAAGCTGTGTCCAAACAAATTGACTAATGAGATATTAGTTACAAGGAAAAGAAAGTGGTATTTCTGTGTAAAGAAAGTGTTACAGGTTTACACTGATGTCATGACCGTTGTGACGTACGCTGTGCACACTAAGTGCATCCACATTCTCGAGGACGAGAATTCTAAGTTTATACGGTCTCTGATACTAGTGTTCACACCCTAGTGCTATACTACTTCAACATAACATCTAATAAGGACAATATTAAATCTTTCCTTATTGATGTTTCTTTATCTCCCCTGCAGCTATGAATTCCACAGCGTGGATGACAAGATTGTAAATAAAGTGTAGGTATTCACTTTCTGTAGGATGCTTTTCGTCAAGATAGGGTACAACTGCAAAAACCTTTGAATTTTGATAGAAAAGAAAGTGAATAGTAGATAAAGGGAGACAGAAAAGTAGAGAGAGACACTGATTGAGGAAATCTGATATTTTCCTATTTGAAAACGGAAACTGTATTTTTCTTGTATTTTAACCGCTCTGATGTGTATCGCTGATGGATCCAAGCGTATAAAATAAAGTGTTTGACGAGACTCCTTCGTATCTCAAACAAGAAAAACGACTTCGTGCGCAGCCTAGACACCTGTGTGGTAGGTTTCCAGGAAGCTTTGCTTGCTACTGTCAAGTGACAAAATCTAAAGTGGCGTGACATGACACCTTGCCGAAGGCCCTGTTAAAGGCGGGTGACGCCGTGGTAAAAAAAAAGAGACGAAAAAGCTAGGTTACTATTGAGGGAGTGGACCATTCTTTATCTAATGCGGGCGCAAGACGGGCCCTGCTGGTGTAGGTATACGACTGTTTAATCTGATTTTGTGCATGGCTATTTTTGTAGACGTATATCTCGTAAAGGGGAAGATAGGTTATCGAGATTTCTAGCACTGACATTTATCAAACAATTTATCATCAGATTTCTGAAAAACAAGTTCAAATGGATTACTTTTTTTTTCTTTAACGAACTCAGTCACACCAAAGAACAATATTCGTTCACAACTGTAACTATGGAAACTTACATTGTGACCTTTGATGCAGATATTAGTATCCCAAAAAAAAGCAGATTCTTTCAGGCTATAACACGACGCCGGCACAGTGAGTTGTGCTGGAGGGATTCTCGTCACACCAAGGTATAAACTGCTTTTGGCTTCCTTATTTATACAGTCTATTCTGACCTGTGCAAACATCATTTCGACAAGTTAAGTGAAATCGTTTGCAATCACTAAGACAGTGAAGTCTAGACCAGTGGTTCTCAAAGTTTTTCGGACAGCGGACCACTTTACTTAAATAAAAAATATGGCAGACCACCAAGGCCTAAAAATCAGTCTGTACTATGAATTTCAAATTTGTTTCATTACAATTCAAAACTAAATGTCCTTCTGTGACAGTAGTATAGTAATAAGTTGACATAAAACTACGTACCTCGTTATTTGTAATTAAAATGTTAATGCAAGGAATACATCACTTTAAACATCACTTTGCTGACATATGACGACTGTCAGCCGCGGACCACCTGACTTATGCCCGGGGACCACTAGTGGTCAGCGGACCACACTTTGAGAACCACTGGTCTAGACGTTACCTCTAATTAAAGCTTCACAAAAAGCATGGCCACAGACAATCACTGTGATCAGTTGGACGGACTGGCTTGCAAATATTTAAAAATAGACACATTGAAAAACCGTTATATTCGGTGTCTTCAGAGACACCTCTACAAGCTTTTCAAGGCAAAGGTATGAACACTTTTAAATATGTTTGTATAAGCACAAAGTACCCACATTTCAAAACTATAAAGGAGATATTGAATCAGGGTATTAAAAAGCTTGAAAGAGAGAAAGGAGAACGATTTGAAAGCTAATACAATGCTTTCAATATCCCTGTCTCCGCTTAGCGGGATTTTATAGCTAAGTTCTCTAGTGCCTGTGTAAACACTCATATGACTGTTACTTTAATGCCAAGGTATCTATATGCATTACTATTTCCATCTCATTGCTATAATAAAACCATTTTAGTCAGTGGGCCAGATCACTACTGTTCCTAAAACAACAATATTAGATTTTAGATTTAATAAGTTTATACAAAGGTCAAGATCATTGGCTGTGTCAGAAAATATACCCATTGTGGAGCCCAATTGCATTGTCCAAAAATAATACTGCAAAAAGATGGATAAATAATTCTGTAACCTGTAGTTACTAGACGAATTTCAAAAGAATGTTCTTTGATAAATAATATAAATAACGTGGTGAAAATATTCCCACTGCATTAAGCCACAAGGGCATACAAAACGTCTCTAAAGTTGGATCCAGTTTGCACCCTTGCTTTAGATACTGGATACAGGCCATTGATGAACCGTAAAGCTTGTGTCTTTCAAAAAATCCAAAAGCGTTTTGGAAATCAATGAAAGCTAGATAGACCTTATGATGCATTTACTGTTTGTGTATTATACTTATCATATATTGCAGTGATGCCCAACCTTTTTCGGCCTGCGGGCCATATCCATTTCGGACAGCCGTGTCACGGGCCACTTCACCGCAAAAATACCAAAAAAAAAAGAGCAGATACCATTTTTTTTATTAGAAACAAGTTGTACTTACCATTAATTATTTAGTAATTAGTAGGATATTTGAAGTTGTTTACCCGAAACCAACTTCTGAATGTCTGGCCTCATCGTAGAGACACCAATTCGGAGCACTGAATCGAAATGTTCGTCCATCGAAAAAAAGATTGGGAAACACCCCTACGTGGGGATAAATACTTCTTCTTCCCTTTTTTCGGGTTTTTTTTATTACTAACATGCCGATTTCCTGCACTGTGAGCAGAAGTTTCGCGGGCCGGATGACACTGCGTCGCGGGCCGGATATGGCCCGCGGGCCGTAGGTTGGGCATCCCTGATATATTTAATGATCAATGGTATTCCCTTTTACTAAAATCAGTTTGTTCTTCCCTTACAAGGTAGTTCTGTGTAGTCTATAACAAAACTCTTTTATTTAAATTGTGGTTGTATATCGTACTAGATATATTTAATAGTGATATATATATATACCTATAGTTTTCTGGTAGACAAGTGGCACCTTTCTTATGCAGTGGTTGTATTATTATTATTATTTCTGATCATGAGTCAGTTAATTTCCTTTTCTCAAACAAGTAATTAAGATATGCAGTAAGGAAAGGTAGAAGGTGGTGGCATACACATTAAAAAAATTGTAATCGTAAGATCACCAGGTACGGAGGCTATCTGATTTTAGAGATGCTATTTTCAATGTAATCACTTCATCTGTTATAGAACCATTTGTCATGCAATCATCAGTGTTCGAATCATTTAGTTTTTGAGCCTTGGGTCAGTTACGTTAGATGTGAATTCATTCATCAGCTGTGTGAATCAGTTATTGCTAAATTTTTAAAGGTGTGATCAGACAATAAATTATAGACATTATAGAAGCATTTGTATAACACCTTTTGAGAAATTAAATTAGGACTTAAAGGGTTCTTCAGCATTTACTACAACTTCCTCCCAAATTTCTCAGGGTCATGAATAGTGTCCTTAACACTGTGTAATGTGTTATAATTATATTTTTTAAAACTTGTAACAGACATTCATATTCCTTCCTTTTCTCTGAGTATTCTACCCTCTCTGTGTCAAGCTGGGTTGTGTCAAACGTTTTGAAGCCTCAATGATAAACTTTTCGACACTTTGTACATTAAGTATTAAAATAGACTTTGTACTCGTCAGTTTTAGAGTATATAGTGCTTTTCATACGAGGTTTGGCGAAGTCTAAACCATTGTTGAATTTATACAAGATCAAATTGATATCAATGGTTATTAAGTCCTGAGCAGCTCTAAAGAAATCGTTGACGCCATCTGACATTTATCCTTCTTGAACCTCTGGTAGCCTTTCCTTATTCCACACAAACTTATGATAAAATTTGCACCTAACATGTTTAATTTGATTTAATTTAATTTAATTATTTGTTTCCATTAAATAAACAACTACACAGGCATGAAATAAGATTTAGGTTTCAATATGAGAACATTTTGACACTCGAAAATAGTCAATAACACTACAATCTGTTTTACGACATATGTAAAATTATTGCCAAAGTTGCCACAAGGCCATTTAACACCACAAAATCAAACTCATTGCACACTTGCAAGACAAATGTACCAAAAGGATTTTCTTTCTGATCTGATGAGTTCTTACTAAAGTTGCTTGGTTCACATTCCACGCTACTTTCTATTTTCTCATTTAACGGGTCAAAAGCTGGCATTGGGTAGTCTACAGATTTAACTTTATTTTTCCTTCCAGTTTGTGCAATTAAATTACCCACCAAACTAAAGAACATTTCACAGCATGTTATTAGAAGGTCAAGAATACATTCTTGGAACACGGCAATACAATTGTGTGTGTGGCGAGTCAGCAGGTGGTATACAAACTTCTAATACAATGACATCTGAGTATGTATGTTTAAAAAATATTTAGAATTGCGTAAGGTCATCGCATTCTCATCCTCTATAAATATAAAAAACAGTTGAGTTCCCTTCTTTAAACCACCAGTTACTGAAAGTCTTAGACACAAATACAGTGGGGCAGCAAAAGAAGTCACTGGTATAGTTTCTGTAAATGTTTCTCCCCTTAGAGCAAAGTTAAGTTCATGAATATATTGAAAAAAGTCAAGTTTATGACCTATATCTTAAAAGTGCTGTCTCTAATTCAGTTTCACATTTACGATTTTGGTCCTTAAAACATACAAACAGTTCAACCCTTTTTTATCCCATTACAACACCATTACTGCTACAACGACACCATAGCAGCCGTCACCTTCACCCAAATCGTTTCATCATGCTTTAGTTAGCGTAATTACCGTCACATCTCATAAGTCTATCACACAACTTACTTCATACACGATGTTCACAGCCATGGCGTCTCGTAAAAAGACCAAACAGTCGGAGTTACGTCCAGGCTCAACGACCTGTGCGGTCGTGTTACTGTTCAGCAGACGAATGTTTTTCCCACAGTTTTCGTGAAACACAAGGTCTGGTTCCTCTGTTACCTAATATTAAAAAAAATAGACATGTTCTTCAAAAGAGGAATATTAGATATTGATATTATAGACAACAAATATTCCAGCAATTCTGATTTTTTTAAAGAACATAACATTAGCACTACTGCCATGGCCGCTTTATCACAATGAGATTTAATGTTACTATCATTGCTATTTTTAGAAATATGATTATAAGAGCTGTTAAATTAAAAGTAATTGAACACTATTTATCGGGTTTTCTACAGTGGCTATTACAAGAAAAGATTAGAAGTGAGAAAAGAAACATTAAAGGGTTACTCAAGGCTTGTGATAAGGCTCTGGCGACGGTCAAACGTTTCAAAACTATCTTCTTCTTCTTCTTCGTTCCTATTCGCCCCCAGTGGAGCAAAGGGCCGCAACCACACGCCGCCATCGGATCCGGTCCTGGGCATCCCTTTCTAGTTGGGACCATGTCATGCCAGCTGTCTCTGCCTCTCTGTGGACTGATCGTCTCCACGTCTGTCTGGGTCTCCCAACCTTGCGCCTCCCCTGTGGGTTCCAGCCCAGAGCTTGTCGCGTTATATTGTCGGTTGGCTTTCGTAGAGTGTGACCAATCCAGCCCCACTTCCACTTCTTGATGTCTTAGCTGGCAGGGTTTTGGTTGGCTCTCTCCCACAGGTCTGTATTGGAGATCTTCTCAGGCGTTCAGGATGCGGCGCAGACAGTTCTTGACGAATGTCTGTATCTTGTTGGTGATGGCATTTGTCACCCGCCATGTCTCAGATCCATACAGAAGGACTGACTTTACATTGGTATTACAGATGCGGATCTTGGTGTGTAGAGACAAAGCCTTGGAGTGCCAGATAGGTCTTAGGGAGTGGAATGCAAGCCTGGCTTTGCTTATTCGGCTTCTGACATCTTCATCTGTACCTCCGTCCTTGCTGATGACTATGCTGCCAAGGTAGGTGAAACGGTCAGACTCTGTAATACATTCTCCATGTAGTTGGAGTGGGGCTTCTTGCTTTATGTTGACCCGCATTACCTCCGTCTTCTTGATGTTGATGGTCAGGCCAGTCATTGCTGCTTCTTCTGCGAGCCGAGTGAGCTTTGTCTGTGCGTGTTGTTGCTTGTGGGACACCAGGCTGATGTCATCCGCAAAGTCAAGATCCTCAAGCTGCCTGGCGAAGGTCCACTGAACGCCCGTGTTGCTGTTAGAGGTTGTTCTTCTCATGATCCAGTCTATGACGATTAGGAAGATTGTCGGTGAGAGCAGACAACCTTGCCTCACTCCAGTCATCACTGCGAAGGGGTCAGTCTGCTTACCCTTGTGTATCACCCGGCATGTCGAGTTCTCATACAACTGCTGGATGATGGCAATGAACTTTGGTGGAGATCCGTAGTGCTGCATCAGTTTCCAGATGGTTTCTCTGTCTATGGAGTCAAAGGCCTTCTCAAAATCTACAAAGGTTATGTATAGTGGTGACTGCCATTCGATAGACTGTTCGATAATAATTCGCAGAGTAGAGGTTTGGTCGGTACATGATTTTTCCTGCCGAAAGCCTACCTGTTCTTGCCGAAGTCTCTTATCTAGGGCGGTTTTCAGTCGCTCCAGGATGATTTTGGTCAACACCTTGCTTGGAATGGACAACAGCGTAATCCCTCTCCAATTGCTGCACTGTGTCAGGTCACCTTTTTTGGGTAACTTTACTAGGTAGCCAAGCTTCCAATCTGCTGGAACTTGCTCCTGCTCCCAAATTTTCTTCAGCAGGGGATGTAGCATCTCTGATGCGGCTGTTGGGTCCGCCTTGAGTGCTTCTGCAGGAATGCCATCTGGGCCTGCCGCCTTGCCAGAATTCAAGGACTTGATGGCTTCGATGATTTCTGTCTTGGTTGGCGGGTTGGTATTTACTTGGAGCTGTTCTGCAGCTGGGGGAATGTCCAAAGTGTTTGTTGGTGGTGGTCGGTTAAGTATTTCATCAAAATGCTCCACCCATCGAGATCTTTGTTCCGCATCCCCGGTGATGACGCTGCCATTCTTATTCTTTATTGGTCTGCACGCATTGGTGTTTTTCCTTCCTGACAGAATTCTTGTAATTTCGTATAGTCTCTTTGTGTTACTTTTCAAAACTGCTTGTTCTGCCTCTTCTGCCATCCTGTGTGTGAACTGTCTCTTGTCGTCCCTTGCGCTCTTCTTCACTTCCTTGTTTATCTCCCAGTATTTTGCTCTGAGCTCTTCTTTTTCCTGCTGGTCCTGACATTGGTTGATCTTCTGCTTCAGCTCTTTCCTTTTCTCTATCTTTTGCCAGGTCCCTAAAGTCAGCCATTCCTTGTGCTGTTTTCCTTTTTTCCCCAGAACATGTGTGCAGGCATTCTTCCAGGTCTCTTGTAATCCTGTCCAGTGGTTAGCCACTGTTTCTTCCAGGAGTCCTTCCAGTGTCGCAAATCTGTTTTTAACTTCGCAGTTTGAACTCCTTTTGCTTTTTACGGTCTCTAAGAAATTCACATTGAATTTGTGGTGCGGTCTGTCTGATGTGTCGTGGAAAGACTTCAGCTTAATCTTCATGGTTGCCACAAGCAGGTGGTGGTCTGTGGCTACATCTGCACCTCGCTTTACTCTGACATCCAGCAGGCTTCTTCTAAACTGGCGATTAATGGTAATGTGATCGATCTGGTTTTCTGTATGTCCATCTGGCGAAGTCCAGGTGGTCTTGTGGATGGTTTTGTGTGGAAAAACTGTGCCTCCAATTACAAGGTCGTTGAACAGGCAGAAGTCTGTGAGCAGCTCCCCATTTTCGTTGCAGTTGCCCACACCTTGCTTTCCCATTACGTGTTCTTTGTCTGTTTTGTCATTTCCAACTTTGGCATTCATGTCGCCCATTATGATCTTCAGGTCTCGTTTTGGAGTACGAACAACCAGTTCTTGTAGGGAGTTGTAAAAGTCTTCTTTTTCCTCTTCTGTATTTAGTTACAATTACAGAGCACGAGAGCACTACAGGAGAAATAAATTATTCGTTTCTCACTTAATTACACTTATTAGCACTATGTCGGTTGCCGATGTTTATAAACATTGAAAAAATCCAGTGAAATCGACCTTTGTGTCCTTCCGCCGAGTAACCACGATAGCTTCCCGAGATGGAAGACTTGTCTCCTTATGACATCAGTCTCCTTATGACGTCAGTCCTTATGACGTCAGTCTCCTTATGACGTCAGTCCTTATGACGTCAGTCTCCTTATGACATTAGTCTCTTTAAAACGTCAATGTCCTTATGACGTCAGTCTCTGACATGAAGTGTCTGTGGTCATTGGGAAGATTTTGCGTTGGATCAGTGATATCCAAACTAATCTACAATCAAAATGGCTTGGAGCATAACACGTCCCACTCTCTGGGCTCCCAAAGCTTGTTCGTACTGGGATCGAGCCTTTCTATGGGTGTGACCCACTCGTTTGTATCGCCTTGTCTTTAGGAAACTGAAGAAAAGAAAATGTTGACTCTTTTCCCTTTTTTTCTTTTTTGACTCTTTTTCTTTTGCAAGAGATAAGTTCCTCCATACCAGCCGTCGCGTAGCCTGCGCTCAAGCTCCCAGTCACGCTTCTGTCTCCCTGCAGTGACAGACACCAACAAGAAGGGCACTGGAGCCAGGGCCTTCAAACACGCGGCACCTAAGCTGCGGAATGCTCTGCCATCGTCACTCTCCACCATCACCTCACCAACCACGTTTCGCAAAAAACTGAAAACCCATCTGTTTCTTTCAAACCAGTCTTAAACTACCAAGAAACACTTCTGTCTATTTTTTTACTTTCCTGGTGTTTTATATATTTGATCACTTTATTTTTTCTTCTTTTGTTTTTTTTTCTGTGCAATGAGCATTCTTCGGAATGGATACCTGCGCATTACAAATCGACTTGTCCATCGACATAAAGATGGAGGCTCTTTGATGAGTCTACCATCACTCCAACACAACTGCCGACTTTGATGGACTTTAGAGCTTTGCCGATATTATTCTTGTCCTAAAGAAAATGAGAGATAACTGCTTAATATGTCTAATAAAATATGTTGGAAAAGTTTGTTATTTTTGTCTCGAGTGATTGACTCACAAAACGATACAGTATCTTATGATTAAGGTTTAAGGTCTAACTTTCGCATTAGTTGAAAGGTCTAAAGGTATGATTTTCTACTGCCAGAAGTACATTTCTTACTTTAGAATCACCAGTACCCTAAACCATAATTTTCGGGCAGAGCTGTAACCATGAAAACTCACCGTAGAATACTTGCGCAGGAACCAAGTCGTCGTGATGATGACGGAGTCCTTCACGTCCTCGTAAAAATTGGTGACGAGATCAGCGGGAGGGGTTCCCGTCTTCCCCAGGTACATCGTGTTTCTCTGACCTATTTCGTCTACTCTGACCTGTGTAACCATTACGATTGCACCTTCAAGTGAATTTAATTGCAATAGCTATCATTTTATGATTTCAAAATCAAAATCAAAATCAAATCAAAACAGACTTTATTGTCTGCCCAGGAGACCCAGGGCAGAAATTTGTCTTTGCTCACATACCCATACAGACATTTAACACACAGTTAGGAGTAAAAGTGAGGAGTAAAATAGTGTTGATTGCACCAGTCCATCAAAGCAGTGTATGTTTATCCTAACAACAAACCTTGGGTGACCAAGGGCCTAAAAGCACTGCTTAACAATCTAAAAGCACTAGTTTACATTCAGCAATCAGCAGAAGTTTTACATTAAATACATTTACCAGACACACTTCACACTGAAGTCCGATGACTTTGGTCAGTTCTACCAGGTGGGCCTGCAGTTATCAATAAATATACAACATTGTGCATATCTTTTCTTACCACAGTTCACAGTTCTCCAAATATTGTCGAAGAAATTTAAAACAGGCAATCAAATCGACAAACTCTATTAGTATTCTTCTGCACAACTGCTAAGATAAAGCAACATGCCTAAGTGTATGAGGTAAAAAGTAACAGTAACATTCCAAAAAATGAGATAAAAGTCCAGGCTTGTCTGCGTTTTTTGTTTGTTTCTTTGTTGTTGTTGTTTTTTGTATGTCCTGACAGTACTTGGGGACTTATTAGGAGAGAGATTTATTATAATAATTAAATAAAACAACGCTCTATCAAGCATAAATGGTTTTGGTTTTGTAAAAGAATGAACAGATATTTATGTGCAAACATTAATAGTTAATTATCACTTATGAAATTTGTGTTCTTTAGATGATAATGAACAAATTTACGTATTCCAAGCTTATGACATAATTCTCTTAAAACCTACGTATAAAGCACCTTACAAGCAAACCAAACACAGCAGCTATAGAACTAAAAATTATCTTTTATATTAACCAAAAGTATAATAATAATGTTCTTTATTACATGTATTATTATTATTATTATTATTATTATTATTATTATTATTATTATTATTATTATTATTATTATTATTATTATTATTATCATGTTTTCGTTGCGATTGGGTGCAGCACATTCTCGAGGCATGGTTCTCACTATGGAAACCACACGTCATAGGGTCACGTGACAGAGAACGAGATTTCGTCCAAACAAAAAAAGAGTCCCGTGTCATTTCTCTTATTAAACACAACATTCTACTAAAAACCTTCAACGTTTTCCACATGAACACACAGATAAATAGACGAGATTCAAATTTATCCTACTCTTTACGCGAATCTAAGCAGTTTTATTTTGCCTTTAGAATCCCTTTAACTGGTATCATTGTATCAAGAGATGTGGGTGTACAAATCACACAATTTTCACTGTCAAGAGTCAATTTGTGCTCAGCAGAAGGAAGCTTATGATTAAAATCATTGAGTTTTAAATATTTTTAGTTATTGTCTAGTTGTTGTTATTATTATGTTTATGTTTATGTTTATCTCTTAGCATCGACAGAAAAATCATTTTTCTAATGGGCCCTGTATGCTTTACGTTGCGCTAAAGGTCATGCCCTTTTCCTGTAGTGCAATGATAACAAACTCTGTTTTTGTTAAAGAACGTGCTTTGGTCCGTCGGTAACTCTTGGGTGACACTTGATGCTAAACCATGTAGGTCCATAGCAGCAAACACAGAAGTGTGTCAGGGAATACATTTCGTTATTTAGATGCACTGTTGTTACATACAGCAGACAGCAGTTGTCAGCATCTGGTCATCGACATGGATCCAGGCTTCTCTTGCTGTCTATTGCCGATGCTTCCACGTCTAATAATGATGTTTGCTGTCAGCTTACTATCAATTATACCGATTTGCATTTTTGTGTGGTTCTCTGGTATTGACACTCTCACTGTCGTACTTTCATGTCTCCGTCACATTTGCATGCACCAAGTTCCTCACAATGGCAGACAACAATGTCTTGCTGTATAGAGGTTCCAGTACATTTACAGTCTTTACAGCATCCTTGCCTTGCTTTGATGTTTATGCGGCTTCATCCATTAATCGGGACACTTTAAGCTTGACGTTCTTGAGTGGTTGAGACAGAATTCTAGCGCCATAGATGTATCAGTATCTGAGAAACTTGGTAAACAAGGATCTTCACTCAAATGCTTTGGCTAAAAGCTGACCTTTAGGCTATTTATTATATTTTTTGGTAAAACTACTTTACAGTTTAAGTCATATGATCATCTAACAAAGCGCTAGAAGTGAACATCTCATGGTCAACAACTTCAAATGTGCCTAAAGTGTTGTTTGCAACGACAGTGAAATCCTTCAAACGATATCGCCAGTGTTGTCCATAGGAATGGGAATCCCATGGGAAACGTCCCATGGGATGGGATGGGATGGGACAGCACACATTTGTATTTCCCATGGTAGTCGATACTTGATATTGCAAAATAAATTTACTGTTATTTCATTCATCAAGGATTTAAATCTTTCCTCTGAATCATCTATTGTATGTGAAGTAGCAGGAATTATAGAACAAAAGCCGAAAGGTGGTTTTCAGTGTTGTCCATAGGATTGTTAATACCATGGGAATCCCATGGGAAACATCCCGTGGGATGGGACGGGATGGGACAGGCATAAATTGCCATGGGACGGGATGGGACGGGATAGAAAAGTATGTCCCATGGACAACCCTGGATATCGCTGACCAAAGTCAATGGAACTTAAGGCAGCAGTGTCGGTTAATCGACAAAATAATCAACAAGATCACTAGTACGTTACCTTGGTAATTAGACCAAGATATTGAGATTAAGTGACGTGCTTACAGAAATCCCCGAACATTTTGTAGAGTGAGAACATAACTAGCACGAAAGACGATACAACAAAGAAGACAGTGTAGACAGATTAACCGATCACTAAACACAATTTAACAATACAATCCAAAAAAGAATCTGTTAATGCTTGTACCATGTCATACACTACGACACATCTTACAATATGTATATTATGCACAGATAGAGAAAAATGCCACATACAGACCTGTGTAGCTGTCAATTAAAAGAATAGTATATTGTATAATCCCTCTTATTATAAGAAGGAGGCATTAAAAAAAGTTAAAAGTTTATATTATATCATATTGTACAAGAAAAATTAAAAGACCTGCTTACTTCAAACCCAGTCGGCTGCTGTTTCAGGCTCTGTAGCTCAGCCGTTATTCGTCTCACCACATCGTCACAGCGTTTTGTTATTTCTGCCGATGGGTCCACCCAAACATCTGCTTCCAGCTCATCACTGAGGTTGATGTCGTTGACCCTGTCTGTCAGAGTCTGGGCTGCGTGTATCAGCTCGGGACACGGTCTGACCGTTGTGGCTCGCGTCACGAGATGTTTGTGTGACGTCACTTTCCCTAAACGTTTTTTGAAGTCCTTCTTGACATTACTCAGATACCCCTCGAATTTCGAAATAGAATGACTGATTTGGTTCTTCATTTCTTTCCGACAGTCCTCAACCATGCTCTGAAGACGATTACATGTACTGTCCACCATCACCATGTTTTCCTCTTTAGTGGCATCCGCTGTCTGCTGGCGCACACTTAGATTCCATATTGCTTGCTTCAGGTTTTTTTCTGCTGTATCCAATTCCTCTGCCAATGACCCTAGTGTCTTTTTTGCTGACTTCATTTTTTCATCGAGAGGCTTAACATCAATGCACCCGCTGTGTTTCTTAGAACAGGACTGGCAGATGACAAGGTTGTGATCAACACAAAACAACTCCGCATGTTTGTCGCCGTGGTCAGCACACAGTGCAGGGCGGCTGGCAGCCAGACGTTCAGGTGTCACAGTGCTGACACTCTCCACATTGTGACTGCGACTCACTACCATCTTCTTGTGTATCTTAGTACACGATGGACACATCTTTTCAAAACACTGTATACAGATGTATTCAGCTCTGACGTCATCACATACAGTGCACATGCCATCCCCCATCAGCACGCCAGCACTTTCTACTATCGCCTTCATCACAGAGTCTGTAGGCAGGGCCTCGGCAACATCAGCTGATCTTTGACTTGAATTACCTTTAAGCTCTACTATAGGACATTTACACAGAGGACACCCGGCTTCAGGTTTAGAGTAAATCAAGGAAATGACACATCCTTGACACAGGAGATGACCACAGGGCAGAATCTTTGGTGTGGTGAAGTCATTTGCGCACACGGTACATTTTCTTTCGTGTGGCTGAACTACTGCCGCCATAGTGAAAGGTTAATCTACAATACAAATAAGAGTGTTTTCAAACACTTTTTGTAATTAAGAAAAAGGATATACCGACTTTTTGTGGATAAAACCACATGATAAGAAGAATTATTTCGAAATGTTAATATGTATAGCCTTCCCTTCATCTATCTTATAAATGTAGAACTTGTTATCGCCCTCAACTGTATCACAACTAATAACGGTGTTTAGAAAGAAATCAACATGAGAAACCTACCTTTTACATAACATTATTAAAGCGTTTGTTGGATTATTAATTTATTATCAGTTTTATACTGGATGAAAAGTTTTATAAAACCTTTTGAGATCCTTTTTATGTATAAATGTTTAAACCAACTAGAGGAGAGAAGAGATTTTATTTCCAGCTCTTCACATGTGGATATGATCGGTGACTCATTATAGACGTTATTATAGTATTATTCATACCACTTACCGCTAGCTTCAGGTAACTTCATTTCACACACTAAAATATATATATATATATATACACTCATGTGTGCGTAACATTATTTACATTAAATGCTAATTATTTTAATTTAAACCTTTCACAGAACTCTTTAAGCACTTCAATCTGGAGCTAGATTATGATCTTGCGCCATTTTTGGATTACTTTTTAACATTTTATTTCTAGATTGTATAATTATTCTGATTACTGTACATTCTGTGACCAAAATTAGCTGCCTTCTTACTCATTCTGATCATGGGATCCCTTTTTTTTTACTTCTGCATTGGCCGCATTTTTTTTTCTCAAAGACTCTACTATTGTCAGAAATCTAGAACATTCACTGCTAAAAGTATAATCTCTTTGATGTATCCAGCGATTTAGACTACATCATATCTTTGGTGCATCGCATTTACTTCTGATTTCGACCTTAAAGGTTTCTGTAATGTCGGATTTTAATCTTAAATTGAAAACAAATTGAGTGACTTTTGAATATTTTTTGTCAATTTTAGCTTCAGCCGCATGAAGATTATTTTCTGTAATTATTTCCTTAGTATAGCTAGGTTATATCACAGTCGACATTATTTAGTTCATGGTTGGCATGTTCTTAAGGACGTGGAGCCGTTCATTGATCTTGAAACGACTTCTCCCAGTAAACATCGTAAAAGCATTTTTTAATTTAAAAATGGGAAACATTAAGAAACATTTACCTCAGATCGCACACATTTACAGACACAACCTACTTTCCATACTCCGAATTGGCTTTTCTTAATCAATCATCGCGGCCCATGGTATCTTAACCTAGTGATAGTTGCTTCATAAGCTGTCTGAAACATACAGTTAGCTCGTGATAGTTGTGTCCTATTCTTTAATCTCAACATTTATTTGTGACTGTCTGGAGAAGCATGCAGTGAGTAGCCGTACTTCCTGCTCTGACTTACACAGTGATAAGAAAACCATTTTACTTTCCACATGCTTGATAAGATTGTACACAAGTTGGACAATAAACATCTGCGAGCAGTTATTCAGTCGATAGTTGAAGTGTAGTGATGTTGTCACTTAATCAGTTACACACATTGAACTACCAGCAAAGGGAGTAGTGATGCAATGTGAACGTTACACAACAAATAACGTTCAAACCTCAAAGAAAAGTAACGAGTCTTTTTACGCAACCACAAACGCAGCATCAGTGGATGTCTACCACTGCATAGCAAGTCACCAATCAAAGCACATATGTTTCAACGACCTACTGTATCGCTCCACTTTCTCTATAAAACAACTAAAAATATTACTTATAATAAGATCTAATTATCTAACAATGCCTGTTGAATGTGTTTCTACATATATTTTTGTTGTATATTTTTTGCAAAAATAACATTCTTAGCTGAGCTTGTAGTAGGAAAGTAACATGTTAAAACGAGCTTACCTTCAGCTCTGTCAAGAGATTGCCACCGCTACACCAAGTTAAACACCAAAAGAAATACCTACAGCAGTGATATCATACAGTGATATCACTCACCTGGCAACGGTGGTTGACGTCACACACTGACTGGAGTTTTACAAGTAGGACAACGGCCCTAAACTCTGTCAACGTGTTTCAGTTACTTGCAGTGATAACAGTCAAAGGTCGTAGTCACGCTTGATTTGTGCTGACAGGAAAACAGACAGTCAAGTATCAAGAAATCTTGTCCTAACAATGTCTCACTGTCGATGTGACCGGGCTGTCGTCATGGACACGGGGCACGTGACTGTTGCCGAGTTCATTCGGTCATCTTGGAATTCCCGTTTTAAATTTTCCTTACGTCACCTTTAACGTCTGTGTTGTGTTGGAGAGAGATTTAACTATATTTTCTGTATGAAAGTGTGCAACCTGAATATTTTAGAAGATGATTGGCTACATTCACTGACGTTTTCGACCATCTCGACATCGTGACTGTGGGTCACTACCATCTTCTTGTGCACACGAAACTCGCCTTCTTGCGCCATCACTATTGTCCCGAGAGTGAAAGGTCAAACAGAAATAAAGAAAAAAAAACCTGCATTATTCGTTGTAAGTTTTCATTAAAAGTGTTGATGTTAACAGCTCTTCATAGCAAGTTGAGTCTTTCTCCCTTTTGTACCTTGGCCTCTTTCTTTGCCTATGACTTCATTGTGGGCTGTCTGCATGACTGTGTATCCAAGCAGGTGCGAGTTTCTCATAAACGAAAATTTTTTTTTTTTTAAAGTCTAATCCACAAGTGTCAGCCCATTGTGTTGTAGTTCTCTTGTCCTTAACACACTTTAATTTCTACAAAACTATGTCTTGGCATTTTCTATCCTAAGAAAATCTGATAAGAGAAATAGGTCAGCAGCTTTTCTAAAAAAATGGTTCATTTACTTTGTAGACGACCTATCTTTGAAATGTCTTATCTTTGAAATAAGATGACGCATCTGACCTTGTCTCTTAGCACCAGTGTGATTAAACGAAAGGCGGCTGTAGAGGGATGGGCCTCACTCACCCGAGGGGAAAGGGGTCACTCTTGCTCCACCCGCTTTCACCCTCACACTCAGTCATCCGCCCGTTCATACGTCCGCACGCGTACAGACACACTCACCCGCGTGCGCAAACACAACTGACAAGACAGTTGCACAACAAACAAATTATAATTACAGGAGAATTAAGGTTGACTTATATAAGGTGACCAGACGTTTCGGGGGCGAAAGCGGGACACGCGCCGATGATGGTGTCGTCACCGTCAAAGAACGCCGAAAAAAGTGATTTTTAAAGACAACCGGGACATTTGATGGACTTGCCAGAAAGCCAGAAAGCGGGACATTGGGTGTCCCGCCCGATTAGCAGACGGGACAAGAGGTCAAAAACCTAAAGCGGGACCTCTGGTCACCTTAACCTATACGAGAAGCAATATTGGTCTCTAAATACACGGACTATCATCAGGCCACAAAATGTAAAGAATGTAAATGAAACAAAACCCACTTTCCTTCTAGCACTCTGCATACGACAAACGCTCCCCCTGAAGCGTACAGTTCATCAGTCTTGGACAGTTCTTATACGGCAGCGTTGTTCACGATGGGTTGCCTCTAGACAGCCAGTAGTGGACAGCCACAGACCTGCCTTGGCACACTACTGTCACTACTGGCTGAGATCACAAGTCACACACCGATGCCCCTGGCAATGACGATGGCGACGACGTTAGGAGTGAGTTTCCTGACGCACTGTCCCTAGCTCACTGGCATTGCTGCTCCTCTGGTTGCCCCAGGCAACGGATGCAGATGCGGCGACGATTTCAGGTGACAGTGGTCCGGCACCGGCTCCAGACGTCCAAGACCCCAGAGGTACACAGGAACAGTAATCGCTACTCCCGGCGGTTGCCCCAGGTAACGAGTGACAGAGTTGCTGTTGCCGGTTCTGACGGTGTACCCCCTTCTTGACGTCTGCGAGGACGGAGACCCCTTTCTCACTCCCACGGTTCCAGCCTGTAAGTGCCAGCAAGTAGCGTGATGCGTTCGGTAGAACGGGACCCTACAGACTTGCTGCTTACAGCTGATGTGACTCTCAGAGATGGTAGTCTCTGCTGATGTTTCTGGGGAAAGGCCACGACTAACCATCTAGCCCTAACTATATACTACGAGGGCACGTGACTACTCGCCACCCCTCCTACCCGGTTCTGACGCTATCGCTCTACTGCTAAAGCCACTACTGACCACCGCGCTATTCCACTACTACTACATCTTACACCCCCTTACCCTGGACCTCAATCGGCTCTATAAATCACGGCGACCAGTCAGGTCGTAAAAACGGACAGAAAAGCTTCCCCCACTGTCCGCTTTCACTGACCACGGCCCACCTGTAATTATCTACACCCGCTTCGGCTGTTGCTCTGGCATTGAATCAGGCTGGTTCATGACAACCAGACTACACCTCACACCTCTGCATTTAGTTTAGATGGAAATCAGCGAAAGGGGAATAATCTGCTGCATCGTTTTTTTCAATAAGTTTAGACTTCCTTCACGTATGTGAAATCGAAGAGCCTACTGTCATGCGATCTTCGTTCCAGCTAAACACTGTCCGATGTCCGCCATAAGCAACACAAAGGAGGTGACTCACATGACCCACTCATTCTTGTGCCAAAATCAACACCTGGGAAATTCTTGTTCCCCTAAATTGTCTATTATTTTGTCCTCCAACAAATGTTATCTAAAGCCAAGTATTTTACGAATGCCCAAGAACAGCCTGACATTATCGCTCCATTTTATAACTACTGGTAAACACTGTTCACAGGGATCTCAGTTTGTACAAGTGATCTACGTAGAGTGAAATACTGCCCTCCCTTATCTATTTTCTCACATTGCAGACTTTATTGCCGTCATTTATACAACAGCGATAAAACAATTTTTTACTTTTATTTACATTAATGTCAAAATAAGAGTGAAATTAGATTGTAAAATAAATATTCAGTTTAACACGCTATCAAAAGTTCAACAAGTCTTTTGCGCCCATGAACATGTGAATATGTTAAATCCTTCTGCAGAAGTTTACAATTTGTATTCCCGAAAATACATGTTGCAGGAATCAGTGGCTCATAAAGTAAAATGTTATCACGCATTGTAGTGTATAAAGTAAACAGTTTCTGTCACCGTTATGCGTAGCGAAATTTATTTCACACTCACAGACGAATTCAACCATAGAAAGGTATATATATATACACACACACATAATACAAGCATGAACTTACAGGTAGTGTAATATTAATTTTTGACTTGCTGGTTTGTTTTAATTTTAACCGATTTTAGACTATTTTGTTTACTTGTTGGTACTCCTAATGGAGCACAAGTAGACAACAACATCGCGCCAGCTTACCAGGTTCGGGGCAGCCTCCCTCAGTTGGGCCCATGTGGTTCGGATGTCCTTTGCCTCGCTTTTTACCGTTTTTTTCCAAGTCTGCTTCGGTATCCAAACTCTCCTCTTTCCTTAACTCTATCGTGCCGGAAGGCTTATACTAGGTTACATTACCCTGTACGGATGGAAATCCACCGCTTTCAAAAAATCATTAAAAAATAACTATAAGAAATAGAAAAAAATTTTCAAATGATAATAAGAGATTGAACTTAGTAAAACAAAAATATTCCTACATGAATCCTGTATGAATAGTCAATTTTTTGGTAATCACCGAGTGCCTAATTTTCACCCGTGTTAAAAAATTTATATCTGTTAAACTACAAAAATGACAAACATATGTGATACGCCGTTTAAAAGAGCATTTTAAACACATTTGCGTGGTGTTAATTTCAAGAATTATAGGCTCTGATTTCTTGTAGTAAGCTCACATGAAAGATAGTAAATGTTTAGATTTCACAACCCGATCGGAATGTCAAGTGCCTGCGTTGCAATGGTGTCAGATGGTTTGCGCAGAGTAAGTCCTATCCAGCCCCATTTGTGGTGTGTTATGTCTTGGTGAAAGAAGCTGTGCACAGTCTGAAGGGAGGAAAGTCACCTGGTGTGGACAATGTACCTGCTGAGCTGCTAAAGCATGGAGGAGAAGAAACAACCAAGGCCCTCACCACACTGTGTCAAAAGATATGGGAAGAAAAGAAATGGCCTGAAGAATGGACACAGTCTCTCATCATCCCACTCCCTAAAAAAGGAAACCTGAAGCAGTGCCAGAACTACAGAACCATCAGTCTGATAAGCCACCCAAGTAAAGTGATGCTCAGAATCATCCTCAACCGCTTAAAACCTATTGCTGAGGAGCTGCTGGCAGAAGAACAGGCTGGCTTCAGGGCTGGAAGAAGCACGGTAGAACAGATCTTCAACTGTTGTGTTATGATCGAAAAACACCTGGAGCATCAACGTGAACTATACCACAACTTCATCGATTTCAAAAAAGCTTTTCATCGTGTCTGGCACGATGGACTCTGGCAAGTTATGAGATTATTCAACAGAGAAGAGGGACTGATCCAGATGATAGCAGCACTCTACAAGAACGCCTCCAGCGCGGTACTACTCAACAACCAACTAGGCGAGTTCTTCGGGATGACGATCGGAGTCCGTCAAGGATGCCTACTCTCTCCCATCCTTTTTAACATCTTCCTTGAGAAAATCATGCAAGAAACCCTCCACGACCATCACACCTCAATCTTCATTGGTGGCAGACCCCTGTGCAACCCCCGCCTTGCAGATGACATCACGGCAGGAAGCAACAGCGAACTTCAGGATCTGACAGACAAACTCTCAAGAAAAGCAGGGGCCTATGGCATGGAAATTAGCTCAGAAAAAAGCAAGGTGATGACCAATACCACCAACGACAGCAGCAGCAACATCGTCATGAACGGCCAGAAGCTGGAAGAGGTCAACAGCTTCAAGTACTTGGGTGCCACCCTGTCTAGAGATGGGTGCTGTACAGCAGAGATCCGTATCAGGATTGGTATGGCAACATCTGCAATGTCCAGGCTGGACAGGATCTGGCGAAGCAACTCAATCAGCTTCAGTACCAAGCACAGGCTGTACAAGTCCCTCGTAGTGTCAATTCTACTCTACGGCTGCGAAACTTGGACGCTGCTTGCCACAACGGAAAAGGACATCTTGTTTGGGTCTTTCTATTCCCAGAATATAGTAGGACAGCGCTGAGATTTTGGTGTTGAAGATGCGGTTCGTAGTGCGGAAGGATAATTCTCGGGAGTTCCAGATGTACCGTAGGCTATTGAAAGCATGGCTGGCCTTGATTATGCGGCTTTTGATGTTACCATCCTTGTTGACACTGCTCCACAAATACATGAAGCTATATGTTTCCTGGATGTTCTCTCCTTGAAGTTAGATTGGGAGCTCTTACTTGTTGTTGATTCTGATCACTTTACTTTTCTTTCTGTTGACTTTTACGACAGTCTTCTCCGCTTCTTCTGCTAGCTTATTCAGTTTGCTTTGTACATGCTGCTTCCGATGAGATAAAAGACTAACGTCATCTGCAAAGTCCGGTTCCTCTAGCTGCTTCGTGAAGGCCCACTGGATACCGATGTTGCTGTATTAAGCATAATCCAGTCTTTGGCCACCGTCACGAAGATTGTTAGTGACAATATCCAAAGATGTCTTACTTAGTCTTCATTACGAAAGGTGAAGTTGCCGTTGTTAATAACTTAGTTGGGCGAGTCTTCCTAAGCCTTAAATAATATTTATGAGTTTAGATGGAATACTATAGTGGATCATCAGCCCCCAGATGATTTCCTGTCTACACTGACGTCTTCTCAAGGTGCACAAAAGTTTTATAAACGGAGCATTGCCACTCGAAAATTTGCTCAATCATACTTTATATAGTAGTCTGCTAGCATACACGACGATATTTTTGTAAAGCTGTTTATATGTTGTCTTTAACCAGAGCTCAAAGGTCTCATAAAAAAAAGTAAAAATTATATTGTGTAGGTAAAGAAAAAAAATTAACAAAAAAAAGGTGATTTAAGTCTTGGTAAATAGCAATATAATGGATACATAATTATGATCTTTCAATGATTCCAACGATACTAAGACTTCATGACAAACAACAGCTTGCTGCAGCAAGAATTAGATAAATATTTAACATGCTGATACTTGTGAGAAAGACTAGTAAATGTAGCATGACGTCTCATGCTCCAGCGTGTCGGACAATTGAAGGAAGTAAATGCAGATAAACATGAAGAAAATGTGCACTTTCTAGATGAGCTAGAAGTTAGTAAATTATTGTTTTGTTTTGTTTTGGTTAGGTAATGTGCAGTGCAATACATCAGTTTGTCTTATGTATTTTTTGTAAGTTCTTTACATCAATATTTTAACACACAGCAGCGCAGAGTACAATTAATTAATAAAATCATTGCCGAAGTCGGTGTAGTCGTCGATAAAAGTATTATCTCTTTTTTATTGTCGCTCTCTCCTCTTTATTCTTACATATGCTTCAAGTCATCCTAGAAGTGGGAAGGGCTGTCACCTGCACAACAACGATAAAAATACCTTAGGTGCTAGACAGGTGAGTGTGAAGTAATATTAGTTATATTGAAATTCTCACAATAAAGTTAAGCTGGAAACAAATAATATCTAACATGGCCTCGGCTACTACCAGTACAATAAATGTTACAGCTACTCATAATAATGCCTAGTAACATCTTTATAAAAATTTAGAGATAAAAATAGACTAAATGAAAAAAATGAAGTAACCCCGATGTTATAATAATTCTTTTATTTATTCGTCAGCTAAGGATTTCTGAAAGCGGTGAAGAAATCTTGTCACAAAAATCTTTAAAGACATCTAATACTCCACTAACACACGGAGGTGCACCAATGTTTCACACCTGTATGACTTTGTTGAATAGGTCAAAGAAGACGAAGCAGGGCCGCGGGACATCTTTTGCTGCAACACCCTGGTGGTCTCCATCAGCATAAAAGTGAAGATTGTTTGATGAGTCAACCATCAGTCCAAAACGACTCCCGACTTTACAAAATCCTAGTGCATTGGTGACATTAGACTTGACCTGTAGAAAATGAGATAAGGCATGATATTCATAATGAATGTTGTGCTGAGGCTAGGATTATTTGTGATCCTTTTACATTGTTCAAACACAAAATGGTACATCACACAATATAATTTATTTAGCATTAGGTCTAAAAATATGCAATTTCCTTTAGTGACTGAATAATGCTGAGTGCTAGATCGAAAAAAAAGAAACATATCAGAAGGTTTAAGATCTATATTTACCTAAGAAATAAGGGAGAATAGTAGGCTTGATAATCATTTGGAATTCCCGTCTTGTAAAAACAAAGTCGTCCACGCCGCGGTCTCCGAATTAACAAGGGTGCCTCACCGATAAGACGTAAAACTTATTAATGCTAATATCGTATACAAGAGGTTGGTACCAAATTTGTTTAATACAAGTGCTGTTCAAAACGTTTAAGCAATTGTTTTTAAGATAATATTTGTACTGAGCTTTTCTAAGGACGATGAGATAGGAAACGTTTAATAACTTGAAGTCGTGTCGAAAGAAATTGACTAATGAGATATTAGAAGAAAAAGAAAGTGGCATTTCTGTGTAAACCAAGTATTACTTGTTTATACTGTTGTCACGACCGTTGTGACGTACGCTGAGAACACTAAGTGCATCCACATTTTCGATACTAGGTCCATTGTTCGCATCCTACTGCTCTACAACTCCAGCATAAATATCTACAATGGTAAATATTAAACCTTTTTTTTAAACGATGTTTGTTTGCGTCACCTGTGCCAATGCATTCTAGAGAGAGGAAATCTTATATTTCCTTTTTTGAAAACGAAGACCGTAATTTTCTTGTATTTGGAGCGCTCTGATGTGTACCGCTGACAGATCCAAGCGTTTGAAATCAAGTCTTTTATGAGACCCCTTCGGATCTCCTTGAAAGAAAAAAAGATAAACGACCTCATGCGCAGCCTAGTCACCTGTGTGGTAGGTTTCCAGGAAGCTTTGCTTGCTATTATCAAGTGATAAAACCTAAAGTGGGGTGACATGACACCTTGCCGATAAGGGCCTGTCAAAGGCGGGCTACAACGTGGTAAACAAAAGAAAAGCTGGGTGACTATCAAGGAAGTGGACCATTCTTTATCTAATGCGGGCGCAAGACCGGCTATTCTGGTGTGAATTTACGACTCGTTAATTTGTTTCTGTGCATGGTTATTGTTATAGACATATATCTCGTAAAGTGGGGAGAGATATTATCGAGATTTCTTGCACTGACATTTCTCAAACTATTTATGATCACATGTTCCTTAAAATGCTGTTCTGAAAAAAAAGGTCAAATGGATTGCTTTTTTTTCTTAACGCACTCAGTAACACCAAAGAAGAATATGCATTCACAACTGTAACTATGGAAACTTACTTTGTCACCATTCACGCGGACATCAGTATCCCAAAGAATAACAGATTCTTTCAGGTCATAACACAACCCCGGTAGATTGAGTTGTGCTGGAGGGATTCTCGTCACACCAAGGTATAAACAGCCTTTGCCTTTCGTATTTATGTTGTCTATTCTGACCTGTGCAAAAATCATTTCGAGTTAAGTGAAATAGTTTGCAATCACTAAGACAGTGTAGTCTAGAGTTTACCTCTAATTAAAGCTTCACAAAAAAACATGGCCACAGACAATCACTGTGGTCAGTTGGCCGGACTGGTTTGGATATAATATCGTGATTGGGCGCTGTGATTACCCGTTATTTTCGGTGTTTTTAGAGACACCCCCAGAAGCTTTTTGTAAGAACAACAGGTATGAACCCTTTCAAATATGTTTGTATAAGCACAAAGTACCACATTTTAGTATTATATAGGAATGGTTAAATCAGGGTATTAAAAAGCTTGAAAGAGAGAAAGTAGAACGATTTGAAAGCTAATACAATGCTTTCAATATCCCTGTCTCCGCTTAGCGGGATTTTATAGCTAAGTTCTCTAGTGCCTGTGTAAACACTGATATGACTGTTACTTTAATTCCAAGGTATCTATATGCATTACTATTTCCATCTCATTGCTATAATAAAACCATTTTAGTCGGTGGGCCAGATCACTACTGTTCCTAAAACAACAATATTAGATTTTTAATAAGTTTATACAAAGGTCAAGATCATTGGCTGTGTCAGAAAATATATTCAATATATTTAACACCACAAAATCAGACTCATTGCACACTTGCAAGACAAATGTACCAAAAGGATTCACTTTCTGATCTGATGAGTTCTTAGTGAAGTTGCTTGGTTCGGGTCAAAAGCTGGCATTGGGTAGTCTACAGAGTTAACTTTATTTTTCCTTTCAGTATGTGCAATAATATTACCCACCAAACTAAAGAACATATCACAGCATGTTATTAGAAGGTCAAGAATACATTCTTGGAATAAGGCAATACAATTGTGTGTGTGGCGAGTCAGAAGGTGGTATATAAACTTCTAATACAATGACATCTGAGTATGTATGTTTAAAAAAATATTTAGAATTGCGTAAGGTCATCGCATTCTCATTCTCTATAACATAAAAAAACAGTCGAGTTCCCTTCTTTAAACCACCAGTTACTGAAAGTTCTAGAACAAGGCAAACAAATACTGTGTGGTATTAAAAAAATCACTGGAAAGAGTTTTCGTAAATGTTTCTACACGTAGAGCAAAGTTAAGTTCATGAATATATTGAAATAAGTCAAGCTTATGACCTATATCTTAAAAGCGCTGTCTCTAATTCAGTTTCCGTTTAGGTTTCGGTCATTGAAACATACAAACAGTTGCTCCTTTTTTATCCCATTACAACACCATTACTGCTACAACGACAATCTCCACCACCACCATTGCCGTCACCACAAAATGAAATGCCGTCCAAGCATCAACCCATACACTACTACTACCGACAGTTGTTTTTGCACCATAGTAATCGCCATTTTCACCCAAATCACTTATTCATTCCTCGTTATCCTAACTGGCATCACATTTATTATTCTCATAAGTCTATCACACAACTTACTTCATACAAGATGTTCACAGCCATGGCGTCTCGTGAAAAGACCAAACAGTCGGAGTTACGTCCAGGCTTAACGACCTCTGCGGTCGTGTTACTGTTCAGCAGACGAATGTTTCTCCCACAATTTTCGTGAAACACAAGGACTGGTTCCTGTGTTGCCTAATGTTAAAAAAATACTCATGTTCATTAAAAGAGGAATATTAGATATTGATATAATAGATAACTATCTTAATCTCCAAGCATCGACGAAAAAACTTTTCCCTGATGGGCCCATTATGCGTTTCGCTGCACTATGAGCCATGTTGTATTCCTGTAGGCCAACCATAAATTCTGTTACTATATTTGAACAGGTGGTTTAGTTCGTCAGTAAATCTTGTGCGATATTTTATGTTAAACCATGTAGGTCCAGAGCAGCAAACAATGAAGTGTGTCAAGGAATATGTTTCGTTACTTCGTTGCACTGTTGTTTCATACAGTCGGCTGATCCTGCTCTCAGTTGTCAGCATCTGGTCATCGACATGGATCCACGCTTCTCTTGCTGAAATCGCCGATGCTTTCACGTCTAATAATGATGTTTGCTGTCAGCTTACTATCAATTATACCGATTTGCATTTTTGTGTGGTTCTGTGGTCCATCAAATATTGACACTCTCACATGTACGTTCATGTCTCCATTACACTTGCAGGCACCAAGGTCCTCACAATGACAGGCAGCAATGTCTTGTTGATGTAGAGTTTCCACTACGTTTAAAGTCTTTACAGTCTCATTGCCTTCCTGCTGTGCTTGTGAGGTTTCATCCATTAATCGGGGCACTATGAAGATGACTTTCTTGAGACAAGTATTAGTCGGTATAAGTTATAGCAGTACCTAGTTTAAGTCAGGTAACCCTCTAACAAGCCGCTAGAAGTGGACATCTCATGGTCAATGACATCAAAGGTGCCTACAGTGTAGTTTGCAACGGCAGTGAGATCCATCAAACGATATCGCGGACGAAACTCAATGAAACATAAGGCAGCAGTGTCGGCTGATTGATATAAAAATCAATAAGGTTACCAAGGTAATATAACCAAGATTAAGTGACGTGCTTATAGAAACCCCTGAACATTTTATAGAGTGAAATCAACACTACCACGAATCACAATACAACAAAGGTGACAGCGTAGACAGAGTAGACTGAGTAGACGACCACTAAGTACAATTAAACAATCCCAAAAAGAAAAGAAATTATTGAAAGTTGTATTAAGTGATACACTAAGTTTATAATGGGTATATTGAGCAAAGAAACGGAAAGATGTCTCATGCAGACTTGTGTAGCTGTCGAATGAAAAAAATGTTTATTATAACAGCCCTTTTATTACAACAGGGTTTCATAAAAATAAATAAAACAAAATGTTAACAATATGCGCAAAAAGTTTATAATTACTATATCATGTTATACACAGGACAAATTAAAAGACCTGCTTACTTCAACCCCAGTCGGCTGCAGTTCCAGGCTCTGTAGCTCAGCCGTTATTCGCCTCACCACATCGTCACAGTGTTTTGTTATTTCTGGCGATGGATCCACCCAAGGCTGGACTTCCAGCTCATTATTGACGTCGAGGCTGTTGACCCTGTCTGTTAGAGTCTGGGCTGCGTGTATCAGCGCGGGACGTGGTCTGACTGTTGTGGCTCGCGTCACGAGATGTTTGTGTGACGTCACTTTCCCTAAGCGTTTTTTCAAGTCCTTCTTGACATTACTCAGATAAGCCTCGAATTTCGAACTAGAATGACTGATTTGGTTCTTCATTTCTTTCCGACAGTCTTCAACCATGCTCTGAAGACGGTCACATGTACTGTCCACTATCACCATGTTTTCGTCTTTAGTGGCATCCGCTCTCTGCTGGCGCGCACATAAATTCCATATTGCTTGCTTCAGGTTTTCTTCTGCTTTCTCCAATTCCTCTGCCAATGACCCGAGTATCTTTTCAGCTGACTTCATTTTTTCATCGAGAGGCTTAACATCTTTGCACCCACTGTGTTTCTTAGAACAGGACTGGCAGATGACAAGGTTGTGATCAACACAAAACAACTCCGCCTGTTTGTCGCCGTGGTCAGCACACAGTGCAGGGCGGCTGGCAGCCAGACGTTCAGGTGTCACAGTGCTGACACTCTCCACAGCGTGACTACGGCTCACTGCCATCTTCTTGTGTATCTTCTTACATGATTCACACATCTTTTCAAAACACTGCATACAGATGTATTCAGCTTTGAGGTTATCACAAACAGTGCACATGTTATCCTTCCCCATCATGCCAGCACTTTCTACTATCGCCTTCATCACAGAGTCTGTAGGCAGGGCCTCGGCAACATCAGCTGCACTTTGAGGTGAATTACCTTTAAGCTCTACTATAGGACATGTACACAGAGGACACCCGGCGTCAAGTTTAGAGCTAATCAAGGAAATGACACATCCTTGACACAGGAGATGACCACAGGGCAGAATCTTTGGTGTGGTGAAGTCATTTGTGCACACGGCACATTTTCTTTCGTGTGGCTGAACTACTGCCGCCATAGTGAAAGGTAAATCTACAATACAAATAAGAGTGATTTTAAACTCTGTTTGTAATTAACAAAAAGAGACAACTACTTTTTGTGGATAAAACCACACGGAAAGAAGAAATATGTCTAAATGTATAGCCCTCTCTTCATCTACCTTATAAATGTAGAACATTTTATCGCCCTCAACTATATCACAACTAATAACCAGTTTTAGAAAGAAATCAACATGAGAAACCTACCTTTTAATAGTATTAAAGCGTTTGTTAGATTGATAAATTAATTATCAGTTTTATGGTGTATGAAAAGTTTTATCAAGCCTTTAGAGCTCATTTTTATTCATACGTGTTTAAACAAACGGAAAAGAGAAATGATTTTCATACTACTTATCTTTAATTTTAGGCAACTTCATTTTCGACACTTACATACATATATACACACGTGTGTGCGCATTTTGATTAACATTAAGTGCTGATTGTTTTAATTTAAACCTTTCGCATAACTATTTAAATTAAACACTTAAATCTGGAGCTTCTGCTATCAGTTTCTTTGCGGTGATATTCGGCCGTTTGAAAATAACTTTCAACATTTTATTTTTAGATTGCACAAGTCTTAGAGTGCTGATTCTGGAAAATAATTTAATTGTGACTTCTTTGAGTCATTTTGTACCATTACACTTTGTTGTAGCGCCAGGTGACATTTGCTGTATCGCTGCACATAACTATTACTTATCTAGTTATCGGACAATGCTCCTTTACTGTTTTTCTACATAAAGTGTTTGTTGTTTAATTTTCGCAAAAGTAACTCAATCGATTAAAGAAAATTTTTTTTGGAACTAACATTCTTACTTGAAACTGTAACAAGAAAGTAACATGTGAAAACCAGCTTACCTTCAGCTCTGTCAAGAGATTGCCACCGCTACACCAAGTTATACACTAAAGGAAATACCTACAGCAGTGACTGTCAGTAAATAACACCTCGCCCACTTGTGTAATGTTATCACTCACCTGGCAACGGTGGTTGACGTCACACACTGACTGGAGTTTGACAAGTAGGACAACGGCCCTAAACTCTGTCAACGTTTTTCAGTTACAGTGATTACAGTCAAAGGTCGTAGTCACGCTTGATTTGTGCGGACAGGAAAACAGACAGTCAAGTATCAAGAAATCGTGTCCTAACAATGTCTCACTGTCGATGTGACCGGGCTGTCGTCATGGACACGAGGCACGTGACTGTTGCCGAGTTCATTCGGTCATCTTGGAATTCCCGTTTTAAATTTTCCTTACGTCACCTTTAACGTCTGTGTTGTGTTGGAGAGATATTTAACTATATTTTCTGTATGAAAGTGTGCAACCTGAATATTTTAGAAGATGATTGGCTACATACACTGACGTTTTCGACCATCTCCACATCGTGACTGTGGGTCACTACCATCTTCTTGTGCACACGACACTCGCCTTCTTGAGCCATCACTATTGTCCCGAGTGTGAAAGGTCAAACAGAAATAAAGAAAAGAAAACCTGCATTATTCTGTCTCCCTCTCAAATCGTACCTTGGCCTCTTTCTGTGCCTATGACTTCATTGTGGGCTGTCTGCATGACTGTGTATCCAAGAAGGTGGGAGATTTTCATAAAACAAAATATAAAGGGCAAGTCTAATCCACCAGACGTGTTATAGTTATCTTGTCCTTCATTCAGTTGTCTATAAAGCTATTTCTTGGCATTCCCTATCATGTTTGACACAGGCTGCTTTGTGAGCTTAACCCCAGATAAGAGAAATAGGTCAGCAGCTATTCTAGAAGATGGTTAATTTACTTTGTACACAAAATATATGCTATCTTTAACATAAAGAAAACTACAAACTAAACGTAGCGGCGTGTTCTTCAAAGAAAATTTTTAAAGTTTTACGTTAGACTTTAAAAGAAATATTTGCTTATGTATACAAATAAGTTGCTGACTACAAGTAATAGTGAGGGCTTATCTTTGAGATAAACTGACCCACCTGACCTGGTCTCCTAGAACATGACTACACCTCACACCTTTGCATTTAGTTTAGATGCAAATCAGTGAAAGGGGCATAGGTCACTTCAACGGTTTTTATTATGACTAGACTATCATCACGTAGCAAACTGTTCGATCGATCTGGGATTTCGAAGAGCTTACTGTCATACAATCTTTATTCCAGCAAAACACTGTCCGATGTCCGCCGTAACCAAATTAAAGGAGGTGACACACGAAACCCAACGTTTCTGTGCTAAAATTAACACCTGGGAAATTCTTGTTCCCCTAATTTGTCCATTAGTCCTCCAAGAAGGATTATCTAAAGCCAAACATTTTACGAATGCCCAAGAACAGCCTGACATTATAGCTCCATTTTAAAACTACTAGTTAACACTGTCCAGAAGGGACAAGTGACTTACGTGGAGTGGACAGACTTTCCACGCTTTATTATTATCATATCGCAGTCATCTTTGCCGTTATGTGTAGAGAAACTCATTTCACACGCATAGACGCATACACACAAAGAAGTGTGTGTGTGTATGTATATATACACCTAATGCAAGCACTGACACATAATGATAAGTGTCGAGTTGTTTTATTTTTTTTTTAATAATTTTAACCTATTAAGTAGAAACGTGGTAAGATGTGTGTGTGTGTGTATGTATATACATATAGAGAGTGCAAGCACTCATACGAAGTGTAATCTAACGTGTCGAATTTTTTTTATACAAATTACGAACATATTAATAAATGTAAATCATACGTCTGTACTTCTGAAAGTAGCTTCATAATGGTGGTCTGGCGGCTCCTGTGTAGTATTGTTAGCCTTATTTTTCTATGGTGGATAATAATACTGATGATTATGATTTGTTTGGAAATGTTTTCGTTTGCTTTCATTTAAATGGGGATGGCTTGCTATTGTAAATTTTTGGAGTAATTGTTTATCGTTACATTCCCCCTCCCCCTTTAATCAGCGTCAGCCTGTTACATAGAACTAGTAGGTCTGAAGTCTTTCTTTGTGAGGTGGCAGAACTTGTGTGTTTGTAAGCCCTGTGTCAGTCACGACCTTTAATAGTAGACTTTCTTGCCTGCTCGCACCATTTCATCATTTATGGTTAAAATTTTCTCCCTCGTATGGAGTACTGCATACAGTTCCTTTACATTTCATCTCCCTTTAAATCTAAATTTTGTAAGAAACAAACGGAAACATTTCCCAAATGCTTTGGGACCTCGTTTTATTTCTTCATTTCTTTCTCTTGAACCGCTTTTAACTTTTAATAAAATAGTCAATACAGAAATAAACAATAGCAAAATCGCTTTGTCGTTAGAGTCAAAGTACTTGCTATTTGATGACTATTCCTCGCTACCTCTCTTTCGGTTTTCACAGGCTTCTGAGGAATAATGATCTTCTCCAAATTCTTTTTTCATAAAGGACGTATAGAATCAATAATAATAATAATAATAGTACATGCACAATTTGTAAAGAGCATACACACTAAGGAGCATGCTCTTAGAGCTTAAGAACAAGAACGAAACACGGACAGCATAAGAGGGACAGGAAAACAAACAAATTGTCAGGGACGCTATTTTAGATCACACTTTCACTCACTATACGCACGCGTCCCCTTTCGTGTTCTTTCAATCACAAATCACATAGATTTGTCGTGGGCAACAAAACTTTATATCTATCAACATTAACTAAATATATACAAAGTCCGTAGGTCTTCCACGCAGCGGCCTGTAATTCAAACTGTCGTATGCTTTTTGAATAATTCGTTAGAATCTTAGTTACTCACACCCAAAAATGAACCGTCCTGGTAAAATCCTCCCTTTCCCTTGTACAGAAGTTGTGCAGTCTTGGCAACACTTGGCTGATATCCACACACACAACTTTTAGAGGAAACCACATACACGTTCCGATACTTAATAATAGTAAGTGCTGACTTGGCAGACACCTAGTCGACGACTCAGAATATATTTTCTGGGATCAACACACCAGATCCACGGCGAACACCACAAATATATTCCCTGGGATCAACACACAAGATGCAAAGCGAACACTTCAACTAATTTCTCTAGGATCGACACACACGATCCAAAGCGGACACTACACACTTTCAGTCCTCCTCTCTTCACTCCCCACAGCCGTCTGCTTTCTTCCAAATAATTTTCACCCTACGTCCCTCTAAAATTACGTCATAAAATGACGTCGGGTTCTGACGCTAAACACGACGCTACAAAAACTCTCTGATACTGGTAAGGGCAATAATCCCTGACTAACAACAGACAGGGGCAACAACCCCTTGTTCCTAACACAAATAACATATGAGCTATAAAAGAATAAACAACCGTAATAAAAGAAGAATAAAATCAACTACAAAACTTTTCACTGACCTCGTTACCTGTGTGAGAAGCACACTTTTAAGAAACTTAACTCAGAAAGTGAACACTTTCTTATCAGGCCTCGCTATTATTTGTCTTATCTCAACTAAAATGTTTGTGTAAGTCTTTCTTGCCCAGGCAATCTCTCACTCAGTCGTCAGTGTCACGTGGTGCAGCCTTATCACCCGGAAGTTAATCAGCGCCAACAGTTCGTCCTGTTTGTGTAGCGCCTGGCGGACAAAGTGATGGATGTCGACACCACCTCTTGAGTGTTTCTCTCGCCCTCTAGACCAGACCTGGGCAAACGCCGGCCCGCGGGCCGGATCCGGCCCGCCTCCTGTCTCTGACCGGCCCGCCCGCTGGCCGCCCACCAGTAAATATACTATGCATACAGTATTGGGTAAAACTGAGTTAACTATATTAGTCCGGCCCTCTAGAACCATCCTAGTTTCTCATCCGGCCCTCTAGAACCATTCCAGTTTCTCATCCGGCCCCTTGGGAAAATTAATTGCCCACCCCTGCTCTAGACCCTAGCTTGTTCCTCTTCCTGTTTTTGTTGGATTATCACTTAGATCAACATCACAAAGTTCAAGTGATCTCATGCTACAGTCACAGCGGAAAGTTTCGAATTTGAATTAACAGGTCTGCCTCGCAACTTTGACCCATTGGGTCACGGCAGAGAAAACGTCTCTCGTACACAGTCACTGACACACCGATGGAGGACATCCTATACAATCAGAACCATTTACTCCACCCTTGTATGAGTTGGTAGTAGAACAGTTTATTTTGACACCAACACAATTTAAAGGTGTAAAAGACGAATAATCCAGAGTCAGGCTACATACTAGCGCCCTCTACAATGTCTTAGACATAAACATCATGTTATTCATCAACACGGTTAAAATCCTGTTTTCATAACTGTAAGGGTTATACTAAAACAGAAAATCAAGTTAAAAGCGACAATGACTATGATTATTTGTTTGTGTACAATTTCTTGTCTGTTCTAAACGTAATTATCTATTTATTGTACTTAGATGTTGTTCGTTGTTTTGCATATAGAGCTGTCTACGCGTTATCAAAAGTAGGAGAAGTAGTAGCAGCAGTAGTAACAGTAGTATATTCACGGTATAAGAAGTCTCCTCCCTCCCTTTAAATAACGGTTCTACAGATTTTCTTTACTCTAAGCGATTTTAATATTATTTTTCTTGTTGATACCTCATTCCTTATTCTCTTTGTGTGCAGGTGACAGATCTGCCAACATCTAAAAGGTTGTCTGAGCCTTTAATGTCACAGCTATTTAAATACTTTCAACATAAAGTCTCTTTCTTGGATGCTGTGGAAGATGAGTTCCACACGGACATCCTGCAGACAGAAGAGACTGAGTAGTGTCCACTCCAATGACTAGCGGCGCACTAAACTGTGGGGTTACTGAGGGATGGAAACTACGGGTAATGAGACAGTCACTCGCCTACAACTTGTCGTCTGCCAGCGGAAGCCGTTGATTTGAAAGTCATAGTAGCCAGGAATCAGTGCTAATCTCAGTCTCTCCTCCTTCAAAGGGATGTAACTCTAAAGGACGCTGCTGCTCTTTTTTCCGGAGGTCACGTGACAGGTTTAGAAAACTGTATTGAGGATCAGGACCGGGGCCGTATCCATGAGTCAAACGTGTCTTGGACCAGAAACAGTTTGGAACTCAGAAACACCCTCAATATTAGTGAGCAAGTCAAGGGCCTGTCACAAAAATTAAAAGTTGGATGTGTACGCAAACTTCCGCCCCTACAATTAACTCTCCTTTTTTGTTCGCTGCTTTACTTTGTCTCATTGCAATCTCTTTGACAATGTCAGTTTTTTTCTGAAAAAAAATCTGTTACCTCTCTTGTACGTAGCGTAGCAGAAAATAGTTAAAAAATAGCAAATCAACCAATTAAACAAATCAAAAACACTTGGTTCTGCTTTATCTATTTTAGTGAATTTCCTGTTTAAACATGTATTAATATAGTAATGCTGCTAACTGTCCTCTTTATAAAACTGTAAATTGAAGCGAAGTTCCCACAATACTTTTGATTCCCAGTTATATATCAATTAGAGAAATAAACCGAGATTCCAAGATGAATATAGTGCAATAAATCTGTTTTCCTAAGTAAGTTCCAGTGTGACAAGCACAGGTGTATTCAGATCCCTTCACATAAACTCAACAACAGGTAATAACCTTTCAACACACTTCACCTTTTATGTGCAAGTGAATATAGGATGGTCTCGCCAATGACGACCTTCTCCACATTTGCTCCTTGTGGAAGAAATACTTTTCTGCTGTTTCTTCTCAAGATAAACATTTTAAAATGGAAATCTAGGTATGGCAAATAAAAAGATTATTTACAAAACAAATGTCAAACCATTTACACAATAACACAATTTTTATGTGAATGTACGGAGAATCTAAATTTGGTGTACCTATGTAACAGTTTCAATGACACCTTACCACGCGCACCGCACAGACACATTGCCACACTATTTACTATTTATTCACATTTATTGTTTATTTATTTACGCTCTTTAGTCCATTAGCTAGAAAAGAAAATTCAGCAAGGAAGAGGACATGATGGAACTGATGAAAGATTTATCAATGTCCGTAAAACAGAAAAAGGTTAAACGGTGATTAAAACGTTGTCTATTAGCATACACGACGATGTTTTTTTATGTCCATATCTTTTCATCAACAAGGGCTCAAAGGTATCTTTGAAACAAAGGTACAAAAAATAGTCTGTAGGTATAGAAAAAGATAACCATACAACAAACGGCGTATGACTTGGTAAATTAAAACTTCATAAATACATAAGATATTTCAATTACACAAACTATTCTAAAAGTACATGACAAACAACAGCTTGAAGAACCCAAATGTAAATAGTCTCTACCTATGATAAAGTCCTGTAAATGTAGCTTGACCTTTCTTGCTATAGCGAGTCACACAAAGAAGTTAGTAACTAGAAAAAATTAGGAAAATGTGCACGGTATATCAGCTAACACAAAGTTTATTGTTTTATTCGGTTAGATAGTGTGCAGAGCAATACATTGATTCGTATTATTTGTTTTTGTAAGTTCTTTACATCAATTATTTAACAAACAGCAGCACAGGGTACAGTTAACTAATAAAATCATTGACAGACTCGATGTCATCATAGACAACATGTGTTATCACTGTTGTTATTGTCTCTCTCTCTGTTTATTATCACCTGTGCTTCAAGTCCTCTCAGAAGTAGGAAGGGCTGTCACCTGCGACAATGAGAAAAATATATCAGGTACTAGATAGATGAGTGTGCAGTAATATTAGTAATAAAATGTGTGATATAAATATTATAAATGCCTTATAAAATATATCCCACTGTATAGTCAAGCTGGAAAAACATCGTAGAACCGCAATATTCTGCTACCCATAGTACTGCAGTGAAGTCATAAAAGAAGTAATGACGACATCAGAATACAATGTTTGGTTGTCTTAGTTATTCGTCAACTAGCGATTTGTGGAAACCAAGAAGAAACCTTAGTGGATAAAACTTTTAAATTCTGTGATTTGTATATAAATAAAACATAAATATCTAGATAAACCTTTTAAGTCAAACATGAAGAAATGACGACATCAGAATACAAAGTTTTGTTGTCTTAGTTATTCGTCAACTAACGATTTATTGAAAACAAGAAGAAATCTTAGTGAAAAACACTTTTAAAGTCAGTGGCACAACTCAAACTCCGCTACCGTGTACCAAAGCTTCACACCTGAATGACATTGTAGCTAAGGTTAAAGAAGGCGAAGCAGGGCTGAGGAACATCTTTTGCTGCAACACCCTGGTCGTCTCCATCGGCGTAAAAGTGAAGGTTGTTTGATGAGTCCAACAACAGTCCAACACGACTCCCGACTTGGAGGAATTCAAGAGCGTTAACGACATTAGTCATGGTCTGTGAAAAATGAGATAGTAAAATTGTGAGCTGTCTGCACAGTTGATGCACAAAAGGTACAGCACATCATTTAGGCCTAAAATGTAGTTACTTTTATAACATCGTCTAAAGGTATACAATTTCATCTTGTATGTGAAAAATTCTGTGTGCTGGATCATAATCATCACTGTCGTTGTCATTGCCATCATTTTTGCTATCGCTCTTGATAGTCGTGACGGTTGAGCCTTATCAGGTGCCACGTCTCTCTATATACTACCTTCCCCAGTGACCAGTACAGTCACAGAGCGGACTACTAACTGTATACTTACCTCGATACTTTCTTACTTCTCAGTCTTTGCAATAGTTGCTTTTACACAACTTACGTGTACATGTGAACTCAGATTCCATAGGGTTTATTTCAGTATATTGGCTGTATGTAAAAGTATATCAAAAGGTTTCAACATTGTATTAACATAAGGGAATAAGAACGGTAGGCTGGATAATAAGTTGGTTTTCCCATTTTCTGAGAACATCGTTCACACCGCGGTCTCGCCGAGATGACATAAAACTGTCAGGCGCTAATTTTGTATAAAACATTGTGGTGTCAGCATTATTGAAAGAAATAATTATGGTTTTAAACTGTTGTGCAGTTATTATTATTTGTAACGGACAACTGCGTAGTAGAGGGGGCAAGAGGGGATGGGGGAAGGTTGACATCCGGTGTTGACGGTTTGTTTTTAGAAAATGCTTGCGACGCAATTCAGCGAAGACCACGTGCGGGCCAGACAGTGCTGACACCTGGTCTAGAGGGACTGGGGTGGGTATATTTAATCCCGACCATAAGCGGACAGGGGGCGGCTGATGATAATTTGGTGGATTTGTGGTTTTAATTCACCGACTCTACGATCTCTGTGGACGTAATAATATGTATGTATTAGGGGGATCTACTTGTGGAAGTACCATCTCTGTGGATGTGATACTGTGGCTGTATTACGGGAGATGTACTAGAGCAGATGTACTACTGTGGATGTACATCGTGTTTCTGTAGTCCGCGTCATCGCCGTGGGAGCTCTGTGGTGAGAGCAACAGGCCGTGCAACTTCTTGGGGGCCAAGAAACTGCACACCGACGTGGGCGAGCAGGAGCAGTGGACTCGGAGTAAGGAGGGGGCTACCCTGCCCTTCCTTACGCGGACGTACCGACCACCACCAGGGAGGGTGCCTGGTCAGCTGAAACTAACCGCCGGAGGAGGGATGGTTTCCCTCTTAGTTTTATCCCAGCTGCATATTGTTCTACCCCGCCTGACAGTAACATATCGGTATGGTAAAAACACTCTTTTATCATTTATTGAACTGTAGAAGAAAGGATTTAAGTGGACTAAAAGAAACCGGGGACTGGAGAGCTGCAGGGACTAAACGGTTATTAACATGTTGAACTTTGATGGTGTGTTATTATGGTAATTCTTCATTTGATGCCGTGTGGATTCCGGCTGAGTGACATGTTAAACTTTGATGGTGTGTTATTATTGTAATTCTTCATTTGTTGCCGTGTGGATTCCGGCTGAGTGACATGTTAAACTTTGATGGTGTGTTATTATTGTAACTCTTTAAATTGGTGCCGTGTGGATTCCGGCAGTGACTTGGTAAACTTTGATGGTGTGAACGTGAGGAAGTGTTATTATTATTGACTGTGAATTGCTGTGCATATTTTGTCTACTTGTAAACTTGTGTTTGGTTCTAATAATTATTGGTGCCTCTAAGGAGGGACGCCCACCCTTAAGCGATCTTATATTGGTTATTTGGAAAGAATGCGCATGTCTGCGGATGGTCCGTGACATTATTAAATGATAAGCTTTGTACTCATCTTTTCTGAGAAAGGCCAGGAAGGAAACTTGTAATAACCGAAGATTTTTTCAAGAAAAGTTATTAATGAGATATTTAATAAAAGAAAAAAGACAGACATTTCTGTGTAAAGCTCGTGTTAAAAGTTTACAGTGACGTCACGACCCTTACGCTCTCTTACTATATTCAGTGTCGCCTGAAGATGAGGAATATAAAACATAGAAAACACGAAAACATCTTTACATCTTTGTGAATAATAACTGCATGCATATTGTAATGTAATCAATCTTGTGATTCGTATAAGATTTTGCACAAATAAGGACGCATACAATATATTTTTAAATCCATATAACAATATATATGTTACGGCCAAAGCTCGAAGTTCGGCCAGTTCCCGAATTTGACGGCCATTACGCACTTTGGCCAAGGTCTTCTTTTTTGCCAGTTCGCGAAATGGTGGGATATCCCTGGGCAATATTCAATGTGTATTAAACTAGTTGAACATGTTAATATTGCTTTAAAACAAAGATTTATAAATAGCAGATGGGTTTTTTTTTTCAAGGTTGAGTGTAACTGCAAGAACTTGTGAACTTTGTCAGAAAATAGAGTAATCAGCGAAAGAGAGGAGAGATGAGAGAGAGAGAGAGATAATATCTTATTTGAAAACAGAAACTGAATATTTTGTATATTTGGTAACACTCTGATGTGCGTTGTTAATGGGACCAAACTTTTGAAATAAAGTGTTTCACGAGACTCCTTCCAATCTTTTACACAGAAAACAGACAAACAACTTCACACGCAGCCTACAGTGTGGTAGGTCTCCAGGGCTCTCTGCCTTCTACCGACAAACAACAAAAACACAAGTCGCGGGACATGACACCTTGCCGATGGTCATGTGAAAGGCAGTCGTCGACGTAACAAACAAAGAAAGAAAGAAAAAAACAAACAAACCAAAGCTGTATGACTATCGACTTACACCTAAATCGAGAGCAAGACCGGACCTGCTTCGCTCCATCCTGTCTTCCCTACGACTGCTACCAGTTACGGGATGAAATGAGTGAAGTAGTGTGTATGGCGGGTCTGACCATAATATGTTGGTGTAGATTTAGAGTAGTGTGAAGTAGAGGGAATTACTTTGTAAGGGATATATTTCACACTTTATTTCAGTGCAGTCATGTTAAATGTTTATACCTTCCACTATTGCTGGTTTGTACCAACTTACCGCCTTGATTAAGGGCAAGGATGGACTTCTTTAAAACGAAGGTCAAAACTAAAAAAAAATTATAACAATTTTTTATTAAATAGAAGGGGATTACATATTCAATAGACTCATCGTAAAATCAAGAATTTAAATTCTTTTTGCGCATGGTGATTTTGTAGATGTATACATTCTAAAGGGGTGAGAGATCATCGAAATTTCGTGCGCTGACATTAATCAAACTATTTATCATCACATGTCCGTTAAAAATGCTGATCTCACAAACAAGTTCATGTGGATTACTTATCTTTCTTCACACGTCCAGTCGCACCAACCGACAATATTCGCTCACAACTGTAACTATGGAAACTCACAGAGGTATCCTTGTCGCGCACTCCATTTTCCCAAAGAATGACTGAATCTTTCAGGTGATCAGACCAAGATGGCAGAGGGAGCCGTGCAGGAAGTACTCTCGTCACACCAAGGTATACATAGCATTCTGCTGGAGTATTTATTTCGTCTATTCTGACCTGTGTAAACATCATTGTGACAGGATAAGGGAACTTGACTACAATCGCTAACAAAACATAATCTAGAGGTTAAGTCTCCCTCTAATCACAAACTTGTATTATTGGACTTCGGGCCGACGATCTTTTTCCATTTAACTACTAAAACGAGGCAGGTGTGAATAAAGTTTTCTGTTTAGTTAAGTTGATTGATTAGGCTCACTGATACTAACAGCGAATCAGTCTTTTGTTTTGTTCAAAAATGTTTTTGAATATATAAACATTTATTTTCCACAAAAATATTAGACATATTACAGGCTTTACACATTCTATTCTTAAACAATTCATACAGTTGCAATATAACATATATAACAATATAACAGACATATAAGGTAATGTATGCCAACATGTAAGTATGAAAAGTCTAGTCAATTTTTAAATTCTAGTCGACAAGTTACATATAAGGTAGACACTGTTTTACAATTTTTCTTCTTTCATTTCCAGTCGTGAATTAAAAATAAATTTATTTAATAGGCGTCTAGAAATGGATGATTTTTGTGACTAATGTAGATGTAAATATAAAAATATTTAACATATTTTTTGTAGCCTAATGTCTCGTTTAGAGAGTTAGCTTGAAAAGCTCGTCTGCAAGCAGTCCAGTAATACAAGTTCGTGGATTTACTTTGGTCGCTGCTTGCCAAACGCAGTTTCTACAGATCCTTTGTAAACAACTGCTTTAATACTGTCGTCTCTAATCCAGTTTCCCCTCAGGATTTTAGTCATTATAAAGATACAAACATTTTATCCCACTTTTGTAACTTTATTACTCAATTATTGCTACAACGACAATCTCCACCACCGCCATTGCCGTGACCACAACCTCAACTACCTTCCAAGCCTCAACTCCTAAACTACTACCACTACCGACACTTGTACTTTCACCACACCAACTGTCACCTACACCCAAACAGCTGCAACATGACTTGTTAGTGTAATTACGATCATATTTATTATTATCATTAGTCTATCATACAACTTACTTCATACAAGACGTTCACAATCATGGCGTCACGTGAAAAGATTAAAACGTCGTTGTCCTTGTCACGTTGAACCTTCCGTGCGGTTTTTCTGAAGTTCGACAGACGAATGTTGGTCCCGCAGGTCTCGTGGAACACAAGGACTGGTGGCTGTGATTTCAAATGTGAAAAAACTACACATGTTCATCAAACGACTATTAACAGATATGATATTGTAGGTAAATACTTTAAAACTTGGGATCAAAAGTCTTTAACATTAGCACTACTTAGACTTAATCTTACTATCATTCCTATTCTTCGATATATAATCATTAGCGCCGTTCAATTAAAAGTTATTGCACACTATTTCATCAGTTTTGCTACAGTGACTACTTCAAGAGATGTTATAGCAAGATTGTCTACAGGTGTACATATCGCACAATATTATTTCCATCATTTGCACAATAACAAAAAGGAGTAAGTTTGCGTGTGACCGGTGAGGTCTTGCTATCTAGCATGTATCCACAGTTTACAGTCAACAGTCAATTTGTGCTCAGCTGAAGGAAGTTTTTCATATTTTTAATTATTAATGTTAAAATAGCTTCATGATGCAGTCCATTAAAAGAATTGAGATTATCAACACATTGTTACATGTAAATAAACACAAAACAATTGTATGAATGCAGAAAATTTATATAATATCATGCTACACATGAGACAAATTGAGAAGATTACTTACTTCATCAACGATAAGCTGTCCTTTCAAGCCTATTAGTTCATCGCTTATATCTTTCACCACATCGTCACAATATTTCGTTATTTCTGGCGATGAAATCACCAAAGGGTCTGCTTGCAGTTCATCACTGAGGTCAAGGCTGTTGACCCTGTCTGTCAGAGTCTGGGCTGCGTGTATCAGCGCGGGACGCGGTCTGACTGTTGTGGCTCGCGTCACGAGATGTTTGTGTGACGTCACTTTCCCCAAACGTTTCTCCAGCTCGATTTTGACGTCACACAAGGATTTCTTGAACTTTGACACAGAATCACTAATTAGTTTCTTCACTTGTTTCCGACACTCGTCCACCATCGACTGAAGTCGGTCACACGTCTTGTCCAGCAGCGCCATGTTTTGCTGTTCAGTGACATCGGCTCTTCGCAGGCGCACATTTAGTTTGTCTATTGCTTGCTTCAGGTTTTCCTCTGCTTTAAGCAACTTTTCTCTCAATGAATTTATTGCGTCTTCAGCTGACTTCATTTTTTCATCCAGAGACTTGACATCTGGGCAGGCCTTGTGTTTGTTAGAAAAACATGGCGTACAGATAGCAAGGTTGTGGTCAACACAAAACAACTCCGCCTTCTCGGTGACGTGGTCAGCACACAGTGCAGGGCGGCTGGCAGCCAGACGTTCAGGTGTCACAGTGCTGACACTCTCCACATCGTGACTGCGGCTCACTACCATCTTCTTGTGTATCTTTATACACGATGCACACATTCTCTCCAGACACTGCATACAGATGTATTCTGCTTTGAGGTCATCACATGCAGTGCACATGCCATCATTCATCAGTATACTCGCACTTTCTACTATCGCTTCCATCACAGAGTCTGTAGGTAGGGCGTCGACAACATCAGCTGCTATTCGAGATGAATTGCCTTGATGCTCTACTATAGGACAGGTACACAGAGGACAACCAGCGTCGGATTTCGAGTCCATCCAGGAAATGACACATTGTCGACACAGGAGATGACCACAGGGTAGAATCTTTGGTGTGGTGAAGTCATTGGTGCACACGGCACACTCTCTTTCATGCACCTGGACTACTGTTGCCATAGCTAAAGGCCAGTCTGAAATAAAAACAACCGTTTTCTAACCTCTTATTGCAAGCTATAACAAAGAAAAAAATTTGTGGTTAATAACACCAAAGTATGAAACTGTTCACACCTTTGCTTCTGGCTGTGTTTTTTTTTTACTCTGTGCATGTCTTTTTTCTTTTCTTTTTTTTTTCTTGTCGTTAATGGTTCAATTTTTCATGTAACATATCAGTGACAATCTATTTTTGCTTGGAAGTTTGTTGATAAGTTAATCATTAACAACAAGCTCCAGACCCTTACCCATCAATGTCTACGCCTTATTCTGGTAATAAGATGGCCTGATAAGATCTCCAAAAGCAGCCTGCGCAAAGTAACCAACCAGAATATCACTAGCCAAAACATCAAAAAGCACAAATAGGACACATCCTGCACAAACCAGCTGACATCATTGAAAAGCAGGCACTTGACTGGAATCCTCAGGAGAAGAGGAGAGTTGGGAGACCAAAACAAACTTTGAAAAGAACAGTAGAGAGCGAGACAAAGGACATCGGAACAACATGGACTCAACTGAAGGGGGTTGCTCTGTACCGGGTTCGCTGGCGAGGTGTTGTTGTGGCCTTATGCTCATCGATGAGTAACAAGGACTTGACTAACTGACGTAAGAACTATACATCTTAAAATAAACACAAAAGCAAAAGTAGATTAATTTTTTTATAGTACCCTGAAATATAGCTTAACCTTTTTGTTCATTGAAAAAATGTCATCACCATTAGCTTTATTACTTCCATTAAAAATTATAAGAAGTAACTTGATACTTTAAAGCTGTCTACCTAAAGGAAAGCATAAAAGCGAAAGTAGATTGCATTAAAAAATAAATTTTCACCTTTATACTATATGAGAAGTATAAACAAAGGCTTTTGTACGCATAAATATGTGTATATAAATATAAATTAAAGTAAACACCTGCAGCAATGAATGTCAATGCACAACACCTGACCCACTTGTGTAATGCAATACTCACCTGTAACTGGCGGTTGACAACACACTGACGCAGTTCGGTAAATGTTCACACGTCAGATGGTATCAACGTGTTTCGATTACATAGAGTCTTTCAGTGTAACAGGCTAGGTCACACTTGAGTAGTGCTGATCACAAGTGGAGACTCAGAAGTCAAGAAATCTTGTCCCGAATACTGTGAACATATCAGTACGACCGGGTGGGCGCCATGGACACGGGTCACGTGATAGTTACAGAGCTCCTCTGGTCATGCGGGGATTCCCGTTTAAGACTTTTTAAAAAAAAGTTTAACTTCACTTCTCTATTATATTGCAGACACATTAACCATATCAACTGCGTCCAATTTTATAAGATGATTGACTGCAAACACTGACGTACTTGATACCCGTATAACGATAATTTTTAGGCACACAGCACTGGGATGAATCTTGGCAGCAAAGCAGGATCACAAATTGCTATTACAATGTTGACGTGTGTTTTGTAGAAGATAATCAGACAGGTGGCTAATAATAACTTCAGTGTGTTGAATTCCAATCGTATTCACTGTGATTTATTATGGCAAATGTCCGTTACGCAACTGCCGAACTGTGAGAGGTCGTTTACCCAAGCAGACACACGAAAATCACTCTTCATCCTCCGACCTTTCTTATATCTTTTTGCTACCCATCACTATCGCAGCCAAGGCTTTAAAAGAAATTAATTAGTTTATTGCTGTTACGACGAGTGATAATGTGGAAGGCATATTCGAAAAATCATCACGGGTCCTGCTGGTAAATTTTATTACCCAGTTCGTCAGCTGATATAGAGTAAATAAACCAATCAAAGTAATAAAATTTGGGGCTGTTATCTCTATCATATTAAATTTCATGTTTAACGTGTACTAATAAAGTAATGCTGCTAACAGTCCTGTTTATAAAACTGTAAATTGAAGCGATGTTCACTCAATACTTTTGTTCCCCAGTTATATGTGAATTAGAGAAACAAAATGAGAATTCGAGATGAATATAGTGCCATAAAGTTATTTTCCTAAGTAAGTTCTAGTGTGACAAGCACAGGTGTATTCAGATCCCTTCACATAAACTCAACAACAGGGAATAATCTTTCAGCATACTTCACCTTTAAGCGCAAGTGAATACAGGATGGTCTCGCCAATGACGACCTTCTCCACATTTGTTCGTTGTGGAAGACATAATTTTCTTGTTTCTTCTCAACAATAGCATTTTAAAATTGAAATCAAGATATGGCAAATAACACATTTACAAAACAATTATAAAAAATGTCAAACCATTTAAACAATAACAGTTTTTTGTGAATGTGGTGAGAACCTGTATTTGGTGTACCTATGTAAAAGTTTCAATGACACCTTACCGCGCACACCGCACAGACACATTTGAACACAATTTATAGTATTTATTCACATTTTTTATTTATTTATGTTCTTCAGTCCATTAGCTAGAGAAGACAACTGAGGTAAGAGGAGGACGTAATAAAACTAATGAGAAGTTTTATTCACTGATGTCTATAAAACAGAAAAGGAGTGAAACGTGTTACAATGAGTCTCCAACGTCCAAAGGCTTATAAACTTCCGTACATTGACACTTACACAACATACATTATAAGGTTGTCTGCTAGCATACACGACGATGTATTTATAAAACTGTTCATTTGATGTTATCAACCTCGGTTAAAAGTTGTCATTAAAAAAAAGTATAAAAATAGTCTATAGGTATAGAATACAAATTACCGCACATAAAATTATGTAAACTAAAACGTAATGAATTCATATGACATTTCAATAAAACCAGCTATTCTAAAAGTACATGACAAACAACAGCTAAAATGTGTCTACTTGTGATAAAGTTCTGTAAATGTAGCATGACATTTCTTGCTATGACGAGTCTAACATAAGAAGATAGTAACTAAAACAAAATATGAAGTAAATGGTCACGAGATCAGCTAGCACAAAATTTATTGTTTTAGTCGGTTAGATAGTGTGCAGAACAATATTTCTATTTGTGTTATTTGTTTTTGTAAGTTCTTTAAATCAATTTTTTTCAAAGAGTAGCATAGGGTAGAGTTAAATAATAAAATCATTGCCAGAATCGATGTCGTCGTAGATAACAAGTGTTATCACTGTTGTTATTGTCTCTCTCTGTTCATTATCACATGCGCTTCATGTTCTCCTCGATGTGGGAAGGGCTGTCACCTGAGAAACAACGAGAAGAATACATCAGGTGGTAGACAGATGAGTGTAGTAGTATTAGTTGTAAAAAATGTTATATAAATATTATAAATGTCTTATAAAATATCTCCAACAGTATAATCAAGCTGGAAAAACATCTCACTACCCCTATAACTTGATGTTTCTTATTTCTACCCACAATACCGCAGTGATTTGTATATAAATGAAATATAAATATTTAGATAAACCTTTTAAGTCAAAGATAAAGTAATGACGACATCAGAATACAATGTTTAGTTGTCTTAGTTAATCAACTAACGATGTCTAAAAACCAAAAAAAAATCTTAGTGGAAACAAGTTTTAAAGTCTGTGGCACAACTCAAACTCCACTACCGTGTACCAAAGTTTCAGACCTGACTAACATTGTAGCAAAGGTCAAAGAAGGCAAAGCAGGGCTGAGGAACATCTTTTGCTGCAACACCCTGGTCCTGTCCATCGACGTAAAAGTGAAGGTTGTTTGATGAGTCCACCAACAGTCCAACACGATTCCCGACTTTGAGGAATTTGAGAGCGTTGGTGACATTAGTCCTGATCTGTGAAAAATGAGATAGTAAAATTGTGTGCTGGGGGCGGGATTATTTTGATATGTTTACACAGTTGGTGCACAAAAGGTACAGCACACTATTTTGGCCTAAAATGTAATTTCTTTTAGAACTGCGTCTAACGGTGTACAATTTCCTCGAGTATGTGAATAATTGTGTGTGCTGAATCATAATCATCACTGTCGTTGTCATTAGCATCATTCTTGCTATCGCAAAAAGTTATTAATGAGATATTTAATGAAGGAAAAAAGACAGGCATTTCTGTGTAAAGTTCGTGTTAAAAGTTTACACCGACCTCACGACCCTTATGCTCTCTTACTATTTTTAAGGTTCGCCTGAAGAGGGTGAATAAAAAGCATAGAAAAGACAAAAACATCTTGAGATATTTGTGAATAATAAGTGCAGCCATATTGTAATGTAATCAAGCTGGTGATTCGTTTAAAAGTTTGCACAAATACACCTTTTGGTGAGGCATACAGGTCTCTTTGTACCTGTATCTATTGTTACATTGATAAGTACGCATACAATATATGTTTAAATCGACATATCCATATATACATAAAATATCCATTAAATACTATTCTTACTACATGCTTAGCATCTGTTAGTGTCTTAGAACTACTTGAACATATTAATATTGCTTTGAAACAAAGATTTATAAATAGCAGATACTGGGTTTGTTTCAAAGTTGGGTGTAACCGGAGGAATTTGTGAACTTTTGACAGAAATAGATTGAACAGCGAAAGAGAAGAGAGATAAAAGTAGAGAGAGCGTGTGTATGAGTGTGTGATCGATAAAATCTTATTTGAAAACAGAAAGTGAATATTTTTGTTTATTTGAACCCTCTGATGTGCGTTGTTAATGGGACGAAGCTTTTGAAATAAAGTGTTTGACGAGACTCCTTCCGATCTTCTACAGAGAAAACAGACAAACAACTTCACACGCAGCCTACAGTGTGGTAGTCTCCAGGGCTGTCTGTCTTCTAACGACAAACAACAAGAGCCCAAGTCGAAAGTCATGTGAAAGGCTGTCGTCGCTGTCACAAACAAACAAGCAAACAAACAAACAATAGCTGTGTGACTATCGACTTACACCTAAAACAGAGCAAGACCGGACCTCCCTCGCTCCATCCTGTCTTCCCTACGACTGCTTCCAGTTACGGGATGAAATGTGTGCAGTAGTGTGTATGGCGGGTCTGACCATAATATGTTGGTGTAGATTTAGTGTAGTGTTAAGTAGAGGGAATTACTATGTAAGGGATATATTTTAGACTTTATTTCAGTGCAGTCATGTTTAATGTTTGTCCCTTCCACTATTGGTGCGGGGCACCAACTTACCACCTTCATTAAGGGCAAGGATAGACATCTTTGAAACGAAGGTCAAAACTACAAAAATCGCATAAAAATTTTTGTTTAATACAAGGGGATTACATCTTTAAGAAGACTCATCGTAAAATCAAGAATTTAATTTAATTTCTTTCCGCACATGGGGATTTTGTTGATGTATATTTCGTAAAGGGGAGAGAGATCATCGAAATTTGTTGAACTGACATTAATCAAATTATTTATCATCACATGTCCGTTAAAATGCTGATCTCACAAACAAGTTCAAATGGATTACTTTTCTTTCTTCACACGTCCAGTCGCACCAACCAACAATATTTGCTCGTAACTGTAACTATGGAAACTCACATCTTTATCCTTGACGCTCACTCCATTTTGCATAAGAATGACGGAATCTTTCAGTTCACAAGACCTCGTCAGCAGAGTGAGCTGTGTAGGAGAGACGCTCGTCACACCAAGCAATAAACTGATTCCGGCTGTCGTTTTTATTTCGTCTATTCTCACCTGTGTAAACATCATTGTGACAGGATAAGTGAACTCGACTACAATCGCTAACAAAACATAATCTAGAGGTTAAGTCTCCCTCTAATCACAGACTTGTATTATTGGACTTCTGACGATCTTTTTTCCAGTTAACTACTAAAACGATGCAGGTGTTTATAAAGCTTTTGGTTTAGTTAAGTTGATTGATTAGGCTCGCCGGTACTGACAGCGGATAACTTTTTTGGTTTTGTTTTTAAATTTTTTTTGAATACATAAACATTTCTTTTCCACAAAAATATTAAGCATATTTCAGACTTTACACATTCTATTCTTACACAATTCATACAGTTGCAATATAACAATATAACAATACAACAGACATATAAAATAATACATGCCAACATGTATGTATAAAAGTTTAATCACTGCTCCAATTGTGGTCGACAAGTTATATATAAAGTAGCCAATGTTTTACAATTTTTCTTCTTTCATTTCCAGGCGTGTATCAAAAATAATTTTATTTAATAGGCGTCTAGAAATGGATGATTTTTGTGACCATTGTAGATGTAAATAAGAAAATATTTAACATATTTTTTCTAATGTCTCGTTTAAAGAGTGAACTGAAAATTCTCGTCTGCAAGCAGTCTAGTAATACAAGTTCGTGGTTTGACTTTGGTCGCTTCTTGCCAAACGCAGTTTCTACAGATCCTTTGTAAACAACTGCTTTAAAACTGTCGTCTGTAATCCAGTTTCCCTCAGGATTTTCGTCATTATAAAGATACAAACATTTTATCCCACTTTTGTAACTTTATTACTGAATTACTGCTACAACGACAATCTCCACCACCGCCATTGCCGTGACCACAACCTAAACTACCGTCCAAGCCTCAACTCCTAAACTACTACCACCACCACCACCTGCCCATGTACTTTCACCATAACAACTGTCACGTCCACCCAAACCACTCCATCATGACATATTAATTACTATCATATTTATTATTATCATTACTCTATCATACAACTCACTTCATATAAGACGTTCACAGCCATGACGTCACTTGAAAAGATCACACAGTTGCTGAACATGTTAAGATGAACCTTCCGTGCGGTCTTTCTGAAGTTCGACAGACGAATGTTGGTCCCGCAGGTTTCGTGGAACACAAGGACTGGTTTCTGTGACATCAAATGTGAAAAAAACTAAACATGTTCATAAACAGTTAATAGATATTATACTCACTATTAGATCAGTTTTGCTACAGTGACTACTAGAAGAGATGTTATAACACGCTTGTCTACATTAGTACATTAGTATTTACAATTTTACAAATACAAGTAATGTAATACAAGTATTTAATTTGCGTGTCACCGGTGAGGTCTTGCTATCCAGAAGCTGTCTACAGTTTACCTCCAAAAGTCAATTTGTGCTCAGCTGAAGGAAGGTTTTCATATTTTTAATTATTAATGTGAAAATAGCTTCTTGATGCCGTCGATTAGAAGAATTGAGATTATCAACACAATGTTACATGTTAAAAAAACATCATGCTGCACATGAGACAAATTGAGAAGATTACTTACTTCATCAACGATAAGCTGTCGTTTCAGGCTCATTAGCTCATCGTCTATTTCTTTCACAGCATCGTCACAATATTTCATTATCTCTGACGATGGATTCACCAAAGGCTCTGCTTCAAGTTCATCACTGAGGTCAAGGCTGTTGACCCTGTCTGTCAGAGTCTGGGCTGCGTGTATCAGCGCTGGACGCGGTCTGACTGTTGTGGCACGCGTCACGAGATGTTTGTGTGACGTCACTTTCCCTAAGCGTTTCTCGAGCTCGCTTTTGACGTCACACAAGGATTTCTTGAACTTTGACACAGAATCACTGATCAGTTTCTTCAATACTTTCCGACACTCGTCCACCATCGACTGAAGTCGGTCACATGTCTTGTCCACCAGCGCCATGTTTTCTTGTTCAGTGACATCCGCTGTTTGCACGCGCACATTTAGGTTGACTATTGCTTTCTTCAGGTTGTCCTCTGCTGTAAGCAACTTTTCTCTCAATGAACCAAATGCGTCTTCAGCTGACTTCATTTTTTCATCCAGAGACTTGACATCTAGGCAGGCCCTGTGTTCGTTACAAAAACATGGCGTACAGATAGCAAGGTTGTGGTCAACACAAAAGAACTCCGCCTTCTCGGTGACGTGGTCAGCACATAGTGCAGGGCGGCTGGCAGCCAGACGTTCAGGTGTCACAGTGCTGACACTCTCCACATCGTGACTGCGACTCATGGACATCTTCTTGTGTATCTTCATACACGATGGACACATCTTTTCCAGACACTGCATACAGATGTATTCAGCTATGACGTCATCACATATAGTGCACATGTCATTACTTTTAAGCACGTGATCACTTTCTACTATCGCTTCTATTACAGAGTCTGTAGGCAGGGTGTCGGCAACATCAGCTGAATTTTGAGATGAATTACCTTGATGCTCTACTATAGGACAGGTACACAGAGGACAACCAGCGTCGGATTTTGAGTCCAGCCAGGAAATGACACATTGTCGACACAGGAGATGACCACAGGGTAGAATTTTTGGTGTGGTGAAGTGATTAGTGCACACAGCACACTCTCTTTCATGCGCCTGGACTACTGTTGCCATAGCAAAAGGCCAGTCTGAAATAAAAACAACACTTTTGTGACCTCTTACTGCAAGCTATAGCAATAAAAAAGGCAAACTTTGCGGTTAACCACACCAAAGTATGAAACTGTTTACACCTTTGTTTCTTCCTGTATCTACTTTTTTCTATGGAGGTTTTTCTTTTCAAGTTTCTTACTTCTCGTCGTTAATGGTTCTATTTTTTTTATTTTACATATCAGTGACAATCTTTTTTTGCTTTCAAGTTTGCTGATATGTTACTCATTGACAACAAGCTCCAGACCCTTACTCATCAATGCCTACGCCTTATTCTGGTAATTAGATGGCCAGATAAGATTTCCTAAAGCAGCCTGTGGAAAAAAAAAACAACCAGACTGTTACTAGCCAAGACATCAAAAAGCCCAAACAAGCTGACACCATTGCCAAACAGGCACTTGACTGGAATCCTCAACGACACCTAAACGACAACATTAAAGCGAAAGTAGATTGCATTAAAAAATGAAATTTCACCTTTATACTATATGAGAAGTTTAAACAAGGCTTTTGTAGGCATAAATATGGGTATATAAATATAAATTAAAGTAAACACCTGCAGCAATGAATGTCAATGCACATTACCTGACCCACTTGTGTAATGCAATACTCACCTGTAAATGGCGGTTGACAACACACTGACGGAGTTCGGTAAATGTTCACACGTCAGATGGTATCAACGTGTTTATATTACTTGTAGTCTTTCAGTGTAACAGGCTAGGTCACGCTTGAGTAGTGCTGATCACATGTGGAGACTCAGAAGTCAAGAAATCTTGTCCCGAATACTGTGAAACTATCAGTACGACCGGTGGGCGCCATGAACATAGGTCACGTGACAGTTACAGAGCTCGTCTGGTCATGCGGGAATTCCCGTTTAGATATATTTATCTGAAAAAAATTTAACTTCACTTCTTTGTTATTTTGCATACACATTAACCATATCAACTGCTTCATATTTTATAAGATGATTTACTGCAAACACTGACGTGTATCTTGATACCCGTATAATGATCATTTTTAGGAATACAGCACGGGCATGAATCTTGGCAGCAAAGCAGGATCACAAACTGCTGATGATTTTACGTGGTTTTCGTACCAGATAAGCAGATAGGTGGGTACTAATAACTTCAGTGTGTTGAATTCCAATCGTATTCACCGTGGCTACTGTGATTTATTATGGCAAATGTCCGTTCCGCAACTGCCGTACTGTGAGAGGTAGTTTACACACGCACACGAGAATCACTCTCCATCCTCCGACCTTTCAAATATCTTTTTTCTACCCATCACTATCGCAGATAACACGTGAACATTAAAATAACGGGCTAGTATGTTTATGGATGGTTAGCAGTTCGCGCTGCAACGTTAGTGAAAGGAAAAATTTGCTTTGCACTATTCAGCAGTTGAAATGATAAAGGAAATGATTTTGTATATTATTGTATATAATTATATATATATATATTGCTTCTGTATTTTGGCATAACATAAGTTTTCCCTGAAAACAAGTTCTCCTGCAGAGACATGTTCAGATGTTGACTGAATGCATATTTCCTTACAATTTACTAATTGCAACAAAAAAACTCAAAATCCTCTGCTTGACACCAATGATCAGATAACTAACATGGGCAATAGTGTTTAAACTGTTCCTATCATCGACAGAAAAGCACAGCATTATATATATGTGTGTAAACCTCTCCCCACACACTCACATGCACATTCTCCTAATTCTTCTAGATCACCAAACTAAGTAATAACAAACTCAGCTGATAAAATAATGGTCTTTTTATTTGTTGATGTCAATAAAGAATGGAACTTATAGGGATTAGGATTGTGGGTATGGTAAGGTTATAAATTATCTGTACACTGGTCAGCAAATTCTTTACAGTTGAATAGATAATGAAATTCATCCCTGACAAAGTATATAGAGCATTTCATTTCTAGGGTCTCATTTTGTCTGCATGTTTCTTTTATATATATATACATGTATTTGATTGTAGGTTTGTTTTGTAATCTTTCGTGGGTGGTGTTTTGAGCACACATCTACATATGTACGAGCGCCTTACAAATTCAATTATTACTATTTTATATTTATAAAATATTACATTAAAAGATGGTTATATGTTCCATTCAACAGGTAAATTTAATTTCTAAGCTTTCGCTTTGTTTTCTTGGCTTTTCCCCTGTTTATTTTACAGTATGTTTACTTCAAAACCTTATAACTTTATATTGACATGTGATACAGGTCAAAAATGTGGTTACGGATTTCTTTATACATATTGAAGCATGTTAATTAGGGCTTTTAAAAAAAACTAATGTGCTAATACATATAACTTTAACATAACTAATAAAATTATTTTTTCACTTTTAAAAATGTCAACATAGTTGTGTTGTGTATCGAAATGTTGCCTAGGCTTCAAAGAAATACACAGTTGTTAAAATAATAATGCTTTCCAACACGAGCTACACAGGTATAGGTTTAGTTGTATAAAGGTTCAGTGTCCACTAGCTTTAAGGGTTTTGCCGTCTTTAGAGAAACATGCATATATTTACTTTCCACTTACTTGCTCTAAATTAGAAAAAATTACTAAAAGACTTAATTGCATACGGGAAGAAATGTCCTACAATGGAATAAGAGTGAACTGTTGCATCAGTTTATTATACTCCAGGTTTAGTAATAAAATTAGCATGCTGCATTTGAAATACTATTTCAAAGAATGTAAAAATTATCTAATAATGCTTTTGGAATTTAGTCAAAATAGGTTATCTGTGTATTACCTTCATATTGCCTCAGCTACAGACAGTATTACTTTGTGCTTTCCTCCTTTCCTTTCTCCTTCTCTTCAATGAATTCTGAGGAGTTGCAGCTTCCGAAACTTTCGTGTTTAACTATGGATCCTCAGCTTCCTGTGCGAGGGGCAGCAGCGAATGATGCATCTAGGACAAGTCAAGGTTTGTGTGGTTTTATGTGTTACTCTTACTTCCTAATTTTATCTTGCATTTTAACAGTGCTTGAAACCTTTGTCATGTGGAAGGAAGTTACAAATTATTAATCATGTACGGCAGCATCATGGAATTTAAACATTTTTACTTGCAGAGAATCGCATGTACAAAATTAATCATCAAAAAGATAAATTGTGACAACTCAAAAGGTAATATTCTTTTATTAAGTTTTTGTTTTAGTCTACAAAACCCCACATGCAGAGGTTATATTTGATATTGTTTTTGTTTTGAGTGTACAAGGAACAAATCAGAGATTTTTCAAAAAGTATTAGAAGAAATCAGGGTGGAGCAGCAAGAGATAAAGGAAAAGGAGAACCAGTTGCTTCTCATACAAAAGGTCAAAACCATTGCTGGAGAGGATTAACTCTGTCATGTCACCTATCGGACTACGTGGCATTTTAGTGTCTTCTAGTGATCTGTGATGTTTGGTTTGGAATGTTTTTCAACCCCAATACCATGTCAGGTATTTCAACGATTCTGCGTTCTGTTCTTAACTTTGACCTCTTGGTTTTGGATTTTGATTTTACTGGATTCTTTGTGCATAAGTTACTGAAATGTTTTGCTGTATTGGTGAGATATTATTTCCCTGTCGTCCTGTATCCTGCTCCCTGCGTGTATCTGCATTGTTGTTGCCTTCCCTTTCTCTGTGCTATATATTCTACTAGTCTACATAAATCTTTTTATTCGATGGTGTATGTCAAACTACATTCAGCTTGCTTGCAGCAGGAAAATGCGCTATAGAGATGTTATTAGTAATGATATTTATTATTATTAAAGTTAAAAATGAGTCGTTAATTGACGCTGGTTCATAACAGCTTTATCTAACAGTCTAAATCAAATCAGTGTTGGTCTAATGGGGAGTTAAAGGCTCAGTATGGTGCAACCAGCAGCTGTGCGGTTCAACACAACAATTGTTTACAAAATTTAATTCGTAACACAATACAGTTGTAACTTCACAAATCACGTCTGGTAAGGAATGAATAAATCAAGACTTCTTTAAACTTTATCAAATATGTCTGTTCCTTACTTAGAATTAAATCTTGGCAGGACATTACCAAGAAGGTGGGGTTATGACTTCACAAATCAAGTTTAGTCAGAACTTTACTGGACGACAACGAGAAAAGCTGTCAGATTCCCAGACCCGGTCAAAGTGGCAAACTACTCCAGAACAAACAACAGAAAGCAACAGCGAAATGTATTAATAGTGGCTTAAGACCTGACCAGTACGATTTATATTTGCAGTGTCTTCCAATGGCGCTGTTATCTAAACTAAAAAGTTGTTGTTATGAGATACAACCAGTCACCAATGTAAAACCCACTCAAATGAAACGCTAATCTTTTTCTGTTTCCTGTTCGCGCCCCATCGGAATGTTTATCAAAAACAAGTTTCTGACTAAGTATAATCAAACCTTAGTTCCGACATAAAATGAAACATACAAAAAAATGTCACTAAAGAAACAAGAAATTTTTCATATGTACTGATGGCATTACTGTGATTGCGTGTAGTAAGCTACGGCATGTGCGGGTTCATGTAAAGTATCGAAAAACATTTTTCTTTAAAAGGAACAAACTTTGTTCCCTTTAAGGAAATAAAATTCTTGGTTAGATAATATAAAAAGCAATAAATATTGTTTTTGTAATTCTGTTTCTTACATCCATCCAATGGTTAACTGAACACACTACAATGTAGAGGTCATTGATAAAATCATCGTTGAAGTCGATTATGTCCTCAGTTTCAAATAATCTCTGTTGGTATTGTGTTCTTCTGATTTTTATTCACGCCTTATGTCCATGTAGATTTGGTAAGGGCTGTCACCTGCGCAACAAAGAGAAGACAGCAAATGACAAACAGGTGTATAATAAGATATAAATCTCGCATAGAAAAGACAAGCTGGAGAAAAGTATAAGAGGGCCTCAACAACGGTTACTACTACGACTAGAAAGTATAGAGCTAGTTCTTCCCATGTAACTCATAATAATGTATAGAACTGCTTGCATGTTTGTAGGAGAAATAAATCTTTGAACATGACTTTTAAGTCCGAATTAAATTAATCAAGGCAATGAAATTTTCTTTTATTAAAGCATTCTATTATTTTAATTGTTATTGCCTCGAAAACTCTTAGCGCAAAAGTCCCTTGAAGTCTCTTATTACAATCGAAAGTTCACAAGAAGTTGACGAGAACCAATGCCTCGCACCTGAATGGCGAAGCTAAGATCAAATACGGCAAAGCAGGGATGTGCGACATTATTAGCAGCAACGCCCTGGTCCTGTCCATCCACATAAAGGTGAAGGTCGTTTGATGAGTCCACCAGTAGTCCAACACCACTCCCGACTTTGATGGAATTGAGAGCTTTACCGACATTAGACTTGCGCTGTAGAAAATTAGAGATAAATCCGTGATATGGCTAATAAATATTGTCAGGTTGGGATTATTTTAATCTTTGTACATTGCTGATACACAAAATGATACTGCTTATGAGTTAGGCCTATTTTTCTGAAAACTGCGTAACGTCTAAAGGTTTATAATGTTTACAATAAATAAATAACGCATCATCATCCTTGGTTGTCTCATTATCACTATCGCCCAAAACGGAGTGAGTTGCAGGTCTCAAGTGGCATGTCTTTCTTTATTCTTGAAGCCTTTTGCTGGAGTGAATGTTTGAATGGTATTTTGGGTGAGTGAGTGCTGATGCTTGAGGCCAAGAACTATGGGTTAAACAGCGTCAAGTGCGAGAGCATAAACAACTTTTTAGGAACTGTAAGTTTTCACAATTTTCACACCTTTTTTTCAATAAGAGAACAATAAACGTGTCATGCTGCTTGGTGCTTAACCGCGGGCTTCCGGGGTTCTTGGCTCTGCATTACTTCCCGCTGCATTGAAGTGGTCTCGTAGAGTTTGAATGACAAAGAAACTTGCAAAAGGATGACAATTTCTCGAACACCTACAAGCAGCTGAAAAAAGGACTTTGTACGCAGCGTAATCACCAATGTGGTAGGTCTCCCACATTCTCCGCTTGCTATCGTCAAGTGATAGAAACAGAGATGGTTTGGTCACATCATCTGACATCACACCTTGCCGAAGACGATTTTCCAAGGTGTTGAAAACGGTCGACGCCGTGGCAAATAGAATAAACGTTGGGTGAAGGAGTGAACAGGATGGGGAACCTTTCTTATGGCGTTCAAGTCCGACTCTGTTGGCATGAGTTCTTACGAGGGTTAAATCTTAAAATGAGTTTTACGGAAATATTAAAAAAGTGCCAAGCCTCTTTTTCTTAAAAATGCAGGTTTCACTAAATAACTTTTAAAAAAATCCTTTTCTCCCTTCACAGTCACATTAAACGACAATATTCGCTCAAAACTTTTACCATGAAACTTACTTTATAACCCTTGCGGCGGACTCCACTCTCCCAAATAATAACGGAGTTTTCGGGGTCCGTAGACCACGTAGTCACAGTTAACTGTCCGGGAGGGATTTCCGTCACACCAAGGAAAATCGCATTTCTGTCTAAAACATTTATTTCATCTATTCTGACCTGTGTAAACATAAGAACATGTTAAAGTAAACTCGATTGTAATCGCTTAGAGCAAGTAATCTAGAGATTACATTCAGCCATCGGCATGTTTAACAAAATTCATGGCCAACAGACTACATAATAAGGACTAAGGACTTTGGTTTTCCTTCAAATATTTGTTTCTTTATAACCCTTTGCAATTTTGTAGAAATTGTCAAACCCATAATTGAAACATTTATTTAAATTTATACAATTTTACGTTTATCCCTTTCTTCGGTAGCACTGTAGTACTAAGAAAAGTATTTAAGGAATTACTAAAGAAGAAGAAAAAAGTAAACCCCAACAAACCTGGTCACATTCTTGTTAGTACAGACAAGCAATAAATTTGTAAGTGTTCATACGAAGTATCCATACGAAGTATCCATTTCACTTCGTCATATGTACAAGTTTTATTTCTGTCATATCCTTCTTTTGTGACAGGTAATGGAGCGTTGTTCGAAGAGAAAGAGCTGTTTGCAAAAAAGCTGTGCCCAATTAAACTTCTTTTCGGGGTTTAGGTCATTATGAAAAGAAAATGCAAAATGTTTGAAAAATGTTTGAAAATTGAAACGGTTTTCTACTTCTTAACGTCATAATGCCATTACTTGTAGCAACAACAATCTCTACCACCATCTTTGTTATCACCACCAGAATAACCACCGTCCAGCTTCAACCCCTTGAACACTACCTCCACTACCACCATCTCTACCTCTACAAACGCGGTCGCTATCTACAAACAAACCACTCCTAATCGCCACATCAACATTATTACCATTATCTTCATTATTGCTATAATGCTATCATTACATCTTACTTCATACAAGGTGTTCACAGCCATAGCGTCACGTGACACGACCAAGCCGTTGCAGTAGTTCTCAAGGTTAGTTATTCGCGCCGTCGTGTTGCCGTTCATGAGACGAATGTTGGTCCCACACTTCTCGTGGAACACAAGAACTTGTGCCTGTGCGGCCAAATGTCAAAAATAAGTGATAGCTTCATTATATATATATTGTAAATAATAAATACCCTAGCAGCTGGTAATCATAGTCATTACTATTACTACTATTTATCTTTATTATCATCATTATTATTCTTCCTATCTTTTTTACTATTTGCATTGTTATTATTGCTACGGCTAACACATTCCTGGGCTTATAGCCAATAAATAAATGGAAATGAAAATTTATCATTGTGATAATTAGAACTGTTGAATTTTAAGATATTGCACACGATTTCATCGGTTTTCCTACTGTGACTACTACTGCTCCCAGTGCAGTTGTCAACTGAGAGAAAAGGAACATAATATAAATAACCGTCAGTACAAGCTTTTTGACAAAAATATAGATCAACAATATCATATTTGTTTGATTACGATAGCGGGGTTAGAAAACATAGATACTGAGATCAAGTAAAGGTCTTTCAAACAAATATTTCGTGAAATATGGACACGACAGCAAATTACACAGACAGCACAGCGTAGAAACACATCGAATATTAGTTATCTCCACAATCATGGAATGAAAGCTGTCATAGTTTGATACCGCAAGATAACTTACATGTGCCACGGTAGTAAGAAACAATAAACAGATCATTAAAGAAACTTTTAAAGATATGGACGTAAAGACGTTACATTGTATTACACAGTGCTGGACATGGAACATAACAAACTACTTACTTGAACCTCAGTCCATTGTAGTTTGTAGTTAGTCCACTGTAGTTTCAGGCTGTGGAGCTCAGTCTGTATTCGTTTCCCCACATCGTCACAGTGTTTCGTTATTTCTGGCGAGGGATTGACACAAGGATCTACTTCTAAATCGGAACTGAGGTCAAGGCTGTTGACCCTGTCTGTCAGAGTCTGGGCTGCGTGTATCAGCGCTGGACGCGGTCTGACTGTTGTCGCTCGCGTCACGAGATGTTTGTGTGACGTCACTTTCCCTAAACGTTTCTCCAGCTCGCTTTTGACGTCACACAAGGATTTCTTGAATTTTGAAATGGAATCACTGATCAGTTTTTTCAGCTGTGTCTGACACTCTTCCACCATCTTCTGAAGACGTTTGCATGTCTTGTCCACCAGCGCCATGTTTCTCTGTTCAGTGACATCCGCTGTTTGCACGTGCACATTTAGGTTCACTATTGCTTGCTTCAGGTTGTCCTCAGCTTTAGTCAGTTCCTTTGTCAATAAAACGAGCGCATTTCCAGCTGAATTTATCTCCACATCCAGATATTTTACATCTGGGCATTTATTGTGTTTTTTATAACTACATGAGATGCAGATAGCAAGATGGTGATCAGCACAAAACATCTCAGCTTTGTCGCCGTGGTCAGCACACAGTGCAGGGCGGCTGGCAGCCAGACGTTCAGGTGTCACAGTGCTGACACTCTCCACATCGTGACTGCGGGTAGCTACCATCTTCTTGTGTATCTTCATACATGATTCACACATCTTTTCTAGACACTGGATACAGATGTATTCAGCTGTGACGTCATCACATACGGTGCACATACCACCGTTCATCAGCACGCCAGCACTTTCTACTATCGCTTCCATTACATAGTCTGTGGGCAGGGCGTCGACAACATCAGCTGAACTTTGAGATGAATTACCATGATGCTCTACTATAGGACATGTACACAGAGGACATCCGGCGTCAAATTTCGAGTCCATCCAGGAAATGACACATTGTCGACAGAAGAGATGACCACAGGGTAAAATCTTTGGTGTGGTGAAGTCACTAGTACACACTGCACACTTTCTTGCGTGTTCCTGCGCCGCTGTTGCCATACTCAAAAGCTATATTTAAAAATAAAACAGCACTGTTATTACTAGTTATTGTAATTAAGCCAGATGACACACTCAGATAATCAGTGTCATCTTTCTCTTTACCATCAATAACAAGGATTATTGATAAGATTCTCATGAAGTAATTTGAAAACTCGCTTTTAAACATTATAGTGCTTATAATTTTAACTTTTATTTTTTCACTAAAGTATTTTTACCCATTTCTTGTTGTAAAAAGGTTAATAACCAGGTCTCGTGAGCGAGAAGTAATAAAATTTTGAAAACGAAGATATTATTATGCAGTAGCTTACCTTTATGTTATTGTTAATTATACTGAAAGATTCCAACCACTACAACAAAATATAAATTACAGGAAATACCTGCAGCAATGAATGTCAATGGACAAAAACTGACCTACTTATGCTACAGCTCACCTGGAAATGACGGTTCACAACACACTGATGTAATTTGGCAAATTTTCACATGTCAAGCGACATCACCGTGTTTCTATTACTTGTAGTCTTTCCAGAGGTGGCGTTAGGACCACGCGGGGCCTGGGGCCGACCATCCGCGCGGGGCCGGGGTCATGGAGTACGTGTATCAACATCCCTATTGATATGATGCCGGAAACACTGATTTATATACAGTTAGATAAGCTGGATCAATTTCACTAATTTAGTGTTTTAATTGTTCGTAACCTTTCCCACCGTTTGTGACAGTAGCGGATTTTTCTTAAAGCGAAATAATATGATGACGGTAACTTAAGGTGCAGAGGGCTGCTGTGTAGGTACCTTGGTACAGTGATCGACGGGAGGCTCTCCTTTAGTGATCACGTAAGCCAAGTGTACAAAAAAGGCCCAGCAACGTCTGTACGTACCATCTGAGGAGACTCTGCAGCTTCAATGTCAGCTCTGGGTGCTGGAGACTATGTACAGGTCTCTTGTTGAGAGCATCCTCTCATTTAACATCGCTGCCTGGTATGGTCAACGACAAGGCAAGGCTGGCCAGAGTCATCCACCAGTCAAATAAAATTATTGGTATATCACAACTGCCACTTTCTGACTTGTACCTTCATGCAGTCAGAAAGATGGCATACAACATAATTTCTGACCTAACACCCTCTCCATCCCAACTTCCAGCTGTTGCCCTCAGGCAGGCGCTATAAAGTGCCACGTGTACGGAAAGCTGCCTACCAGAGGTCCTTCGTGCCAGCAGCCATCACCATCCTAAATAAAGGCACAAGGATTTAGGAGGAATCAAACACAGTCTGAAGAGGAGAGGGTGCTGACATCCATTATCAGCCATCACCTTGTTGAATGTGCTCTCTCTTTCGCACAAACAAGACGAGCTCTCAATCTAAATAATTAATGAAATGCAGGGATTTCTGTCACAGGCCAATAGATGACATAGATGACAATTTGTAATGTTGTTTGCCTGCAGGTGATGAAAAGATAGTAGTGATTATGTGTGCGTTAAATGTCTGTATGAGTATGTATGCCTGCCCGTGTGAGCAAAAGAAAAATTTCTGTCTTGGGGTCTCCTCGACAGACAATAAAGTCTGATTTGATTTGATTTAATTTGATTTGATTTAAAAAACTGCTTGTTATTATTGCCGGGTTTAAAGTTAAGACATGGATTCCATAGTTTGCTTAATTAGAACTTAAAAGTGTTTACTGAACGTCAATTTTTTGGTCACAACTTGTTTAACACAGCTAGCAATAAGTCATAAAGATGACCTCGGGGCTGAAGCGCGGGGCCCCTTCGAGAGCGGGGCCTGGGGCAGCCGCCCCATTTGCCACCCCCTAACGCCGCCTCTGAGTCTTTCAGTGTATCAAACCAAATGCTGTTTCACTGTCGTTACGACCGGGCGGGCGCCATAAACACAGGACACGTGATAGTGACAGAGGTCATCTAGTCATGTGGGAATTCCCGTTTAAGATATTTTTAAATTCTTCTTATCTGTTATATTGTAGACAAATTAACCATATCAACTGCAGCATAGTTTAAAAGATAATTTTCTGCAACGATCATTTTAGGAACATAAGTGCAAGTGAATACAGGATGGTCTCGCCAATGACGACCTTCTCCACATTTGTTCCTTGTGGAAGACATAGTTTTCTGCTGTTTCTAATCAGCAATAACATTTCAAAATGGAATTCTAGATATGGCAAATAAACGTATTTACAAAAACAATTAGAAAAAAAATGTCAAACAACTTTGACAATAACATAATTTTTATGTTTATGTAGTCAGAACCTGAATGTGGTGTACCTATGTAAAAGTTTCAATGACACCATACCGCCTACCGCACAGACACATTGCCACACTATTTACAGTATTTATTCACATTTATTGTTTATTGATTAATTTATGTTCTTAAGTCCATTAGATAGAAAAGACAATTGAGCAAGGAAGAGGACATAATGGAACTGATGAAAGAATTTACTCATCAATGTCCGTAACACAGAAAATGGTTAGACAGGGTTTACACTGTTACAACGAGTCTCCAAAGTCCAAAAGCTTAAGAACTTCCATACTTTGACACTTACACAACTGTACATTAAAAAGTCGTCTGTTAGCATGCACGACGATGTTGTTATAAACTGTTCATATGTTTTCATCAACATGGGCTCAAGATCTCATTGAAACAAAAGTACAAAATATAGTCTGCAGGTATAGAAAAAAAAATAACCACACAACAAATGGCGTATGACCTGGTAAATTAAAACTTAATGAATACATAAGATATTTCAATTGAACAAAGTATTCTAAAAGTACATGACAAACAACAGGTTGAAGAACACAAATGTAAATAGTCTCTACCTATGATAAAGTCCTGTAAATGTAGCATGACTTTTCTTGTTATAGCGAGTCACACAATAAAAAAACAAAAACAAAATTAAGAAAATGTGCACGGTATATCAGCTAACACAAAGTTTATTGTTTTATTCGATTAGGTAGTGTACAGAGCAATACATCAATTTGCGTTATTTGTTTTTACAATTTCTTTACATCAATTATTTAACAAACAGCAGCACAAGGTAGAGTTAACTAATAAAATCATTGCCAGATTCGATGTCGTCGTAGATAACATATGTGTTATCGCTGTTGTTATTGTCTCTCTCTGTTTATTATCACATGTCCTTCATGTCCTCCTGGAAGTGGGAAGGGCTGTCACCTGAGCAACAACGAGAAGACTATATCAGGTGCTAGATAGATGAGTGTGTAGTAATATTAGTTATAATGTTATATAAATATTATAAATGTCTTATAAAACATCTACCACAGTATAGTCAAGGTGGGAAAAAACATCGTACGACCACTATACTTGTTTTTACTGCTACCCATAATACTGCAGTGATTTGTATATAAATAAAATATAAATATTTAAATAAACCTTTTTAGAAAAAAATGAAGTAAAGACGTCTTAGTTAATGAACAAACGATGTCTGGAAACAAAGAAGAAGACTTAGTGGAAAAAAATTTTAAAGTCTGTGCCACAGCTCAAACTCCGCTACCGTGTACCAAAGCTTCACACCTGACTAACATTGTAGCAAAGCTCAAAGAGGGCGAAGCAGGGCTGAGGAACATTTTTTGCTGCAACACCCTGGTCCTGTCCATCGGCGTAAAAGTGAAGGTCGTTTGATGAGTCCACCAACAGTCCAACACGACTCCCGACTTTGAGGAGTTTGAGAGCTTTAACGACATTAGACCTGATCTGTGAAAAATGAGATAGTAAAATTGTGTGCTGGGGGCGCAGTTTATGCACATAAAGTACAGCACATCATTTAGTGTGGTAGGTCTCAAGGGCTCTCTGCCTTCTACCAACAACAAAAACCAAAGTCGCAGGACATGACACCTTGCCGATGATCACATGAAAGACTGTGGTAACAAACAAACCAACAAACAAACAGTTGTATCACTATTGACTGCACACCTAAAACGGAGCAAGACCGGATCTGCTTCTCTCCATCATGTCTTCCCTACGACTGCTACCAGTTACGGGATGAAATGAGTGTAGTAGTGTGTATGGCGGGTCTGATCATAAAATGTTGGTGTAGATTTAGAGTAGTGTTGAGTAGAGCGAATTACTGTGTAAGGGATATATTTCAGACTTTATTTCAGTGCAGTCATGTTAAATATTTATCGCTTCCACTATTTCTGGGGTGTACCTAATCACCGCCTTGATTAAGGTCCAAGATAGACATCTTTAAAACGAAGGTCAAACAAAATATTTTATTAAAATTTTTATTAAATAGTAGGGATTACATATTTAAGAAGACTCATCCTAAAATTAAGAATTTAATTTCCTTTTGCGCATTGAGATTTTGTAGATGTTTATCTTGTAAAGGGGAGCGAGATCATTGAAATTTGTTCCCTGACATTAATCAAATTATTTATCATCACATGTCCGTTAAAAATGCTAATCTCAGAAACAACTTCATTTGAATTCCTTTTTTTCCTTCACACGTCCAGTCACACCAACCAACAATATTCGCTCACAACTGTAACTATGGAAACTCACAACGATACCCTTGTAGCGCACTCCATTTTGCCAAATAAAGACGGAATCTTTCAGGTTAAAAGACCACGAGGGCAGAGTGAGCTGTGTAGGAGGGACGCCCATCACACCAAACAATAAATTGCTTCCAGCTGACGTATTTATTTCGTCTATTCTGACCTGTATAAACATTATTGTGACAGGATCATTGAACTCGATTACAATCGCTAACAAAACATATTCTAGAGGTTAAGTCTCCCTCTAATCACAAACTTGTATTATTGGACTTCTGGCCGACGATCTTTTTCCAGTTAACTACTAAAAGGAGGCAGGTGTGTATAAAGCTTTCGGTTTAGTTAAGTTCATTGATTAGGCTCTCCGATACGTACAGCAGAGGACTTTTATTGTTTTATTTAAAAATTTTTTTTAATACATTAACATTTATTTTCCATAAAATTATTAAACATACAACAGGCTTAACACATTCTATTCTTAAAAAATTCATCCAGTTGCAATATAATATATATATAAAACAATACAACAGACAAATAAAATAATACATGTCAACTTGGATGCATAAAAGTCTTATCACTGCTCCAAGTCTGGTCGAAAAGTTTTAACAACTGTTAACAATTTTTCTTCTTTCCTTTCCAGGCGTGTATCAAAAGTAATTTTATTTAATAGGCGTCTAAAAGTGAATGATTTTTGTGACTATTGTACATGTAAATACGAAAATATTTAACATATTTTTTCTAATGTCTCGTTTAGAGAGTTAACTGGAAAACCTCGTCTGCAAGCAGTCCAGTAATACAAGTTCGTGGTTTTACTTTGGTCGCTGCTTGTCAAACGCAGTTTCTACAGATCCTTTCTAAACAACTGCTTTAACACTGTCGTCTGTAATCCACTTTCCCTTCAGGAGTTTAGTCGTTATAAAGATACAAACATTTTATCCCACTTTTGTAACTTTATTACTCAATTACTGCTACAACGACAATATACACCACCGCCATTGCTGGTATCACAACCTCAACTACTGTCTAAGCCTCAACCCGTAGACCACTACTACCACCACTATCTATCCTTTTACTTCCAACATAACAACTGTCACGTCAACCAAAACCGCTCCATTATGACTTGTTATTGTAATTAATATCATATTTTTATTATCATAACTGTATCACTACAACTTACTTCATACAAGACGTTCACAGCCATGGCGTCACGTGACACGATCACACCGTCGCTGTACTTGTCAGGCTCAACCTTCCGTGCGGTCTTTCTGAAGTTGGTCAGACGAATGTTGGTTCCGCAGTTTTCATGGAACACAAGGACTGGTTTCTGTGATTTCAAATATGAAAAAGATAAACAATTTCATAAAAAGATGATTAATAGATATGATATTGTCGGTAAATATTGTAACACTTGGGATCAAAAGTCGTTTGCTTTAGCACTAATCTCATGGTTTATTTTATCATAATTAGACTTATTATTACTGTCATTGCTATTTTTAGAAATGTAATCATTGGCACTGCTCAATTAAACGTTATTGCACTCCATTTTAACAGTTTTGCTACAGTGACTACTACAAGTAAAAATATCAGAAGTGAAACAAGAAACATTATCCGGTGTCGATGTTTTAGAGATGTTATAGCACGATTGCCTACAGGTGTACATAGCAAGCAATACTGTTTCCATCACTTGCACAATAACAAACAGTATTTAGTTTGCTTGTGGCCGGTGAGGTCTTGCTATTCTTGCTATTTTTTCCAAAACACGAAAAAAGTAGTTTTTATCAAAAATGTATGAATTATTAAAATAATAAATTAATAAAAGTTGGAGCCTTCTTATCACAGCAATATTACATCAAAATAAACAAAAAGATTATAACGGTATGAATGCAGAAAATTTATATTAGATCATGCTACACATGCGACAAATTGAAAAGACTGCTTACTTCTACAACAACAATCTCTCGGATGCTCATTAGCTCATCGCCTATATCTCTCTCCACATCGTCACAATATTTCGTTATTTCTGACGATGGAGTCACCAAAAGCTCTGCTTCCACTTTATCACTGAGGTCAAGGCTGTTGACCCTGTCTGTCAGAGTCTGGGCTGCGTGTATCAGCGCGGGACGCGGTCTGACTGTTGTGGCTCGCGTCACGAGATGTTTGTGTGATGTCACTTTCCCTAAACGTTTGTCCAGCTCGCTTTGGACATCACACAAGGATTTCTTGAACTTTGACACAGAATCACTAATTAGTTTCTTCAGTTCTTTCCGACAGTCGTCCACCATCGACTGAAGTCGGTCACATGTCTTGTCCACCAGCGCCATGTTTTGTTGTTCAGTGACATCCGCTGTTTGCACGCGCACATTTAGGTTGTGTATTGCTTGCTTCAGTTTGCCCTCTGCTTTAATCAACTTTTCTTTCAATGAACCTATTGCGTCTTCAGCTGACTTCATTTTCTCATCCAGAGACTTGACATCTAGGCAGGCCCTGTGTTTGTTAGAAAAACATGGCGTGCAGATAGCAAGGTTGTGATCAACACAAACAAACTCCGCCTTCTCTGTGACGTGGTCAGCACACAGTGCAGGGCGGCTGGCAGCCAGACGTTCAGGTGTCACAGTGCTGACACTCTCCACATCGTGACTGCGGCTCACTACCATCTTCCTGTGTATCTTCATACACGATGGACACATCTTTTCAAAACACTGCATACAGATGTATTCAGCTGTGACGTCATCACATACAGTGCACATGTCACTCTTCACCAGTATACTCGCATTTTCTACTATCGCTTCCATCACATTGTCTGTAGGCAGGGCGTCGACAACATTAGCTGAACTTTGAGATGAATTATCTTCGTTATCTATTATAGGACATGTGCACAGAGGGCAACCGGGGTCAGATTTTGATTTAATCCATGAAATGACACATTGTCGACACAGGAGATGACCACAGGGTAAAATCTTTGGTGTGTTGAAATCATTCGTACACACGGCACACTCTCGTTCGTGTGTCTGAACTACTGCTGCCATAGTGAAAGACCGGTCTGAAATAAAAACAGAATGGCTTTAACCTCTTACTATAATATTTAACAAGAAAACGGGCAATTCTGTCGCTAACACTACACTAAAATATGAATTTGTTAATGCATTTTCCTCTGCCTGTATCTATTTTTTTTAAGATGTTTCTCTCTGTTCAATTTTTTGCTGCAAAGTTTTTTAGTTGATAAGTTACTCATTTCATCGTGTACATTTATTAATAATTTTTTTTTTACTTTTGGATCTGCTGACATAAAAGTAGCTTTTAGTTTGCAATAAACATAGCATTTCTAAAACTTAATGCGTTGAACAAACACGCTGATGATTTTGTCTCTTACAATATTTCTATTGTCTTCAACTTACTTCATATGAGTAGGGCATAGTGTCATGCCATGTTTTTTCCACAAATCGCCGCTCCTCTGTTTTAGAACTGTCGCTCTCTTAGTCACACCACTCTTTATGACATATTGCTTGCATTCACGTGCCCGCACAGTTATACACATGTACACACATGCGTGCATACCCTACGTAAATTATAAAAAATTTAATATTTTATTTTAACCTATTCTTAACCTATTTAATAAACCAAAGTGCTTTGAAACATTTTCAAATGTAGCCACCCTGTTCTTCTGCTAGGACTCAGTCATCACTTGCCCGGCAACGCTAGGGGATCATCTAGATAGAGATGGCAGTGACAGTGACACACTTGCCTATTGTGAGTGATAGCAGCTCCTGTAAAGGACGACAAACAGAAGTACTTTTACTTATTTCTTGTTGTACAAAGTTTAATAATTGAGACTCGTAAAAGAGAAGTATCAAATGTGTCAAAAAGAGATTATCATGCAGTAGCTTACCTTTATGTTCTTGTCAATTCTTACGACAGATTTCAACCGTTACACAAAATATAAAATGCATGAAATACCTGCAGCAATAAATGTCAATGTACATCACCTGACCCACTTGTGTAATGCTATAACTCACCTGCTGATAGCGGCTTAAAACAAACACTGACGAAGTCTGGCAAATGTTCACACATCAAGCGACATCAACGTGTTTCTATTACTTGTAGTCTTTCAGTGTAGCAGGCTACGTCACGCTTGAGTAGTGCTGACAGAAAACCGGAGACTCGGGAGTCCAGAAACCTTGTCCCTGACACTGTTTCACTGTTGTTACGACCGGGCGGGCGACATGAACACTGGTCACGTGATAGACAAAGTCCATCTGCTCATGCGGGAATTACCGGTAATGATAATTGAACTCTCACTCCTCTATCATATTGCACACACATTAATCATATCAACTGCATCATACTTTTGAAGATAATTTACTGCAAACACTGACCTGTTTCTTGAAATGATACAAGTTTAAAAAACATTTTTAGAGACTTCACTGGGATGAATCTCGGAAACAAAACACAATCACAAATAACTGACGATTCAACTTTGCGACATGATTTTTGTAATAGATCAGCAGATAGGTGGGTAACAGTAACTTTAGTGTATTCAATTTAAATCGTGCCTTTGATGCCATGGCTACTGTAATTTTTTTTTTAAATGTCCGTTACGCAACTGCCGCACTGCGAGAGGTCGTTCACACATGCACACACACGCAAATCACTCGTCATGTCTTTTCTCTTCACATAAATATGTTAAACAGAAGATAGTTTGTGACAACATCCATCCATAGGTTTAATAAATACCTAGTAAAGAGAATACAGAAAATAAAAAATACAAAAGAAAGAATAATATGAAAATCATATCTGTTGTCCTTACATTGTTACATTTATATCTGTTCCTCTTGATTCCTATCCTATTTTTAAAACTTCTCTACAACTGCACTAAACACAATCATCCTTTAAAGACTAGTCAGCCGGTAAAAATACCAATGCTTTATATCAGCCAGTTTAAAAGAGTCTCATTAAATTTATTTTACAACAAAATAGAAACGATGTCTATAAAATATTTTCTGTAGCTACAATAAACAACAACAACAACAAATTACTAAACAATTACATTGGGCAGAAATAGGCAAATTGATAAGAAATTACTACATATAATCCATAAATTTTACCAGCAATATCAAAAGAAACTACAAATATACCAGCAACAGTAAGCGGTCCGCGATTCACAGGCCTACTGATCCCAGGGGAGATAAGCGGTGGTGAGACTTCTTGGCCGACGGTCCAGTACCGCCAAAGGCCGACTACTGTGTGCCGCCGCAACGCCATCTCAACCTTAACTCATCCCCACATTTACCCATTCTATCTTATGACCGTCTGTTTACTAGCGCGTCCTCTCGACTCGTGGTGGGAGCAGAAGTGCGGCACCAACACCATCGTCCTATACTAGTTATCACATGACACCATCTAAATAACAATATGTACAAGTAACAGACACTGAAATCGTTTCTGCCATCTGCTGTCCAGCTCCTCAACCTCAGATGAAGTGTAAGTGGTGTGTGTATGCGCGAGAAATGTAGGTGTGCACATGATTATTCTTGATGTAAGTCTGCCGTTTGTTTTTTATTATATATAATTGTCACTTGCCTTCTTTTTTTCATTGCAAAGATTTTTCATTTTGACATCTTTTACTAATGGCCTGATTGGTCAAAAGAAGTAGAGGAGAACGTTAAGTTGGGCAAAGTAAATGTGTTAACCGTTGGCCGGACCTTTTTGTTGAAAAAGGTGGAAGAGTGCGGCGAGCGAAGTTTACATGTTGATGTTTACACGCCCTCGCATACATTCGTAAAGCACTCTCCTCAAAACGTTACAAGGGTAGAGTTAATAAAATCATTGCCAGATTCGATGTCGTCGTAGATAAAATAAGTGTTGTCACTGTTGTTATTGTCGCTGTCTGTTAATAATCACATGTGCTTCATGTCCTCACAGAAGTAGGAAGTGCTGTCACCTGCAACAACGAGAAGAATACATCAGGTGCTAGACAGATGAGTGTGTAGTAATATTAGTTATATAAAATGTTATCTAAATATTGTAAATGTCTTATAAAATATCTATCACAGTATAGACAAGCTGGAAAAACATCGTACTACCACTATAACTTGATGTTTCTACTGCTACCCATAACAACGCAGTGATTTGTATATAAATAAAATATAAATATTTAGATAAAACTTTAAAGTCAAAAATGAAGTAAAGACGACATCAGAATACAATGTTTTGTTGTCTTAGTTATTCGTCAACAAACGATTTATGGAAACCAAGAAGAAATCTTAGTGCAAAAAAGAACTTTTAACATCTGTGGCACAACACAAACTCCACTCCCGTGTACCAAAGCTTCACACCTGATTGACATTGTTGCCAAGCACAAAGAGGGCGAAGCAGGGATAAGGAACATCTTTTGCTGCAACACCCTGGTCGTCTCCATCGACGTAAAAGTGAAGGTTGTTTGATGAGTCCACCAACAGTCCAACACGACTCCCGACTTTGAGGAATTTGAGAGATTCAGCAACATTAGTCCAGATCTGTAAAAAATGAGATAGTAAAATTGTGTACTGGGTGCACAGTTGATGCACAAAATGTCCAGCACATCATTTAGGCCTAAAATGTTATTTCTTTTAGAACTGCATCTAAAGGTATACAATTTCCTCTAGAATATAAATGATTGTGTGTGCTGCGTCATAATCATCACTGTCGTTGTCATTATCATCATTTTTGTTATTGCTCCTGATAGTCGTGAAGGGTGAGCCTTATCAGGTGCCACGTCTCTCCATATACTACCTTCCCTAGTGACCAGTACAGTCATGGAATGGACTACTAACTGTATACTTACCTCGATACTTTTTACTTCTCAGTCATTGCAATAGTTGCTTCTACCCAACCTACATGTACACGTGAATTCAAATTCTATAGGGCTTAGTTCAAGTATGTAGTATGTTGGCTAAAGGTAAAAGTGTATAAAAAGGTTTGTGAATTGTATTAACATAAGGGAATAAAAACGGTAGGCTGGATAATAATTTGGTTTTCCCATTTTCTGAAAAAATCATTCATACCGCGCTCTCCGAATGAATTAGGGACATAAACATGTCTGATGCTAATGTTGCATAACACATTTTGTTGTCAGCATTATTTAAAGCAAATCATTATGGTTTAAAACTGTTGTGCAATTTTCATTAAATGATAAACCTTGTACTGATCTTTTCTGAGAAAGCTTAGGTAGGAAAACTTTAATAACCGATGTTTTGTCAAGAAAATAAATGAAAAAAAAGGCATTTCTGTGTAAAGTTCGTATTAAAAGTTTATACTGACCTCACGACCCTTATGCTCTCTTACTATTTTCAGTTTCGGCTCAAGATGGTGAATATAAAGCATAGAAAGGACGAAAAATATCTTGACATATTTGTGAATAATAACTGAATACATATTGTAATGTAATCAAGCTGGTGATTTGTGTAAAAGTTTGCACAAATACACCTTTTGGTGAGGCACACAGGTCTCTTTCTACCTGTAGCTATTGTTATCCTGATAAGTACGCATACAATATATGTTTAAATCCATATAACCATATATGCATAAAATATCCATTAAATACTAGTATTACTACATGCTTAGCATCTGTAGGTGTCTTAGAACTAGTTGAACTTATTATTATTGCTTTGTGTAACGGACAACTACGCAGTAGAGGGGGCAAGAGGGGATGGGGGAAGGTTGACATCCGGTGTGGACGGTTTGTGTTTAGAAAATCTAAGCGACGCAACTCAGCGAATGCCACGTGCGGGCCAGGCAGTGCTCACACCTGGTGTAGAGGGACTGGGGTGCATATTTAAGCCCGACCATAAGCGGCCAGGGGACGGCTGATAATAATTTGGTGGATTTGTGGTTTTATTTCACCGACTCGACGATCTCTGTGGACGTGATACTGTGGCTGTATTACGGGAGATGTACTAGTGCAGATGTACTACTGTGGATGTACATCGTGTTTCTTTAGTCCTTATCATCGCCGTGGGAGCTCTGTGGTGTGAGAAACAGGCCGTGCAGATTCTTGGGGGCCAAGAAACTGCACACCGACGTGGGCGAGCAGGAGCAGTGGACTCGGAAAGAGTAAGGAGGGGGCTACCCTGCCCTTCCTTACGCTGACGTACCGACCACCATCAGGGAGGGTGCCAGGTCAGCTGAAACTAACCGCCGGAGGAGGGAGGGCTTCCTCTTAGTTTCATTCCAGCTACATATTGCTCTACCCACCCGCCTAACAGTAACTTATCGGTATAGTAAAAACACTCTTTTATCATTTACTGAACGGTAGAAAAGCGGATTAGAATTGACTTTAAAAGAAACCGGGGACTGGAGAGCTGCAGGGACTAAACGGTTATTAACATGTTAATCTGTTAAACTTTGATGGTGTGTTATTATGGCAATTCTTCATTTGATGCCGTGTGGATTCCGGCTGAGTGACTTGCTAAACTTGGATGGTGTGAACGTGATGGAGTGTTATTATTATTGACTGTAGATTACTGTTGATATTTTGTCTTCTTGTAAACTTGTGTTTGATTCTAATAATTATTGGTGCCTCTAAGGAGGGACGCCCACCCTTAAGCGATCTTATATTGGTTTTTGGAAAGAATGCGCATGTCTGCGGATGGTCCGTGACACTTTGAAACAAAGATTTATCAATAGCAGATGGAGTTTTTTTCAAAGTTGGGTGTAACCGCAAGAATTTGTGAACTTTGTCACAAAATAGAGTAAACAGCAGAAGGGTGGATAGATAAAAGTAAAGAGAGAGAGAGAGAGAGAGAGAGAAGAGAGAGAGAGAGAGAGAGAGAGAGAGAGAGAGAAAATCTTATTTGAAAACAGAAACTGAATATTTTGTATATTTGGAACCCTCTGATGTGCGTTGTTAACGGGACCAAGATTTTGAAATAAAATGTTTCACGCCTTCCGATCTTCTACAGAGAAAACAGACGAACAACTTCATACGCAGCCTACAGTGTGGTAGGTCTCCAGGGCTCTCTGCATTCTACCGACAAACAACAAAGACACAAGTCGCGGGACACGACACCCTGCCGATGGTCATGTGAAAGGCTGTCGTCGCAGTAACAAACAAAGAAAGAAAGAAAGAAAGAAAGAAAGAAACAAACAAACAATAGCTGTATCACTATCGACTTACACCTAAAACGGAAGCAAGACCGGACCTGCTTCGCTCCATCATGTCTTCCCTACGACTGCTACCAGTTACGGGATGAAATGAGTGAAGTAGTGTGTATGGCGGGTCTGACCATAATATGTTGGTGTAGATTTAGAGTAGTGTTAAGTAGAGGGAATTGCTTTGTAAGGGATATAATTAAGACTTTATTTCAGTGCAGTCATCTTAAATGTTTATCGCTTCCACCATTGCTGGGTTGTACCAGCTTACCACCTTCATTAAGGGCAAGGATAGACATCTTTGAAACGAAGGTCAAAACTAAAAAATAAAATAACAATTTTTATTAAATTGTAGTGGATTACATATTTAAAAAGACGTAAAATCGTAAAATCAAGAATTTAATTTCTTTCTGCGCATGCTGCTTTTATAGATGTATATCTTCTAAAGGAGAGAGAGATCATCGAAATTTTTTGCACTGACATTAATCACACTATTTATCGTCACATGTCTGTTAAAGTACTGATCTCACAAACAAGTTCATTTGGATTACTTTTCTTTCTTCACACGTCCAGTCGCACCAACCGACAATATTCGCTCGCAACTGTAACTATGGAAACTCACAACGGTATCCTTGTCGCACACTCCATCTTCCCTAAGAAAGATGTAATCTTTCAGGTGTAGAGACAGCACAGGGAGCTGTATAGGAAGGACGCTCGTCACACCAAGCATTAAACTCTTTTCGGCTGGCTTTTTGATTTCGTCTATTCTCACCTGTGTAAACATCATTGGTAAGGGATAAGTGAACTCGACTACAATCACTAACAAAACATAATCTAGAGGTTAAGTCTCCCTCTAATCACAAACTTGTATTATTGGACTTCTGGCCGACGATCTTTGTCCAGTTAACTTCTAAAATGAGGCAGGTGTGTACAAAGCTTCCGGTTTAGTCGAATTCAGCAGATAACATATATTTAAAATTTTTTTCTTAATATATAAACACTTATTTTCCACAAGAATATTAAACATATTATAGGCTTAACACATTCTATTCTTAAGTAATTCATACAGTTGTATGTATAAAAGTCTAGTCACTGCTTCAGGTCTGGCCGCCAAGTTACGAATAAGGTAGCCACTGTTTTACAATTTTTCTTCTTTCATTTCCAGGCGTGCATTAAAAATATTTTTTATTTAATAGGGGTTTAGAAATAGATCATTTTTGTGACTATTGTAGATGTGAATACGAAAATAGTTAATATATTTTTTGTAGCCTAATGTTTGGTTTAGAGAGTTAACTGAAAAAACTCGTCTGCAAGCAGTCCAGTAATACAAGTTCGTAGTTTTACATTCGTCGCTGCTTGAAAAACGCAGTTTCTACAAATCCTTTGTAAACAACTGCTTTAACACTGTCGTCTCTAATCCAGTTTCCCCTCAGGATTTCAGTCATTATAAAGATACAAACATTTTATCCCACTTTTGTAACTTTATTACTCAATTACTCTCCACCACCACCATTGCCGTGACCACAACCTTTACTTCCGTCTAAGCCACAACCCCTAGACTACTACCACCACTATAACCTACCCTTGTAATTTCACCATAACAACTGTCACCTACACCCAAACCGCTCCAATATGACTTGCTATTGTAATGAATATCATATTTATTACTATCACAACTCTATCATACAACTTACTTCATACAAGACGTTGTCATCCATGGCGTCACGTGACACGACCATACCATTCCTGTCAGGCTGAACTATCCGTGCGGTCTTTCTGAAGTTCGTCAGAAGAATGTTGTTTCTGCAGTTTTGGTCGAACACAAAGACTTGTTTCTGTGATATCAAATGTGAAAAAGATAAACATGTTCAAAAAAAAGACTATTAATAGATATGATATTGTAGGTAAATACTTTAGCATTTGGGATCAAAAGTCGTTAACATTAGCACGACTCTCGTGGCTTTAAAATAGCAAAAAAATGATTTTAGTATGAATGCAGAAACATTATATTACATCATGCTGCACGCGAGACAAATTAAAAAGACTGCTTACTTCAACAACGACAATCTCTCGGTTGATGCTCATTAGCTCATCGCCTATTTCTTTCACCACATCGTCACAATATATCGTTATCTCTAGCGATGGATTCACCCAAGGCTCTGCTTCCAGATCATCACTGAGGTCAAGGCTGTTGACCCTGTCTGTCAGAGTCTTTGCTGCGTGTATCAGCGCGAGACGCGGTCTGACTGTTGTGGCTCGCGTCACGAGATGTTTGTGTGACGTCACTTTCCCTAAACGTTTGTCCAGCTCGCTTTTGAAGTCACACAAGGATTTCTTGAAATTTGACACAGAATCACTGATTAGTTTCTTCACTTGTTTCCGACACTCGTCCACCATCGACTGAAGACGGTCACACGTCTTGTCCACCAGCGCCATGTTTTGTTGTTCAGTGACATCCGCTGTTTGCACGCGCACATTTAGGTTGTGTAATGCTTGCTTCAGGTTGTCCTCTGCTTTAAGTAATTTTTCTCTCAATAAACCCAATGCGTCTTCAGCTGACTTCATTTTTTCATCCAGAGACTTGACATCTAGACATTCCCTGTGTTTGTTAGAAAAACATGGCGTGCAGATGACAAGGTTATGGTCAACACAAAAAAAATCCGCCTTCTCTGTGACGTGGTCAGCACACAGTGCAGGGCGGCTGGCAGCCAGACGTTCAGGTGTCACAGTGCTGACACTCTCCACATCGTGACTGCGAGTCGCTACCATCTTCTTGTGTATTTTCCTACACGATGGACACATCTTTTCCAGACATTGGATACAGATGTACTCAGCTTTGAGGTCTTCACATACAGTGCACATGCCATCCTTCACCAATATACTCGCACTTTCTACTATCGCTTCCAGCACAGAGTCTGTAGGCAGGGCGTCGACAACATCAGCTGCAATTTGAGATGAATTACCTTGATGCTCTACTATAGGACAGGTACACAGAGGACAACCAGCGTCGGATTTTGAATCCATCCAGGAAATGACACATTGTCGACACAGGAGATGACCACAGGGTAGAATCTTTGGTGTGGTGAAGTCATTGGTGCACACAGCACACTCTCTTTCATGGGCCGGGATTACTGCCGCCATAGCTAAAGGCCAGTCTGAAAGAAAAAAAAGTTTTTGAACCTTTTGCTGTGAGCTATAATAAAGAAAATGGGTGCACTTTTGTGGTTAACAACACCAAAGTATGAAACTGTTCACACCTCTGCCTGTCCTAATTTTTCTCTAGGAGTGTTTTTCTTTTCAAGTTGTTGGCTTCTCGTCGTTAATGGTTCTAATTTTTATGTTACATATCAGCCAGCAACAACCTATTTTCGCTTCGACTTTTGTTGATATGTTACTCATCGTATTGTGTAGATTATTTAATTATTTTCTCAGCTCTTGAAGATGCTGATATAATCGCTGACAAAACAGTAGCTTTTATTTTGAAATAAACATATCATTCCTAAAACTAAACGAGTTGAACAAAAACACGCTGATGGCATTGTCTTTTACAATATTTCTCTTGTCTTCAACACACTTCAGATGACTAGGGCATAGTGTCGTGCCATGTTTTTCCTTCAAATCGACGCTCGAGCATTCATCTATCATCTGTTTTAGAACTGTCGCTCTCTTAGTTACATTAATCTTTCTTTAATGAAATATTGCTGGCTGAAACATTAGGAAAACCAATTAAGTGATACACAGCCCCTAGAGTTCTCCTTTTTATTACTTTCTTCATTTCATGGAACAAGGGTATAAACTGGAAAAGTAGATTAGAGTGTTTGTAGTCTACATAAATATAGCCTGACCTTTATCTTTATCTATATTAAGCATATAATCACCATTTCCGGCATGACTTCTATAAAGATTTTATGAAGTAACACAATATTTAAAAGCTATCTGCCTCAAGAGAAACATTAAAGCAAAAGTAGATTAGATTTTAAAAATAGATTTTCAGCATAATACTATATCAGAAGTTTGAACAAGGCTTTTTCGCGCACTAATAGGTCTAAACATTTATGGCTACAGGACATCGGACTTTTTTTTATTCTTTATATACAGTCATCAGTCCCATGATTTTCCTAAAATTTTAAACATTGAAAACAGTGAAAAGGTCGCCACTCTTGTCTATTGTGAGCAATAGTCATCAGATTCTGCACAGGATGACTAACCCAGTCTTTGACACTCATAAACCAGTTTTTTTCTTTAGACACCGGCGTTGACTACCTTTAAAGATGTCTTCAAGAATAGACTTCGACAAATTGTCGTTCCGGTCACATGGTCAAAGAGGACCAGCTTACGTCGCTAGACTGTTGAAAGTAGTTCCTGGTGTTGAAATCTGCTAGAAGATAGTCTTTTAGATGTCTTTTTAGCATTAATTTTCTAAAGCGGTAATTCAGTCTGAAGACTCTGAATGTTAAAGAAATGTCTAGTACATTCTCTATGAATTATTGGTATGACGTGCGAGTGTAAATTCTTTGTGTAAGCTCTTCATATTTAGGCTCAAAGTCAGGTGACATCTCTCTTTTCAGACAGCTGTAACTATCTAAACCTCTTCTCAGAGGACTTGTAGATCAGCAGGCTACCTGTACTTCGTGTATCCCATGAAAAGACTGCCTATGCTGTCTTCTTTAACAAATTTTTTTTAACCGATCCTGTCTTGTTAAGGATCTTAGAAATTGCACTTTATATACTACTACTAATAATAATAATAACAACAACAACGCTTCTCTTTTTTCTTTTATGTCTAGAACAGTGGTTCTCAAAGTGTGGTCCGTGGGCATGTCGGGTGGTCCGCGGCTGACAGTCGTCATATGTCAGCAAACTGATGTTTAAAGTGATGCATTCCTCGCATTAACATTTTAATTACAGATAACGAGGTATAAGTAGTTTTATGTCAACTTATTACTATACTACTGTCACAGAAGGACATTTAGTTTTGAATTGTAATGAAACAAATGCGGCAATTTAAATTTGCAATTCATAGTACAGAGTTATTTTTAGTCTTGGTGGTCCGCCATAATTTTTACTTAAGTAAAGTGGTCCGCGGTCTGAAAAACTTTGAGAACCACTGGTCTAGAACATTAGCTGCTAAAAGAAGTGTGTCGTCGATATTGCCAGCGAGGGTGACTACATCATTATTGTCTTTAGGATGTCATTTTTACTTAAAGTTTTCTGCGATATCGGATTTTTCAGCTTAAAAACGAAAATGAATTCTTGGATGTGAGAGTCGCTTTTGCTTAACATTTGGGCTCGTAAAGATCATGGTTTGCTCCCTATGTCTGTGTCTTCATACAAACCTGTATTACAGTCAATATCATTTGACCCATGGCTCGCCTTGTTTCTGATGAAGTGTTACCTTCAAAATTTTATTATCCAAGCTTGAAATTCTAATTAATAGCATTCAAAGCTTTCCTTTCAATATTTATTTGCGTGGAAAGACTAGAAAGCAGCCTTTTTTTCTAATATGTTCTATACAGTGAGAAGAAAACCAATATCGTTCGCAGATGTAAGATGAGTATGATGAAAGAAATTATAATTAAACAACATTTGCTAGGACCGAACTTATATATCAACAGATTAAAGTTATTTCCTGTTCATCCTAACACTTTGCACTCATGTAACCATCCAAAACCGAAGGAAGTAGTGGTCAAACGTGAGCATTCCACAATATTAATATATAATAAAATAACGAGGCTTTTGACACAGACACAAATGCAGCATCTGTGGATGTTTAGACCTCCACTGCAATCATCATTAACCCAGATTGCACACTCTCTTTACCATTAATAACATTTATCATTTATAAGATTCGGATAAAGTTATTTGAGAACTCCTGTTAAAACATTATAAAAAATTATAGTGCTTCTAATTTCTCCTTATATTTTTTCACAGTAATAATTTTGCCTCTTTCTTGTTGTACAAAGTGTAATAATAAATCTTACGAAAGATTCCAACCGTTACATAAAAATATAAAATACATGAAATACCTGCAGCAATAAATGTCAATGCACATCACCTGACCCACTTGTATAATGATATCGTTCACCTGCTGATAGCGGCTTAAAACAAACACTGACGAAGTCTGGCAAATGTTCACACGTCAAGCGGTATAAAAGTATTTCTATTACTTGTAGTCTCTCAGTGTAGCAGGCTAGGTCACGCTTGAGTAGTGCTGACAGAAAACCGGAGACTCGGGAGTCCAGAAACCTTGTCCCTGACACTGTTTCACTGTTGTTACGATCTGGCGGGCGCCATGAACACTGGTCAAGTGATAGACAAAGTCCATCTGCTCATGCGGGAATTACCGGTCATGATAATTAAACTCTCACTCCTCTGTTACATTGCAGACACATTAATCATATCAGCTGCATCATATTTTTGAAGATGATTAATTATCTCCAACACTGACGTGCTTCTTGAATTGATATCTGTTTAAAAACATTTTTAGAGACACTACGGGGATCAATCTCGGAAACAAAACAAAATCGCAAATTATTGACGATTGCACTAAGCAACATGATATTTTCTGATATATTGTTGCCATGGATACTGTGATTTTTTAACAAATGTCCGTTGGGCAACTGCCGCACTGTGAGAGGTCGTTTACCCATGCACACAAACTCAAATCACTCATCGTGTCTTTTCTCTCCTCATAAATATTTTAAACAAAAAGAGGTTTGTGACAAGATCCATGCATATGTTTAATTAATACCTAGAATAAAAAAAAAAGCAACAAAAAGCAAACAAGAATAATAAACAATTTCAAGGCTGGTGTCCTTATGGTCTTACATTTATATTTGTTCCTCCTCTCCCCTATCCTACTTTTAAAACTTCTGTACATCTGCACTAAACACAATCCTACTTTGAAGACTAGTCAGCCAGTAAACATAAATGTTTTTGAAACGCTCTTTGAAAAGGAGTATGACCACTGTTGGGCAAGCTACTTTTAATTTGTAGCCGGCTACACTACAGCTACAATTTTCCAAAAAGTAGCCAGCTACTTTGGGCTACTTTTAAAAGCGTGATGTTATAACAAGTTAGCTGTAGCCAGATGGCTGTAGCAACATACACAAACATCAAACATACACACAAAACACTATTACTTGCTAACACAAGAAATGGTTTTCATATACATTGACCTTTATTCTGATCTGAGACCACTAAAAACTCCATATTAACAACAAAATGCAACGGTATAAAACAACCTTTTGACTTAGTGCTGATAATTTGTGAATACTGTTAAAACACATCTACATGCTTTCAGTCCTTCATGGAATTGAACTTGACCAGAACTTAAAATAAAATTAAAAAAATAAACACATGAAAATGAAACAAAATTTTTGAAATCCATTCACAATCACAGCAAGTTTCTACCAAGCTAATTGTCATATTAAATTACTAGCATTAAATATAAAATCCTTCAAGCCACCCTACTGTTCAAACGTCCTCCATGCTCTTTTCATACAAACAAACCAAAACACACACACACACACTTTATGACAAAGACTAAATAGATAGTACAGAAACGGTAAAGACAGCAGTTTGATTAGTCGTCGCCCCAGCGGTAATCACGTTCATGCAACCTCTTACCTTTCCACAGTCTTTACAACATGTACACTCCTCTATTCCAAAAGCAGAAAAGCATGAAGATGAAGAATGAAGATCGATGAAAATCTCAACGAACTTACCTGCAAGTGCGTTCTCAAATTAGACGCCGACGTCTTGTTCGTTGAGTACTTGTTCGTGCATCCGCACCCATTCTTGCATTTGAAACTATAGCCACATTTTGTGGCTTCGCAAAATGTAAAAAAATTCAAATAAGGCTGGAAATTGATGGGTACGTCCATCTTCGTTTTTCAAATCGCTCCCGCCACGTGCACGACACAGTACTTGCGGTTACTGAGCGTGCGAGACACGTGGTGTCTGGCTGTCAAGACACCGAGCAGTGACAGCAGTGGCTGTCGTCGTCTTGCTGACACGCTGTCGACGAATGGTCGTGAAAGTAGCCAACATGTAGCCAAGCTACGGCTACTTTCTAAAATGTAGCTACGGCTACAAGCTACTTTTTTAAAATTTGTAGCCGGCTACAGTAGCTGTAGCTAGACTTCAGCTACTTCCCATCCCTGCCAACATCCCAAGGCATCAGAACTCTCGTACATTTACACTTCACACAACTGTACATTAAAAACTGGCCTATGAGCATACACGACGATATTTTATAAAACTGTTTATATGTTTTCATCAACCTGGGCTCATGAGTCTCATTGAAATAGATCTACAAAATATAGTCTGTAGGTAGAGAAAACAAAAAATGATGTATGACTTGCTAAATTAAAACGTAATGGGTACAACTATACCGACGATTCTAAAAAGACATGCTAAGAAACAGCTTGTAGCAGCAAGAATTAAAAAAATGTATCATTATTCCAGTAGATGTCACATGGACTTTCTTGCTATAACGAGTCTCACATAACAAGTTAGTAAATGAAAGAATGAAGAGAATGGTCACGGGATCAGCTAACGCAAAGTATATCGTTTTATTCGGTTAGGTAGTGTGCAGAGCAATACATCCATTTATGTCAGCTTTTGCAAGTTCTTTACATCAGTTATTTAACAAACAGCAGCACAAGGTAGAGTTAACTAATAAAATCATTGCCAGACTCGATGTCGTCGTATATAAGTGTTATCACTGTTGTTATTGTCTCTCCCTGTTTATTATCACGTGTGCTTCATGTCCTCTCAGAAGTGGGAAGCGCTGTCACCTGCAACAACGAGAAGAATGCATCAAGTGCAATAGACAGATGACTGTAAAGTAATATTAGTTATATAACATGTTATATAAATATTATAAATGTCTTATAAAATATCTCCCACAGTATAGTCAAGCTGGAAAAACGTCTTACTACCACTATAAACTAATGTTCCTACTGCTACACTAAAAAAAGCGGAAGAACATGTTTTTGGATAGAATATAAAAATTTAGATAGACATTTTAAGTAAAAAATGAAGTAATGACGACATCAAAAATACAATCTTTTGTCTTAGTTTTTCGTCAACTAACGATTTGTGGAAACCAAGAAGAAATCTTAGTGGAAATAACTTTTAAAGTCTGTGGCACAACTCAAACTCCGCTACCGTGTACCTAAGCTTCACACCTGAATGACTTTGTGGTAAAGGTCAAAGAAGGCGAAGCAGGGCTGAGGAACATCTTTTGCTGCAACACCCTGGTCGTGTCCATCGGCGTAAAAGTGAAGGTTGTTTGATGAGTCCACCAACAGTCCAACACGACTCCCGACTTTGAGGAAGTTGAGAGCTTCAGTGACATTAGTCCAGGTCTGTAAAAAATGAGATAGTAAAATTGTGAGCGGGGGGCGGGATTATTTTGATATGTTTACACAGTTGATGCACAAAAGGTACAGCACATCATTTAGGCATAAAATGTAATTTCTTTTAGAACTGGGTCTAAAGGTATACAATTTCCTCTAGTATGTAAATGATTGTGTGTGCTGGATCATAATCATCACTGTCGTTGTCATTAGCATCATTTTTGCTATCGCAAAAAGTTATTAATGAGATATTTAATAAAGGAAAAAAGACAGGCATTTCTGTGTAAAGCTCGTGTTAAAAGTTTACACCGACCTCACGACCCTTATGCTCTCTTACTATTTTTAAGGTTCGCCTGAAGAGGGTGAATATAAAGCGTAGAAAACATGAAATACATCTTTACATATTTGTGAATAATAAGTGCATCCATATTACAATGTAATCAACCTGGACATTAGTTTAAAAGTTTGCACAAATACACCTTTTGGTGAGGCATACAGGTCTCTTTCTACCTGCATCTATTGTTACCTGATAAGTACGCATACAATATATGTTTAAATCCATATAACCATACATACATAAATATCCATTAAATACTATTATTACTACATGCTTAGCATCTGTTAGTGTATTAAAATTAGTTGAACATATTAATATTGATTGAAACAAAACAAAACATAATCTAGAGGTTAAATATGATTTATAATAGCAGATACTGGGTTTTGTTTTAAAGTTGGGTTTAACCGCAGGAATTTGTGAACTTTTGACAGAAATAGATTCAACAGCGAAAGAGAAGAAAGATAAAAGTAGAGAGAGCGTGTGTATGAGTGTGTGATCGATAAAATCTTATTTGAAAACAGAAACTGAATATTTGTGTGTATTTGGAACTCTCTGATGTGCGTTGTTAATGGGACCAAACTTTTGAAATAAAGTGTTTCACGAGACTCTGTCCAATCTTCTACAGAGAAACCAGACAAACAACTTCATACGCAGCTTACAGTGTGGTAGGTCTCCTGGGCTCTCTGCCTTCTACCGACAAACAACAAAAACCCAAGTCGAAAGTCATGTGAAAGGCTGTCGTCGCTGTCACAAACAAACTAACAAACAAACAAACAATAGCTGTACCACTATCGACTGGAGCAAGACCGGATCTGCTTCGCTCCATCATGGCTTCCCTACGACTGCTACCAGTTACGGGATGAAATGAGTGCAGCAGTGTGTATGGCGGGTCTGACCATAACATGTTGGTGTAGACTTAGAGGTAATTACTTTGTAAGGGATATATTTCAGTGTTTATTTCAGTGCATTCATGTTAAATGTTCATCCCATCCACTATTGGTGGGTGGCACCAACTTACCGCCTTCATTAAAGGCAAGGATAGACATCTTTAAAACGAAGGTCAAAACTAAAAAAATTGTATAACAATTTTTATTTAATACTAGGGGATTACATCTTTAAGAAGACTCATCGAAAAAGCAAGAATTTAATTTAATTTCTTTTTGTGCATGGGGATTTTGTAGATGTATATCTCGTAAGGGGAGAGAGATCATCGAAATTTGTTTCACTGACATTAATCAAACTATTTATCATCACATGTCTGTTAAAATGCTGATCTCACAAACAAGTTGATATGGATTACTTTTCTTTCTTCACACATCCAGTCGCCCCAACCAACAATATTTGCTCGTAACTGTAACTATTTAAACTCACATCGCTATCTTTGACGCGCACTCCAGTTTGCCAAAGAATGACGGAACCTTTCAGGTCATAAGACCTCGTCGGCAGAGGGAGCTGTGTAGAAGAGACGCTCGTCACACCAAGCAATAAACTGATTCCGGATGGACTTTTTATTTCGTCTATTCTGACCTGTGTAAACATCATTGTGACAAGATAAGTGAACTCGACAACAATCGCTAACAAAACATAATCTAGAGGTTAAGTCTCCCTCCAATTTATTATTATCATAAGTCTATCATACAACTTACTTCATACAAGACGTTTACAGCCATGGCGTCACGTGACACGATCACACCGTCGCCGTACTTGTCAAGCTGAACCCTACGTGCGGTCTTTCTGAAGTTCGTCAGACGAATGTTGGTCCCGCAGTTTTCGTGGAACACAAGGACTGGTTTCTGTGATATCAAATGTGAAAAAGATAAACAATTTCATAAAAATGACTAATAGATATGATATTGTCGGTAAATATTTTAACACTTTGGATCAAAAGTCGTTAGCTTTAGCAATACTCTCATGGCTTATTTTATCATAGACTTATTAGTACAGTCATTGCTTTTATTAAAAATGTAATCATTGGCGCTGCTCAATTAAAAGTTATTGCAATCCATTTTATCAGTTTTGCTACAGTGACTACTACAAGTAAAATATCAGAAGTGAGAAAAGAAACATTATCCGGTGTCGATGTTTTAGATGTTATCAAAAATGCATTAATTATTAAAATAATTAGTTAAAAAAAAGTCGGAGACTTCTTATCGTAGCAATGTTACTTCAAAATGAACAAAAAACATTTCAACAGTAGGAATGCAGAAACTTTATATTAGATCATGCTGCACATGAGAGAAATTGAAAAGATTACTTACTTCAGCAAGAACAATCTGTCGAATGCTCTTTAACTCATCGCCTATTACTTTCACCACATCATCACAATATGTCATTGTCTCTGGCCATGGATTCACCCAAGCCTCTGCTTCCACTTTATCACTGAGGTCAAGGTTGTTGACCCTGTCTGTCAGAGTCTTTGCTGCGTGTATCAGCGCGGGACGCGGTCTGACTGTTGTGGCTCGCGTCACGAGATGTTTGTGTGACGTCACTTTCCCTAAACGTTTGTCCAGCTCGCTTTTGACGTCATACAAGGAATTCTTGAACTTTGACACAGAATCACTAATAAGTTTCTTCACTTGTTTCCTACACTCGTCCACCAAGTTCTGGAGTCGGTCACATGTCTTGTCCACCAGCGCCATGTTTTGCTGTTCAGTGACATCCGCTGTTTGCACGCGGACATTTAGGTTGACTATTGCTTGCTTCAGGTTGTCCTCTGCTGTAAGTAATTTTTCTCTCAATGAATGAAATGCGTCTTCAGCTGACTTCATTTTTTCATCTAGAGACTTGACGTCTAGGCAGGCCTTGTGTTTGTTAGAAAAACATGGCGTACAGATAGCAAGGTTGTGGTCAACACAAAACATCTCCGCCTGTTTGTCGCCGTGGTCAGCACACAGTGCAGGGCGGCTGGCAGCCAGACGTTCAGGTGTCACAGTGCTGACACTCTCCACATCGTGACTACGGCTCACTACCATCTTCTTGTGTATCTTCATACACGATGGACACATCTTTTCCAGACATTGCATACAGATGTACTCAGCTTTCAGGTCGTCACATACAGTGCACATGCCACCCTTCATCAGTATACTCGCATTTTCTACTATAGCTTCCATCACAGAGTCTGTAGGCAGGGCGTCGACAACATCAGCTGAGATTCGAGACGAATTGACTTGATGCTCTACTATAGGACAGGTACACAGAGGACAACCAGCGTTGGATTTGGAGTCCAGCCAGGAAATGACACATTGTCGACACATGAGATGACCACAGGGTAAAAGTTTTGGTGTGTTGAAGTCATTGGTGCACACGGCACACTCTCTTTCATGCGCTTGGACTACTGTTGCCATAGCTAAAGGCCAGTCTGAAATAAAAACAACAGTTGTTTTAAAACTATTGTAAGATACAACAAAGAAATATGTGGTTAACCACAACAAAGTATGAAACTGTTCACACCTTTGCTTCTGGCTGTATCTATTTTTCTCTATGGATGCCTGTTCTTTTTTTCTCGTCGTTAATGTTTCAATTTTTCATGTTATATATCAGTGACAATCTATTTTTGCTTCGAAGTTTGCTGAAATGTTAATCATCAACAACAAGCTCAAGACCCTTACCCATCACTATGACTTATTCTGTTAATAAGATGGCCTGATAAGATCTCCAAAAGCAGCCTGTGCAAAAGAACCAACAAGAATGCCACTAGCCAAGACATCAAAAGGCACAAATAGGACACACCCTGCACAAACCAGCTGACAGCAATGCCAACAAGCACTTAACTGGAACACTCAGGGGAAAAGAGAATTGGGACACCAGAGCAAACTTGGAAAAGAACAGTAGAGAACAAGACAAAGGACGTCGCAACCACATGGGCCCAAGTGAAGAGAGCTGCCTTATACCGAGTCCGCTGGCGAGCTGTCATTGCGGCGCTAAGCTCATCGATGAGTATCAAGGACTTAACTAACTGACGTAAAAACTATACACCTTAAAATGAACAGAAAAAGTAGGTAAAGTTTTTTTATAGTCCTCTCAAATATAGATCAACCTTTTCATTCATTAAACATATCATCACTATTAGCTTTATTACTTCTATTAAGGAATCATAAGAAGTAACATGATACTTCAAAGTTATCTACCGAAAGGACAGCATTAAAGCGAAAGTAGATTGCACTAAAAATAATTTTTCACCTTTATACTATATGAGAAGTTTAAACAAAGGCTTTTGTGCACATAAATATGTGTATATAAATATAAATATAAATTAGACACCTGCAGCAATGAATGTCAATACACAACACCTGACCCACTTGTGTAATGATATACTCACCTGTAAATGGCGGTTGACAACACACTGACGGAGTTCGGTGAATGTTCACACGTCAGATGGTATCAACGTGTTTATATTACATAGAGACTTTCAGTGTAACAGGCTAGGTCACGCTTGAGTAGTGCTGATCACATGTGGAGACTCAGAAGTCAAGAAATCTTGTCCCGAATACTGTGAAATTATCAGTACGACCGGGTGGGCGCCATGAACACAGGTCACGTGACAGTTACAGAGCTCGTCTGGTCATGCGGGAATTTCCCTTTAAGATTTTTATATATATTTAAAAAGTTTAATTTCACTTCTCTGTTATATTGCAGAGATATTAAGATTTTTAAAATGATTTACTTCAAACACTGACGTGCAAAAATCTAGGTATGGCAAATAAACTCATTTACAAAACAATTAGAAGAAAAATGTCAAACCATTTAAACAATAGCATAATTTTTATGTGAATGTGGTGAAAACCTAAATTTTGTGACACCATATCGTACGCACCGCACAGACACATTGCAACACTATTGGTAGTATTTATTCACATTTTTTATTTATCTATGTTCTTCTGTCCATTAGCTAGAGAAGACAACTGAGGTAAGAGGAGGACGTAATAAAACTAATGAGAGGTTTTATTTATTGATGACTATAAAACAGAAAAATAGTGAAACGTGTTACAATGAGTCTCCAACGTCCAAAGTCTTATAAACCTCCGTACATTGACACTTACACAACCTACATTATAAGGTAGTCTGCTAGCTACACGACGATGTATTTATAAAGCTGTTCAACCTGGGCTCAAAGTTGTCATTAAAACAAAAGTACAAAAAAATAGTCTATAGGTGTAGAATACAAATTACCGCACAAAAATGATGTATGACGTGTTAAATTAAAATGTAATGAATTCATATCACATTTCAATTAAACCAACTACTCTAAAAGTACATGATAAACAGCAGCTTGAAACACAAGTGAAATGTGTCTACTTGTGATAAAGTCCTGTAAATGTAGCATGACCTTTATTACTATAACGAGTCACACACAAGAATATAGTAAATAAAACAAAATATGAAGTAAATAGTCACGAGATCAGCTAGCACAAAGTACATGTATATTATTTAGTCGGTTAGGTAGTGTGCAGAGCAACATTTCTATTTGTATTATTTGTTTTTGTAAGTTCTTTCCATCTATTTTTTTTTTTCAAAACAGTCGCACAGGGTTGTAACGATTTGCGATTCAAAGCGAATGTTATTTCTTTCGTTCTAATTGTTTGTTGTCTGTAGTACCAGGGGAGAGCAGTCACGCGAACGCTGACGCAATCCCCACGCGGATTATTTCACGTCATTCGATGTGTTTTGACGTAGGGAGAGTTGTCACAGGCGTAACTATGGCGACTGCGGCCGATTGAGGATGGAGCCATGCCGACTACACGGTACAGAGATTATGATTGGTCGGCATGGACCCCACGAGGAATCGCTAAGCAGTCGTCTTAGTTACCGCGTTGCTAATGGCCTGATTGGTCAAAAGAAGTAGAGGAGAAAGTTAACTTAGGCAAAGTAACGTTGCCCTGGACAGGGAGAGAAGAGCAGCTTGAGGAGTGAGACCTCCGAAGTATAGCACGACATTGTTAACGGACGTCAACGTTCATCCCATAAGACGTGGAGCTGAGTCATCGCCTTGTCTGCTGAGGAGAGGTGTAGTGGCTATAGTGAGGGTATACAGGGGGAGATCTGTGTTATGGACAGACTCACAGCATCACATTACAACTGATGCTAAAACTTATCTACTGACGAGTAGACCTGAACGACACCTTCCTACCGACGAGGACTACAGTGACGACACCAGCACAAGGGACACAGCGGCTGTTGCCCTGGAACTTCTCCAGCTTTAACGTGTCGCTCGTCTGGACACGTGTGGACGTAACCGGCTTGGGATTCGTTTGGATATAGTGTGTGTGTGGACAGCGAGTCGCTGGACTGCTCGTATCGGACTACCTGATGAACGGAGTGTCGAATGTCGGGGAAGTTATTAGTTATTAGGGTAGACAGTAAGCAATGGAATAGTTTTAGTATTTTCTTTCTCATTTCATTGTCATTCATTTCTTTTTAAATCATTAAATGTGTTAACCGTTGGCCGGGCCTCTCTGTTGAAAAAGGTAAAAAGTGCGGCGAGCGAAGTTTACATGTTGATGTTTACACGCGCTCGCATACTTTCGTAAAGCACTCTCTTCAAACGTTACAAGGGTAGAGTTAATAACATCATTGCCGGAATCGATGTCGTCGTAGATAACATAAGTGTTTTCGCTGTTGTTATTTTCTCTGTCTGTTAATAATCACATGTGCTTCATGTCCTCTCAGAAATAGGAAGGGCTGTCACCTGCAACAACGAGAATAATGCATCAGTTACTAGACAGATGAGTGTGAAGTAATATTAGTTATAAAAATGTTATATAAATATTATAAATGTCTTATAAAATATCTCCCACAGTATAGTCAAGCTGGAAAAACATCTTGCTACCACTATAACTTTATGTTTCTACTGCTACCCATAATACCGCAGTGATTTGTATATAAATAAAATATAAATATTTAGATAAACCTTTAAAGTCAAAAATGAAGTAAAGACGACATCAGAATACAATGTTTAGTCATCTAAGTTATTCGTCAACTAACGATTTATGGAAACCAAGAAGAAATCTTAGTGGAAAGAAGTTTTAAAGTCTGTGGCACAACTCAAACTCCGCTACCGTGTACCAAAGCTTCACACCTGACTGACATCGTAGCAAAGCTCAAAGAAGGCGAAGCAGGGCTGAGACACATTCTTTGCTACAACACCCTGGTCGTCTCCATCGGCGTAAAAGTGAAGGTTGTTTGATGAGTCCACCAACAGTCCAACACGACTCCCGACTTTGACGAATTTGAGAGCTTCAGCGACATTAGTCATGGTCTGTAAAAAATGAGATAGTACAAGTGTGTGCTGGGGGCGGAATTATTTTGATATTTTTTTACAGTTGATGCACAAAAGGTTCAGCACACCATTTAGGCCTAAAATGTAATTTCTTTTAGAACTGCATCTAAGGGTATACAATTTCCTCTAGTATGTGAATAATTCTGTGAGCTGGATCATAATCATCACTGTCGTTGTCATTACCATCATTTTTGCTATCGCTATTGATAGTCGTGAAGGGGGAGACTTATCACGTGCCACGTCTCTCCATATACTACCTTCCCCAGTGAGCAGTACAGTCACAGAGCGGACTACTAATTGTATACTTACCTCGATACTATTTTATAACTCAGCCATTGCAATAGTTGCTTCTACCGAACTTACATTTACATGTGAATTCAGATTGTATAGGATTTAGTCCAAGTATGTAGTATGTTGGCTAGAGGTAAAAGTATATCAAAAGGTTTCAGCATTTTGTTAATCTAAGGGAATAAGAACAGTAGGCTAGATAATAATTTGGTTTTCCCATTTTTAGAAAAAATCGTTCACGCTGCGGTCTCCGAATGAATTGGGGTCCCTCGCCGAGATGACATAAAACTGTCTGATACTAATGTTGTATAAAAAATGTTGGTGCCAGTATTACTTAAAGAAAAAATAATTATGGTTTAAAACTGTTGTGCAATGATTATTAAATGATAAACTTTGTACTGATCTTTTTTGAGAAAGCTCAGGTAGGAAATTTTTAACAACCGAAGCTTTGTCTGCAAAGGTTATAAATGAGATATTTAATATACAAAAAAGAAAGTACGCATACAATACATGTTTAAATCCATATAACATGGAAGATGGTGAATATACAGCATAGAAAAAACGAAAAACATTTTTTACATATTTGTGAATAATAAGTGCATCCCTATTGTAATGTAATCAAGCTGGCGATTCGTTTACAAGTTTGCACAAATACACCTTTTGGTGAGGCATACAGGTCTCTTTCTACCTGTATCTATTGTTATCCTGATAAGTACGCATACAATATATGTTTAAATCCATATAGTCATATATACATAAAATATCCGTTAAATACTATTCTTACTACATGCTTACCATCTATTACTGTATTAGAACTAGTTGAACATATTAATATTGCTTTGAAACAAAGAAATATAATAGTGGATGGAGTTTTTTTTCCAGGTTGGGTGTAACCGCAAGAATTTTTGAACTTTGACATAAAATAAACAGTGAAAGAGTGGAGAGATAAAAGTAGAGAGAAAGAGAGTGTGTGATCGATAAAATCTTATTTGAAAACATAAGCCGAATATTTTTGTATATTTGGAACCCTCTGATTTGCGTTGCTATTGGGACCAAGCTTTTGAAATAAAGTGTTTCACTACACTCCTTCCGATCTTCTACAGACATCTTTAAAACGAAGGTCAAAACTAAAAAAAATTTATAAAATTTTTTATTAAATAGTAGGGGATTACATATTTAGGAAGATTCATCGTAAAATCAAGAATTTAATTTCTTTTTGCGCATGGGGATTTTGTAGATGTATATCTTGTAAAGGGGAGAGAGATCATTGAAGTTTCTTGCACTGACATTAATCAAACTATTTATCATCACATGTCCGTTAAATGCTGATCTCACAAACAAGTTCATATGGATTACTTTTTTTTTTCTTCACACGTCCAGTCGCACCAACCACCAATATTCGCTCACAACTGTAACTATGGAAACTCACTTCGATATCCTTGTCGCGGACTCTATTTTGCCAAAGAATGACGGAATCTTTTAGGTGATCAGACCACGTCGGCAGATGGAGCTGTCTAGGAAGGACGCTCGTCACACCAAGGACTACACTGCATTCGGATGGCTTATTTATTTCGTCTATTCTGACCTATGTAAACATCATTGTGACAGGATCAGTGAACTTAACTACAATCGCTAACAAAACATAATCTAGAGGTTAAGTCTCCCTCTAATCACAAACTTGTATTATTGGAAAATCTGGCCGACCACCTTTTTCCAGTTCACTACTAAAACGAGGCAGGTGTGTATAAAGCTTTCGGTTTAATTAAGTTCATAGATTAGGGTCACAGATACTAACAGCGATGACTCTTGTTTTGTTTTGTCTTTTTAAATTTTTGTTAATATATAAACATTTATATTCGACAAATACATTTAACATATTACAGGCTCAACACATTGTATTCTTAAAAAATTCATACAGTTGCAATATAACATATATAACAATATAACAGACATATAAAATAATGTATACCAACATGTATGTATAAAAGTCTATTCACTACTTCAATTCTGGTCGACAAGTTACATATAAGTTAGTCACTGTTTTAAAATATTTCTTCTTTCATTTCCATGCGTGCATTAAAAATAATTTAACTTAATAGAGGTCTCGAAATGGGTGATTTTTGTGACTATTGTAGATGTGAATACGAAAATATTTAACATACTTTTGTAGCCTAATGTCTCGTTTAGAGAGTTAGCTGGAAAAACTCGTCTGCAAGCAGTCCAGTAATACAAGTTCGTGGTTTTACTTTCGTCTTTACTTGCCAAACGCAGTTTCTACAGATCCTTTGTAAACAACTGCTTTAAAATTGTCGTCTCTAATCCAGTTTCCTCTCAGGATTTTAGTCATTATAAAGATACAAACATTTTATCCCACTTTTGTAACTTTATTTCTAAATTACTACTACAACGACAATCTCCATCACCAACATTGCTGTGACCACAACCTCAACTACATGTACCGTCCAATCCTCAACCCCTAGACTACTACTACCACCACAACCTACCCATGTACTTTCACCATAACATCTGTCACCTACACCCAAACTGCTGCAACATGACTTGTTAGTGTAATTACCATCATATTTATTATTATCATAAGTCTATCATACAACTTACTTCATACAAGACGTTCACAGTCATGACGTCACGTGACATGACCAGACTGTCGCTGTACTCGTCAAGCTGAACCTTAAGTGCGGTCTTTCTGAAGTTCGTCAGACTAATGTTGGTCCCACAGGTTTCGTGGAACACAAGGACTGGTTTCTGTGACTTCAAATGTGAAAAAACGAAATATGTTTTCAAAAGACTATTAATAGATATGATATTGTAGGTAAATATTGTAACACTTGGGATCAAAGGTCGTTAGCTTTAGCACGACTCTGATGGCTCATTTTATTATCATTAGACTTAATTTTATTATCATTCCTATTCTTGCATATATAATCATTAGCGCTGTTCAATTAAAAGTTATTGCTCACTTTTTCATCAGTGTTGCTACAGTGACTACTACAAGTAAGATCAGAAGTGAGAAAATAAACATTATCCGATGTCGATATATTAAGAGATGTTATAGCATGCTTGCCTACAAGTTTACATAGCACCCAATATTATTTCCATCATTTGCACAATAACAAACAGTGTATAATTTGCGTGTGACCAGTGAGGTCTTGCTATTCAGCAGCAATCTATCTAGCAGCTGTCTACAGTTTACCTCGAACAGTCAAATTGTGCTCAGTTGAAGGAGGTTTTTTTGATATTTTTAATTATTATTTTGAAAATAGCTTCTCATGTCAGTTAAAGATGTACACTGCTGATGAATTAAAGATTCTAAAAAAAGCGACATCGCATTGTCCTACTGCACTTTGCCTTGAAGATTAAAAGGAATATGATCAGTAGGGTGTAGCGACATACAAATAATTGTAACGGATCAACAGGCACATTTGGGGTTTTCAACAATCAGCTCTGGTGAGTTCAAAAATGTATAGTAAAAAACTCTGCAATAAGCAGTACACCTCTATTTTCTTCCCAAAACATGAAAAATATAGTTTTTAGACGGGATGGGACAGGCATAAATCGCCATGGGATGGGATAGAAAATATGTCCCATGGACAACCCTGATAATATCATGTCATCAATAAACACCTACAACAAAAATGTATTCATTTACGGATCAAAATATGTAGCTCATGCAGAGAACAATGATTTTAAGTACAAAAATTTCAAATAAACAGTTCAGGTCAATATTCTGAGTACAAAACCTCAAATGTGCGTCAAAATCGCTGATATCACCACACCCTAATGATTAGGGTTCACGTTTTGTCAGCAAAGTAATCCACTCTTTGCAGATTTCATCAAGTCCTTTCGTCAGTTGCAACTCTTATGATTACACAGGTATTAGATAATTTAAATTACAATAGTACCTACTTTAAGTAACCTAACCCTCTAACCAGGCGTTAGAAGTGCCAGTCATGCTTAATAACATCAAAGGTGCCTGTAGTAGTTTTGATCATCAGTAAATCCATCAAATACTATCACAGACCAAAATGAATGGAACATAAAGCAGAAGTTAACAATTTAACAAAGCAATCAAGAAAAGAAAGCGTTGATGGTTGTACCAAGTGATATATAGGACACATAAAGAGATCTCCTACTGACTTGTGATGATGTCTATTAAAACAATTGAGATTAGAGCCTTCTTATCATAAACAATGTAACATTAAGATAAACAAAAAAATTATAGCAGTATGCATGCAGAAAATTTATATTAGATCATGCTGCACATGAGACAAATTAAAAAGACTGCTTACTTCTACAACGAGAAGCTGTAGTTTGAAGCTCTTTAGCTCCTCGCCTATTACTTTCACCACATCGTCACAGTATCTCGTTATCTCTGACGAAGGATTCACCCAAGGCTCTGCTTCCAGCTCATCACTGAGGTCAAGGCTGTTGACCCTGTCTGTCAGAGTCTGGGCTGCGTGTATCAGCGCGGGACGCGGTCTGACTGCTGTGGCTCGCGTCACGAGATGTTTGTGTGACGTCACTTTCCCTAAACGTTTCTCCAGCTCGCTTTTGACGTCACACAAGGATTTCTTAAACTTTGACACAGAATCACTGATCAGTTTCTTCACTTGTCTCCGACACTCGTCCACCATCGACTGAAGTCGGTCACATGTCTTGTCCACCAGCGCCATGTTTTGTTGTTGAGTGACATCCGCTGTTTGCACGCGCGCATTTAGATTGACTATTGCTTTCTTCAGGTTGTCCTCTGCTGTAAGCATTTTTTCTCTCAATGAACCAAATGCGTCTTCAGCTGATTGTATTTTTTCATCCAGAGACTTGACATCTAGGCAGGTCCTGTGTTTGTTAGAAAAACATTGCGTGCAGATAGCAAGGTTGTGATCAACACAAAAAAAATCCGCCTTCTCGGTGACGTGGTCAGCACACAGTGCAGGGCGGCTGGCAGCCAGACGTTCAGGTGTCACAGTGCTGACACTCTCCACATCGTGACTGCGGCTCACTACCATCTTCTTGTGTATCTTCATACACGATGGACACATCTTTTCAAAACAGTGCATACAGATGTATTCAGCTGTGAGGTCTTCACATACAGTGCACAGGTCAACCATCACCAGTAGACTCGCACTTTCTACTATCACTTCCATCACAGAGTCTGTAGGCAGGGCGTCGACAACATCAGCTGCGATTTGAGATGAATTACCTTGATGCTCTACTATAGGACAGGTACACAGAGGACAACCAGCGTCAGATTTGGAGTCCATCCAGGAAATGACACATTCTCGACAGAAGAGATGACCACAGGGTAGAATCTTTGGTGTGGTGAAGTCATTCGTGCACACAGCACACTCTCGCTCGTGCGCCTGGACTACTGCCGCCATAGCTAAAGACTAATCTGAAATAAAATCAACACTTTTTTAACCTCTTGTTGCAAGCTATAAAAAAGAAAATAGCAAATTTAGTTGTTAACCCCACCAAAGTATGAAACTGTTTACGTCTTTGCTACTGCCTGTATCTACTTTTTGTATAGATGTTTTTCTCTTTAAGTTCTTTCCTTCTCTTCGTTAATGGTTCTTTTTTTTATTTTACATCTCAATGAACATCTATTTTTGTTTCGAAGTTTGTTGATATGTTAATCAGTAACAAGCTCCAAACCCTTCCCTATCAATGCCTACGCCTTACTCTGGTAATAAGATGGCCTGATAAGATCTCCAAAAGAAGCCTGTCGAAAAAAAACAACCAGACTGCCACTAGTTAATTCATCAAAAAGCACAAATAGGACACACCCTGCACAAACCTGCTGACAACAATGCTAAGCAGGCACATGACTGCAACCATCAAGAGAAGAGGAGAGTTGGGAGACCAAAACAAACTTGGAAAAGTACAGTAGAGATCAAGACAAAGGACATCGGAACCACATGGACTCAACTGAAGGGGGCTGCCCTATACCAGGTCCGCTGGCGAGGTGTTGTTGTGACCTTATCCTCATCGATGAGTAAAAGGAGTCAACTAACTAACGTAAGAACTATACACCTTAAAATAAACACAAAAGCAAAAGTAGATTAGGATTTTATAGTACCCTGAAATATAGCTTAACCTATTCGTTCATTAAAAATATCATCACCATTAGCTTTTTTACTTCCATTAAGTATTATAAGAAGTAACATGATACTTCAAAGCTATCTACCTAAAGGACAGCATTAAAGCGAAAGTAGATTGTATTAAGAAATAAATTTTCAGCTTTATACTATATGAGAAGTTTAAACAAAAGCTTTTACGCGTAAATATGTGTATATAAATATAAATTAAAGTAAACACCTGCAGCAATGAATGTCAATACACAACACCTGACCCACTTGTGTAATGCAATACTCACCTGTAAATGGCGGTTGACAACACACTGACGGAGTTCGGTAAATGTTCACACGTCAGATGGTATCAACGTGTTTAGATTACATAGAGTCTTTCAGTGTAACAGGCTCGGTCACGCTTGAGTAGCGCTGATCACATGTGGAGACTCAGAAGTCAAGAAATCTTGTCCCGATTACTGTGAAACTATCAGTACGACCGGGTGGGCGCCATGAACACAGGTCACGTGACAGTTACAGAGCTCGTCTGGTCATACGGGAATTCCCGTTTAAGATTTTTTTTTTTTTTTTTTTAAAGCTTAACTCAACTTCTCTGTTATATTGCAGACACATTAACCATATCAAATGCATCATATTTTATAAGATGATTTACTGCAAACACTTACGTGTATCTTGATAACCGTATAATGATATTTTTTAGGAACACAGCACATGGAGGAATCTTGGCAGCAAAGCAGGATCACAAATTGTTGTTACACTGTTAACGCGTGTTTTGTAGCAGATAATCAGACAGGTGGCTAATAATAACTTCAGTGTGTTGAATTCCAATCGTATTCACCGTGGCTACTGTGATTTATTATGGCAAATGTCCGTTACACAACTGCCGTACTGTGAGAGGTCGTTTACCCATTCACACACGAAAATCACTCTTCATCCTCCGACCTTTTTTATATCTTTTTTCTACCCATCACTATCGCATCCAAGGCTAATAAGAAATTAATTAGTTTATTGCTGTTAAGACGAGTGATAATGTGGAAGGCATATTCGAAAAATCATCACGGGTCCTGCTGGTAAATTTTATTACCCAGTTCGTCAGCTGATATAGAGTAAATAAACCAATCAAAGTAATAAATCTTGGGGCTGTTTTCTCTACCTTATTAAATTTCATGTTTAACATGTACTAATAAAGTAATGCTGCTAACAGTCCTGTTTATAAAACTGTAAGTTGAAGCGATGTTCACTCAATATTTTTGTTCCCTAGTTATATGTCAATTAGAGAAAGAAAATGAGAATTCGAGATGAATATATGTCAAAGACGCGTTCACTTTACAATTTCATACACCGTCACACATCACTCGAACTCACTGACGGCCGTATGTATGGACGTCCCCACGCGTGTTCTTTTCACACAGATATCACAGAGATTTGTCGTGGGCAAATAAGATTTATATAATTCAACATTTAACATTAAACACATATATTATTGAAAATCATATACGGTGTAAATCGGTATAAATGTCTTTTTGCGGCGTCGTTGTATTAAGTTGGTCTTCCGTTTTTCTTTCGAAAAGTTCTCAAATTGCTACTTACAGCTTAGCTTTGGTTATTCACACTTATTCATACTCCCACACTGTCAGTAGCGATCGCCCAAGAATAAACCTTCTAGTAAAATCCTCCCTGAACTTCACATACACTGTACTGCATCCCAATGTTAATGATCGTAGTCACTCTCCTCTTCTGACTACCCATTAAACAACAATAAGTATTTTTCTTTACGACATGTTCTTTCTTAAAATCTAAAGTTGTAGGATTGTTATGTTCTCCGTCTTAACAGAGTGGTACATTAGTTAGTTTGACACTTCTTCTCTTCTTGAAAACTCTCACAATTTTCAGTTCTTATAAGGGGTAGATGCTTTCTTGGCCGACATCTAGGTGGCGACCACGAATAATTATTCTGGAACAACACACAAGTTCCCAAAAAAGACAATCCATACACTCTGTCCGCTTCTCCCAGCCGTCTGCTCTCTTCCAAAAAATTTTCACTCTCCTACAATCTAATATTACGTCATAAAATGACGTCGGGTTCTGACGCGAAACCACGACGAAGCAAACACACTCACATAGTGATAAGGGCAATAATCTCTGACTAACAACAGACAGGGGCAACAACCTTCTGTTCCTAACAATATAGCCATAAAGCTATTTTTTTAAGTAAGTTCCAGTGTGACAGGCACAGGTGTATTCAGAACCCCTCACATAAACTCAACAACAGGAATAACTTTTCATCATATGTAGGACGTGGTAAATAAAAACGTTATGAATTAGAGCAGCCACGCGAACGCTGACGCAATCCCCACGTGGATTATTTTACGTCATTCGATGTGTTTTGACGTAGGAAAAGTTGTCACAGGCGTAACTATGGCGACTGCGGCCGATTGAGGTGGGAGCCATGCCGACTACACGGTACAGAGATTATGATTGGTCGGCATGGACCCCACGAGGAATCGCTAAGCAGTCGTCCTAGTTACCGCGTTTCTAATGGCCTGATTGGTCAAAAGAAGTAGAGGAGAAAGTTAACTCAGGCAAAGTAACGTTGCCCTGGACAGAGAGAGAAGAGCAGCTTGAGGAGTGAGACCTCCGAAGTATAGCGCGACATTGTTAACCGACGCCAACGTTCATCCCCATGTAAGGTGGAGCTGAGTCATCGCCTTGTCTGCTGAGTATGAGTGATGTGGCTATAGTGAGGGTATACAGGGGGGATCTGTGTTGTGGACAGACTCACAGCATCACATGACAACGGATGCTAAAACTTATCTACTGACGAGTAGACCTGAACGACATCTTCCTACCGACGAGGAGAACAGCGACGACACCAGCACAGGGGACACAGCGGTAGTTTCATTGGAACTTTGTTGATCGCCAGCTTTAACGTGTCGCTCGTCTGGACACGTGTGGACGTAACCGGCTTGGGATTCGTTTGGATATAGTGAGTGTGTGGACAGCGAGTCGCTGGACTGCTCGTATCGGACTACCTGATGAACGGAGTGTCGAATGTCGGGGAAGTTACTAGTTATTAGGGTAGACAGTAAGCAATAGAATAGTTTTAGTGTTTTCTTTATCATTTCATTATCATTCATTTCTTTTTAAATCATTAAATATGCTAACCGTTGGTCGGACCTCTCTGTTGAAAAAGGTAAAAAGTGCGGCGAGCAAAGTTTACATGTAGATGTTTACACGCGCTCGCATTCATTCGTAAAGCACTCTCTTCAAACGTTACAAGGGTAGAGTTAATAAAATCATTGCCGGAATCGATGTCGTCGTAGATAAAATAAGTGTTATCGCTATTTAGTTTCTCGGTCTGTTAATAATCACTTCTGCTTCATGTCTTCTCAGAAATAGGAAGGGCTGTCACCTGCAACAACGAGAAGGATGCATCAGTTACTAGACAGATGAGTGTGTAGTAATATTAGTTATAAAAATGTTATCTAAATATTATAAATGTCTTATAAAATATCTCCTACAGTATAGTCAAGCTGGGAAAGAATCGTACTACCACTATACCTTGTTTCTACTGCTACACATCATACCGCCGTTATTTGTATATAAATAAAAAATATATATTTAGATAAACCTGTTAAGTCAAAAATGAAGTAATGATATCAGAATACAATGTTTAGTCGTCTTAGTTATTCGTCAACTAACGATTTGTGCAAACAAAGAAAAAGTCTTAGTGGAAACAACTTTTAAATTCTGTGGCACAACTCAAACTCGGCTACCGTGTACCAAAGCTTCACACCTGAGTGACAGTGTTGTCAAGCTCAAAGAGGGCGAAGCAGGGATAAGGAACATCTTTTGCTGCAACACCCTGGTCGTCTCCATCGACGTAAAAGTGAAGGTTGTTTGATGAGTCCACCAACAGTCCAACACGACTCCCGACTTCGAGGAATTTGATAGCATTGGTGACATTAGTGAAGATCTGTGAAAAATGAGATAGTAAAATTGTGTGCTGGGGACGGGATTATCTAAATACTTTTACACAGTTGATGCACAAAAATTACAGCACATCATTTAGGCCTAAAATGTAATTTCTTTTAGAACTGGGTCTAAAGGTATACAATTTCCTCCAGTATATAAATAATTGTGTGTGCTGGATCATAATCATCACTGTCGTTGTCATTCGCATCATTTTTGTTATTCCTCCTGATAGTCGTGAAGGGTGAGATCTTATCAGGTGTCACGTCCCTCCATAGTTTAGTTCAAGTATGTAGTATGTTGGCTAGTGGTAAAAGTATATAAAAAGGTTTCAGCTTTGTATTAACATAAGGGAATAAGAACGGTAGGCTGGATAATACTTTGGTTTCCCATTTTCTGAAAACATCGTTGACGCCGCGGTCTCCGAATGAACTAGGGTCATTCGCCGAGATGACATAAAACTGTCTGATGCTAATGTTGTATAAAACATTCTGGTGTCAGTATTTTTTAAAGTAAATATGGTTTAAAACTGTTGTGCAATTATTACTAAATGATAAACTTTGTACTGATCTTTTCTGAGAAAGCTCAGGTAGGAAAGTTTCGTCAAGAAAGGTTATAAATGAGATATTTAATGAAAGAAAAAAGACAGGCAATTCTGTGTAAATCTCCTGTTTAAGGTTTACACTGAGGTCACGACCCTTGTGGTCTGTTACTATTTTCAGTGTAGCTTGAAGATGGTGAATATAAAGCATAGAAAAGAAAAAAAAACATCTTAACATTTTTGTGAATAATAAGTGCTTCCATATTGTAATGTAAAAGTGAGGCATACAGGTCTCTTTCTACCTGTATCTATTGTTATCCTGATAAGTACTCATGCAAGTATATGTTTAAATCCATATAACCATATATACATAAAGTATCCATTAAATACTATTCTTACTATATGCTTAGTATCTGTTAGTCTATTAGAACTAGTTGAACATATTAATATTGCATTGAAACAAAGATTTATAAATAGTAGATGGAGTTTTTTTCACGGTATGATGTAAAAGTAGGAATTTGTGAACTTTTGACAGAAAATAGAGTAAACAGTGAAAGAGTGGAGAGATAAAATCTTATTTGAAAACAGAAACCGAATATTTTTTGCCTTTGGAACCCTCTGATGTGCGTTGTTAATGGGACCAAGCTTTTTGAACAAAGTGTTTCAAGAGACTCCTTCCGATCTTCTACAGGTCATGTGAAAGGCTGTCGTCGCCGTCACAAACAAACAAACAAACAAACAAACAAACAAACAAACAAACAAACAAACAAACAATAGCTGTATGACTATCGACTTACACCTAAAACGGAGCAAGACCGGACCTGCTTCGCTCCATCCTGTCTTCCCTACGACTGCTACTAGTTACGGGATGAAATGAGTGCAGTAGTGTGTATGGCGGGTCTGACCATAATATGTTGGTGTAGATTTAGAGTAGTGTTAAGTAGAGGGAATTACTGTGTAAGGGATATATTTAAGTCTTTATTTCAGTGCAGTCATGTTAAATGTTTATACCTTCCACTATTTCTGGGTTGTACCAACTTACCGCCTTCATTAAGGGCAAGACTGGACATCTTTAAAACGAAGGTCAAAACTGAAAAAATGTTATAACAATTTTTATTTAATATTAGGGGATTAAATATTTCTTGCACTGACGTTAATCAAACTCTCATTACATGTCCGTTAATGATGATCTCACAAACAAGTTCATATGGATTACTCTTTTTTCTACACACGTCAAGTCATACCAACCAACAATATTCGCTGACAACTGTAACTATGGAAACTCACATCGATATCCTTGTCGCGCACTCCATCTTGCCAAAGAATAACGGAATCTTTCAGATGATCAGACCACGACGGCAGATGGAGCTGTGTAGGAGGGACACTCGTCACACCAGGTAATACACAGCATCCGGATGGCTTATATATTTCGTCTAGTCTCACCTGTGTAAACATCATTGTGACAGGATAAGTGAACTCGACTACAATCGCTAACAAAACATAATCTAGAGGTTAAGTCTCCTCTAATCACAAACTTGTATTATTGGACTTTTTTCCAGTTATCTACTAAAACGAGACAGATGTGTATAAAGCTTCCCATTTTGACAAGTTCATTTGTTAGGCTCGTCGATACGTACAGTGGATATCTTTTTTGTTTTGTTTAAAAAATTTTTTTTTAGAATATAAACATTTATTTTCCACAAACGTATTAAACATATTACAGGCTTTACACATTCTATTCTTAAAAAATTCATACAATTGCATTACAACATATATAACAATATAACACACATATAAGGTAATGTATGCCAACATGTATGTATAAAAGACTTGTCACCGCTTCAAGTCTGGTAGACAAGTTACATATAAGGTAGTAAGTGTTTTACAATTTTTCTTCTTTCATTTCCAGGCGTGTAAAAATAATTTTATTTAAAAGGCGTCTAGAAATGGATGATTTTTGTGACTATTGTAGACGTGAATAAGAAAATATTTAACATATTTTTTTTTAGCCTAGTGTCTTGTTTAGAGAGGAAAAACTCGTCTGCAAGCAGTCCAGTAATACAAGTTCGTGGTTTTACTTTGGACGCTGCTTGCCAAAGGCACTTTCTACTGATCCTTTGTAAACAACTGCTTTAACACTGTCGTCTGTAATCGGGATTTTAGTCATTATAAAGATACAAACATTTTATCCCACTTTTGTAACTTTATTACTCAATTACTGCTACAAGCACCACCATTGCCGTGACCACAACGTCAACTACCGTCTAAACCTAAACCCCTAGACTACTACCACCACCACCTACCCATATACTTTCGCCATAACAACTGTCAAGTACACCCAAACCGCTCATGTGTCATTACCATTTATTATTATCATAAGTCTATCATACAACTTACTTCATACAAGAAGTTCACAACCATGACGTCACGTGAAAAGACCGAATTGTCGCTGTACTTGTGAAGCTCAACCTTCCGTGCGGTCTTTCTGAAGTTCGTCAGACGAATGTTGGTCCCGCAGTTTTCGTGGAACACAAGGACTGGTTTCTGTGATATCAAATGTGAAAAAACTAAACATGTTCATCAACAGACTATTAATAGATATGATATTGTAGGTAAATACTTTAACATTGGGATCAACAGTCGTTAGCTTTAGCACGACTCTCATGGCTTATCATCATTAGACTTAATGTTACTATCATTGCTATTCTTAGATATATAATCATTAGCGCTGTTCAATTAAAAGTTATTGCTCACTATTTCATTAGTTTTGCTACAGTGACTACTACAAGTAAATTCAGAAGTGAGAAAAGAAACATTATCCGGTGTCGATGTGTTAGTAGATGTTATAGCACTGTTGCCTACAGGTGTACATAGCAATCGCAATATTATTTCCATCATTTGCACAATAACAAAAAGTATTTAATTTGCGTGTGGCTGGTGAGGTCTTGCTATTCAGCAGCTGTCTACGGTTTACAGACAACAGACGAAATGTGTTCAGTTGAAGGAAGTTTTTTTTTTAATATTTTTAATTATTCTTTTTTCAATCGCTTCTCACATCAGCTAAGCATGTACACTGCTGATGCCTTTTATTAAATATTTTATCAAAAAAGGGACATCACTTTCTCCTACTGCACTTTCCTTCACAGATTGAAAGGAACATGATCAGTAGGGTGTGACGACATGAAAAAATTGTACCGGATCAACAGGCACATTTGGAGTTTTGAACAATCATCTCTGATGAGCTAAAAAAGGTAAAGTAAAGAAAAATGCATTAAGCATAATGCCTCCTTTTTCTTTCCAAAACACGCAAAAAATAGTTTTTAACTAAATTTTTTAATCAAAAATGTATTAATTATCAAAGTAATTAATTAATAAAAGTTGGAGCCTTCTTATCATAGCAATGCTACATTAAAATAAGCAAAACAATTAGAAAATTTATACTAGAACATGCTACACATGAGACAAATTAAAAGACTGCTTACTTCAGCAACAACAATCTCTCGGCTGATGGTCATTAGCTCATCGCCTATTTCTTTCACCACATTGTCACAACATTTTGTTATCTCTGACGATGGATTCACCCAAGGCTCTGCTTCCAGATCATCACTGAGGTCAAGGCTGTTGACCCTGTCTGTCAGAGTCTGGGCTGCGTGTATCAGCGCGGGACGCGGTCTGACTTTTGTGGCTCGCGTCACGAGATGTTTGTGTGACGTCACTTTCCCTAAACGTTTCTCCAGCTCACTTTTGACGTCAGACAAGGATTTCTTGAACTTTGACACAGAATCACTAATTAGTTTCTTCACTTGTTTCCGACACTCGTCAAGCATCGACTGAAGTCGGTCACATGTCTTGTCCACCAGCGCCATGTTTTGTTGTTCAGTGACATCCGCTGTTTGCACGCGTATATTTATATTGACTATTTCTTGCTTCAGGTTGTCCTCTGCTGTAAGCAATTTTTTTCTCAATGAAGCAAATGCGTCTACAGCTGACTTCATTTTTTCATCCAGAGACTTGACGTCTAGGCATTCCCTGTGTTTGTTAGAAAAACATGGCGTACAGATAGCAAGGTTGTGGTCAACACAAAACAACTCCGCATGTTTGTCGCCGTGGTCAGCACACAGTGCAGGGCGGCTGGCAGCCAGACGTTCAGGTGTCACAGTGCTGACACTCTCCACATCGTGACTGCGGCTGATGGACATCTTCTTGTGTATCTTCATACACGATGGACACATCTTGTCCACACACTGCATACAGATGTATTCAGCTTTGAGGTCATCACATACAGTGCACATGCCAACCATCACCAGTATACTCGCATTTTCTACTAAAGCTTTCATCACAGAGTCTGTAGGCAGGGCGTCCACAACATCAGCTGCGATTTGAAATGAATTGCCTTGATGCTCTACTATAGGACAAGTACACAGAGGACAAACAGCTTCGGATTTTGAGTCCATCCAGGAAATGACACATTGTCGACACAGGAGATGACCACAGGGTAGAATCTTTGGTGTGGTGAAGTCATTGGTGCACACGGCACACTGTCTTTCATGCGCCTGGACTAGTCCCGCCATAGCTAAAGGTCAGTCTGAAATAAAAACAACAGTTTTTTACTCTCTTGTTTTAAGGTATAACAAAGAAAAAAATGTTGTGATAAATGACACCAAAGTATGAAACTGTTCACACCTTTGCTGCTGACTGTATCTATTTTTCTCTACGGATGTTTTTTCTTTTTTTTTTTTCTAATAAATCGCAATTCTACTCAATCGTATCCACAGCTTTCCTTTTAACATTTATTTGCGTACAGAGACTAGTAAGCAGCCATTGCTTTCTAATCTGACTTAGAAAGAGAGAACAAAACCAACATTGTTTGTTATGTTTTTGTTAATTATACCGGACGATTCCAACCGCTACAGCAAAATATAAATTAGAGGAAACACCTGCAACAATGAATGTCAAAGCACAACACCTGACCCACTTGTGTAATGGTGTCGCTCACCTGTAAATGGCGGTTGACAACAAACACTGACGGAGTTCGACAAACTTTAACACATCAAGCGACATCAACGTGTTCCTATTACTTGTAGTCTTTCAGTGTAGCAGGCTACGTCACGCTTGAGTAGTGCTGACAGAAAAGCTGGAGACGCATTAGTCAAGAAATCTTGTTCCATTAACTGTTTAACTGTCGTTACGACCGGGCGGGCGCCATGTACACGGGTCACGTGATAGGTACAAAGGTCATCTAGTCATGTGAGAATTCCCGTTTAAGATATTTTTAACTTCCACTTCTCTGTTGTATTCCACAGAAATTAACCATACTGATTACTAATTGCAGCATAGTTTGAAAGATGATTTACTACAACGATCATTTTTAGGAACACATCACGGGGATGGATCTAGGCAACAAAAAATAAGTGACGATTACACTGTGCAACACGAGTTTTGTAGCAGATAGGTGACTAATAGTTACTCTAGTGTGTTGAATTTAAATCATATTCACCGTGGCTACTTTGCTTTGCTTTTTTTGGTGTTTGTTTGTTTGATTTCTTTTTTTTTTTTTTTTTTTTTTTTGGGGGGGGGGGGGTGAGAAATGTCCGCTACGCAACTGCCGTACTGTGAGAAGACGTTTACCCAAGCACACACACGCACGATTCACTCGTCATCCTCCCACCATTCTCATCTCTTATCTCTACCAATCACAAGATTCATTATTAGGTTTAATCAGTACTATCACAGAATAAAGTATACAAAAGCATCGAAAGACCAGCAAAAAAAAAAACAAATAACTTTTTAATCTGTTGTCCTCACATTCTGACATTTATATTGCTTCATCCTATTGGTTGTCCTTTTGTTTAAATTTCTGTACCAATTTGAAGCGCCAAGAGGTGAATTTTCTCCAATTTTCTCTTTAATTTATGCAATGCATTTTATATGCATTTAATGTGTTCTAAGGTTATGTATTGCATTCTATAGCTAGAGAGAGAAAAACTCGATAAAACCAAAGTATTTCATTTATATTATAATTAAGACTTGCTATCCAATTCATTTAATATATCCAATTCCGTTCTGTGGCCACAGAATGCATTCTAGCTATATATTTCAATTGAATACTTACAGAATGAATTCTGTAACTACCGAGTTCAAATGTATACTGAACGAGGCTGACTCATTGCTCACTATTACTGCGATACCCGAGCCTGCGCATTCAGCTCATAAACAGTGTAGGGCCATTAAACCGCGGTGACTGAGGTCCATACTGCTTAGCCGCGGTTTAAATATTTTTTGATAACGCATTAATTGCAATAAATAGTGAAAAATAAATGTTTTTCCTTTTTCACTTGTCGCGAGTCGCAATTTTGACAGTAGTTCCTCGAAATGGCTTGCTGCATATTAAAACGTCATTAATGATCGTGAAATTAATAAGAAATTATTATTTAAGAATAACAAAAGATATCAAATACATTTAAAACATTTTCGCATCTTTTATAGTATATCGATCACGGACATTCGAAATGCCAACATGACAGTTGTCAACACCCATCTCGAGTGTTTCTCCAGGTCCGTATGATCCATAGTGTCGAAAAATTTGGATCCAAGCATTTCAACTTAATCCCACGGCTTAATTGCCCTACACTGTATATAATGAAAAAAAAAAAAATTTATTACATAATCACATGGGGTAGAACATTTTAAATTGTAAAGTAACGAATATACGTCATCTCTAACGTCCACCAAAAACTGTAAAGGAAATTACAGGATACCAGCTTGTAGCAGAACGATTTTTTTTAAATGTAGCATGAAGCCTCGTGTGATAAAATTTAGAGAATAGAACAAGACATTTATACCTTGGAATACATGAGTAAGTATTAAATGCATATACATATTAAGAAAGCAAACTTTACAGAGGCTACCAGACTAAACAAACAATAGAAAGAAATGCAAACATAATAGTTTTTTTTCACTCATGCACGTGGCTTGTTTATATCCTCTAAATAAATTTATAACTTGTTTAATTGAGTCGTCAACTCATATGACTTACATATACTTTGTGATTACTTAATTATAAAATGTAAAACAAAAATACATCGGTAACAGCAAACAGTTTGTAAAGTAATAAGTTTTTTAATGTTCCATTGACAGGTAGTAAAGTTATTGGTGACACTATGAAAGTTTTGAACATACTGAGTATATAGTATTCAAAAACGCAAATAATGTTAAAGAAATAATATTGCACAGTTAGAAATATTACAAAGATGCATTGTCAATCCATCTCCCACAATAACGCTTAACATTTTGCTAATACATATTTTCGCACAATAAGAAAGCTCTGACACATTTTCCTATGATTGGCTACAATTTTTCGACATCATAAGAAGCCAAGAAAAAAATTAATTCTTGGAGGAGGTAAGTGTTTTCCCTTTAAAACATCAAAGAAAACAAAACGACTCGCTTATAGGGTAATAAGCAAAACAATAGCTCAGTTATGCTACTTACTTTTGTTTACTACATCTCTCAGTTGACGAAACACACAAATTTGCAACGGTTATTGGAACTAATGATCTCTCATGTCGATGAAGAGTTCAGCCACATAATTATTATCGCTGTTATTATTGTTCATCCTGTATTTTCCTTTCATATGCTTCATACCCACCTACATGTGGGAAGGGCGGTTACCTGCACAACAAAGAAAATACGGCCTCAGGTGCTAGACATATGAGTGTGTAGTAATATGTAATAGTAATATTTTGCACAGTACAGACAAGCTGCAGACATGCTATTTCTTTATCAGGCTTCGACTTTGACTGCTATTTCTTTTATGAGTACTTCAACAAATTCTACAATAATGCTTTAACTACTACTGCTAACGCAAAGTTTTTTATGAGAATATAATTTATGATCTATAATTTTACATAAAAAGGAAGTGTCTACGTCGGTGGAATAAAGTGTTCGATAAGAACTTTGTGTCCTCATACTTATTTGGCAGTTGCAGATTTGTGGGAGCTGATAACAAATGTTAGCACAAAATGCCCGTGAAGTTTGTACAGAAAGACATACACTAGCATGCACCAATAATTCACACCTGAATTCCGTTTTCGCGAAGATCAAAGACGGCGAAGCAGGGCTGCCTGACAAATTTTTGTGCAACTCCCTGGTCTTGTCCATCGACATAAAGATGGAGGCTCTTTGATGAGTCTACCACCACTCCAACACGACTGCCGACTTTGATGGACTTTAGAGCTTTACCGACATTATTCTTGTCCTAAAGAAAATGAGAGACAAATGCTTGATATGTCTAACAAAAAATGTTGGAAAAGTTTGTTATTTTCGTCTCGAGTGATTGACTCACTAAGCGATACAGCAATTTATGATTAATTAAAGTAACTTTCTTGCGTTCGTTCAAAGGTCTACAGGTATGATTTTCTACTGCCAGAAGTACATTTCTTACTTCAGAATCACCAGTACCCTAAACCATAATTTTCGGGCACAGCTGTAACCATGAAAACTCACCGTAGAATCCTTGCGCAGGACCCCAGTAGGCGTGATGATGACGTAGTCCTTCACGTCCTCGTAAAAATTGGTGACAGTGAGATCAGCGGGAGGGGTTCCCGTCACACCCAGGTAAATCGTGTTTCTCTGACCTATTTCATCTACTCTCACCTGTGTAACCATTAGGACGACACGCTCAAGTGAATTTAATTGCATTAGCTATCATTTTGTGATTTCTAGTTTAAATTCAGCAATCAGCAGAAGTTTAACATTAAACACATTTACCAGACACAATTCACACTGAAGTCCGATAACTTTGGTAAGTTCTACCAGGTGGGCTTGCAGTTATCAATAAATATACAACATTATGTATATTTTTCTTACCATAGAGTTCACAGTTCTCCAAATATTGTTAAAAAAATTTAAAACTGAGAGTAAAATTGACAATCTCTATTAGTATTCTTCTGCACACAACTGCTAAGATAAAGCAAAATACCTGAGTGTATAAGGTAAAAAGTAACAGTAGTATTCCGGTACACGGACGTTTCGTCGCCGGACGTTTCGCACTTCATTTCGGCATTTCACACGGGACCTTTAGCCGAAGTCAAGTGTGTGACGCCCCTTAGCTCACACATTTCTCTCGCCATTGTATCAATGTTTCAGTGAACTCTCTCTCACTATCCCTCCTCATGCGAACCGTTAGCTCACACATTTCTCTCGCCATTGTATCAATGTTTTTTCTCAAAGCTGTTGCGCATAATCTGTGACAATCAAAGTGAACTGTGTGTGAAGTCTGTGTGTAAAATTTGTTTGAAATAAAGAATTATTGTGTAATCTAGTAGTTACTTTCATTCTTTGAGAAGTAAGTAAGCTCTCTCTCTCTCTCTCTGACATAATGCGGCAAAACGTCCGTCGGCGAAACGTCCGCACACGAATATTCCAAAAAATAAGAGAAATGTCCAGGTTTGTCTGCGTTTTTTTTTTTTTTTTGTTTGTCCTAACAGCACTTGGGGACTTATTAGTAGAGAGATTTATTATAATAATTAAATAAAACAACGCCCTGTCAAGCATAAATGGTTTTAGTTTTGTAAAAGAATGAACAGATGTTTATGTGCAAACATTAATACTTAATTATCACATGAAATTTGTGTTCTTTAGATGATAATGAACAAATTTACGTATTCCAAGCTTATGACAGAATTCTCTAAAAACCTACTTATAAAGCACCTTACAAGCAAACCAACCACAGCAGCTATAGAACTAAAAATTATCTTTTATATTCACCAAAAGTATAATAATATTCATTATTATTATTATTATTATTATTATTATTATTATTATTATTATTATTATTATTATTATTATTATTATTATTATTATTATTATTATTATTATTATTATTATTATTATTATTATTATTATTATACTACATAGGCAAACCACTCAATCAGATCACATCATCATCATCATCGTCATTTTTTCATAACATCTTACTTCATACAAGACGTTCACCACCATGGCGTCACGTGACACGACCACGCCGTTTTCGTATTTCTTATTAAGCGTTACCATCCGTGCTGTCGTTCTGTTTGTCAGACGAATGTTCGTCCCACAGTTTTCGCGGAACACAAGGACTGATGCCTGTGCGTTAACATGTACAAATATCAATCCTCTCATGCTTATAAAAATTATGTATAATGGATAGTAATATTGCAAATAATAAATATCATAGCAGCTGGGATTAAAGTCGTTATCATAACCTCTGCCATCATTTTCACTCTCACTATTAGCATTATTACCGTTAACAATACTGTAATCGTGACCATTGTCATTTAAAAGTTATTATAAAAGATTTCATTGCGTTGTTTCTGTCACTTCTACTTGTGGTAAGAGTACCAGTAAAAAGATCAGAATATTAGCCGGTGTGATTGTATTGTCTGTCATGAGACATTTTTTTGTTGCTATTTGTAGCCCCAATATGTGTCCTAGAGAAAGGATGCATCTTTTTAACTGTTGTCGTCCTCTCACAATCTAAAGCATAAGGAGCTATTTATAGTTCTTGCCGTTAACATTATCTAGTGCAGGAAGGTGACCTAAGCCGTTATCAGGTGCACACCCCTATCCAGCAGGGTGATCTCCATCCGTGTTTTAGCTAAGCTTTACAATCTCACCATTGTCAAGGTATACGCTTTAACTTCCACGCATCCTGCTGTCGAGACGTTTCAAATCAACAAGGCCAAGACAAGGACGTACCCCAGTCTCTGACTGTCAGTGACCATGTCCTTGTTCTAACGAACCTACTGCTGAATCTGAAAGCGAAGCGACTCTTAAACACTCCCCCGAATTTGCTTTGATTTGGAGAAACTTAAAGACCCAAATGTAACAAACGTTTTCAAGGCAACAGTTGGAGGAAAATTTGACACGCCGAGTGCAAAGAATGGCACAAAGAATGGACGCAGTCACTTATCATACCCCTACCAAATAGAGGAAATAACAAACAGTGCCAGAACTGCAGAACTATAAGCTTTATCAGCCACCCAAGCAAAGTCAAGCTAAAAATCATACAGAACCTCATCATAACCAATGCAAACAAGTTGTTAGCAGAAGAATAGAATGGCGTTAGACCAAGTAGAAGTACAATTGATCAGATCGTTAACTGTCGCATCCGTAGAGAAAAGCATCTTCGGCTACAGCGGAAGCTATAACGCAACTTTATTGACTTTGAAAAGGCATTTGACAGAGTCTAGCACAAGGGGTTATGGCATGTGATGCGAAAATTCACTACCTAAGAAGGCCTCGTTTATGTACAATAGGTCAACGAGTGGAGTACTGCTGATCAACCAAATATGAGCCTAAATTCGCACCACAGTAGGGATACGCCAAGGATATACCCTATCACCGGTGCTATAATGTATTAGATATTATCTTCTTGGAGAACATCATCCTCGAAGCTCTCCACGACCATAATACTACCATTTTTAGTGGTGGAAGACCGATCTGCAACCTACACTTTGCTGATGTCATAGATCTGTTAGCGAGCACTAACGAAGAACTGCAAGACCTAAACAACAAACTGGCAGACATCTCGAATGCATATGTACTGGAGACCAGCACTGTAAAGATCAAGGAGAGGATCAATGGCAACTCAAGGCAGAGATTTGAGAAGTGGGAAAGGAGGCCGTGTGATTTAGTCGTCACAATCGAGTAAAAACAAGCACAACATACCTAACCTCTGAGAACATGAAGCGTTAGCAATACAAGAACACGACGGACCACCGAAATAGAAGTGTTGGGGAGATAAACAACACATGTAACAGATAACAAGTTACTTACTTCAGCGTCGGTCAAATGTTGCTGCAGGCGTTGGAGTTTAACGTTCATCACCTTCACCACGTCTTCACAGTGTTTCTTTACTTCTGGCCATGGATTGACACAGGCCTCTACTTCCAGTTCATTACTGAAGTCGAGGCTGTTGACCCTGTCTGGCAGAGTCTGGGCTGCGTGTATCAGCGCGGGACGTGGTCTGACTGTTGTGGCTCGCGTCACAAGATGTTTGTGTGACGTCACTTTCCCTAAACGTTTCTCCAGCTCGATTTTGACGTCATACAAGGAATTATTGAATTTACCAATAGAATCACTAATTAGTTTCTTCAGTTGTTTACGACATTCCTCCACTACCTCCTGAAGTCGGTCACATGTCTTGTCCACCAGCGCCATGTTTTTCTGTTTAGCGACATTTGCTGTTTGCACGCGCTCGTGCAGATTCCCTATTGCTTGCTTAAAGTTATCCTCCGCCTTAGACAATTCCTCTCTCAAAGAACCGAGTATGTTGTCAGCTGACTTCATTTTCTCATCCAGATACATGACGTCCTGGCATTGACTGTGTTTGTTAGAAAAACACGATTTGCAGATAACAAGGTTGTGATCAGAGCAAAATATGTCCGCCTGTTTGTCGCCGTGGTCAGCACACAGTGCAGGGCGGCTGGCAGCCAGACGTTCAGGTGTCACAGTGATGACACTCTCCACATCGTGACTGCGGCTGATGGACATCTTCTTGTGTATCTTCATACACGATGGACACATCTTTTCCACACACTGTATACAGATGTATTCAGCTGTGACGTCATCACATATAGTGCACATGTTATTCTGCACTAGCACCTGAGCACTTTCTGCTATCGTTTCAATCACAGGGTCGGTAGGCAGGGCGTCGGCAATATTGGCCGAACTTTGAGATGAATGTACTTGATGCCCTGCTATAGGACAGGTACAGAAAGGACATCCAGCGTAAGATTTCGAATCCATCCAGGAGATGACACATTCGCGACACAGGAGATGACCACAGGGTAGAATCTTGGGTACCTTGAAGCCATTATTGCACACTGTACACTCTGTGTCGTAAATCTGCACAACAGTTGCCATGGTGAAAAGTCAATCTGAAATAAAACAGAAGGTCAGCAGTCTAGTCTTGGAAATATAATTTAGTTTTCTTCCTTTGACAACAACGTGTCAGCTATCTTGAACATTAAGGACATCCCCCACTAAGATCAATAACAAGTGCTTAAAACAAAGACTTTTTAAGTTGCTACGTTTAACCCTTAACATAAATAGTGTTCCTTATATCTTTTCACAGATGTATTTTACCTATTTCTTCTTGTACAAAGATTAATAATTTAGGTCTCGTAAAAGAGAAGTAATAACTATCTCAAAACGAAGAAATTATTTTGCAGTAACTTATCTTCATATTCTTGTTAATTCTGACGAAAGATTCCAACAGTTACACAAAAATATAAATTAAATGAAATGCCTGCAGCAATAAATGTCAATGCACATCACCTGACCGGATTGATGATATGACTCACCTGCTGATAGCGGCTTAAAACAAACACTGACGAAGTCTGTCAAACTTTAACACATCAAGCGACATCAACGTGTTTCTATTACTTGTAGTCTCTCAGTGTAGCAGGCTACGTCACACCTGAGTAGTGCTGACAGAAAACCGGAGACTCAGGAGTCCAGAAACCTTGTCCCTGACACTGTTTCACTGTTGTTACGACCGGGCGGGCGCCATGAACACTGGTCAAGTGATAGACAAAGTCCATCTGCTCATGCGGGAATTACCGGTAATGATAATTAAACTCTCACTCCTCTATTATATTGCAGACACATTAATCATATCAACTGCATCATACTTTTGAAGATGATTTACTGCAAACACTGAATTAACTTTTTTTTCAACAAAATAGAAACGATGTCTAGAAAATATATTCTGTATCTACAAAAAACAAATTACTACTCAATTACATTGCGTAGAAACCGGTAAATTGTTAAGAAATTACTACATGTAATCCATAAATTTTACCAACAATATCAAAAGAAACTGCAAATATACCAGCTTGTAGACAAAACAATTTTAAACAATCGCAGCTTAATCTCGTGGGATGAAGTTGAGACAATACAACAGAACAGTAATAGCGTGTGATACATGAGAAGGTAGTAAACACATATACATACTAAGAAAGCATACTCTACAACAGCTACCGGACCAAGTAACAAAAAGAAAGAAAAATACACATAATTGTTTATGCTAACAGACTACAAAAAATAATTCTACAATAGGGCAATGAGGAATACAAAATAAGAATTTCTCACATTACTTTGTCCCTTTATCTTGGGGACTGATAATTAAAGAGAGAAAATAAAGGTTCGAGCTCACGAAGTTCTACGAAAAAAAAAATATTTTTTCACTGTGAACTTATCTGCATGTTCTCACGCATCACTGTGCAGGCCATAAAAACTGATCAACTTTGAAATTAGTCAGCCATGTTTGGTCAGCAGGAGTTTGGGAAAGTGTCTTACCACTCTTGCAAGAGTTCACTCCCAGCCTGCCTAGCACTGCCATCATTATTTACTGTATTATTATGATTGCTTTATTACAAATTATTATAAAAAGCTCTATGATTTCTTGAATTTTAAATCCTTGGCAGGACCACACACAAATTTAATGATTTCGCGAGCCCTATACACACCGCAGGCAAAGCGATTCCCTTCCCTGCAATAAACATTTACTACCAGACCACGAATACGGAATAAATTGAAGCGGCTCTATCATCAGGGATGTAAACAAACAAACATCCTTTGAGTAGCACCGCCAGGTAAGAGGCTATACCAGTCCTAGCTCCACCGTTCGATCAACAATATGTTTATTGAAGCACACAAACACAAAACATTAAAAATGTTGTGTGTTGCTATAAAAGATTTTATTTCGAAAAGCAATCCAGCGGCATCTGCAAAGAAATCAAAGATATCATAAGTAAAATTAAGAGATGGCTGTTTATTGAACTATTGCTATAAGGGCACCGGGCATCATCAAAAAAAAAGAATACTCGAGATGCTCCTTTAGCGCGGAATGCTAGCACGTGATCAGGCTCTCCATGCCTTTATCTACCAGGCTATGAATATGGAATAAAATGGTAGGAGAAAAGAAGATAGGACATCGTCAGCAGACATCATGACACAACCCTTACCATGTCCTGTCTGACAAGCCCGATGACTGGCCGGTCAGTGGTGAGGACGGAAGAGATGATCTGTTGTGGATCGGGGCGACAATGATACAAAAAAAAGTAGACTCCTCGACATGGTGTTGTGTCATGGGGTCACATGGCTAAAGAGGACAACATAAGTGAACAGAAATTCTTGTCCAAATTACTGTCTGGAATAAAATATACCAGAGTGAAACCAGCTTTGTGTAGAAAGTCGCTGTTACAGTCAGTACAGAAACTCGCTATTCACATATATACAGAACCTATAACTATTGGATTCTTCTTAATTTAGAAACACAGAAGAAGGAAAATGCTGATCTGGTTCATCGTACTGGATGACACTAGCGTGAGTTTTAGTTTAATTAATTAAATTAATATTCCTGATTCGTTCTCTTACAGAAATATCCCTCCTTCATTTGCCTGTCACCTGTTACTGTTCTGTCCTTTAACCACAGAAACAATAAAAAATCAAATCAGACTTTATTGTCTGTCGAGGAGACCCAAGACAAAGAAGCAAAACTAAAAGCTGAATGGATAAATAAATATAATATATAAACAATACTTCATCAAAATAAGACTGATTATCATGTTACACACATGCATTTAAGTACTTTCGCATCATAATTTCCTCGACGAAGAAACCGCCATCAGAGCTAAATCTCTATATTGTCACACTTTTTAAACTCTTTAATCATATTTTTTATATTTATGTTCTTTAGAACTATTCTCCATTCGCTAGAGTGGACAGCTGAACAAACAAAGGAGCTTAATGAAACTAATGAGAGATTTGTCTCTAAACGTATGAGTCCGTATGTTAAGCAACTTCCGTACATCTCCACTATCACTATAATACTTTAAAAAGCGTTTTGCTAGCAAACACAAGAATGTTTTCTATAAAACTTTTTTTATTTTTCTCCACCAACATCAAAGATATTGATATAAAGCACAAAACATATTCTGTAGCAATAGACAACAAATTATCATACAGATCATGAAGTAGGACTTGATAAATTGTAACATAATGGATACATATAATGTTTCAATTATACCAGCGATTATAAAAGTACATGACAAGCAGCACCTTGAAGCAACAAAACATAAATTAAAAATGTAGCATGCTGATACTTGTGATAAATTCTAGTAAATGTACAGAGCTTTCTTACTATAGCATGCCACACAAGAGAAGGATGTAAATACACAAACCTGGGAAGAAAATGTGAACTTTCTTGATCAGCTACCAGAAAAAAATATATTTGGTTAAGTAATGTGTAAAGCATTAAATATAGTGTGTGTTATTTGTTTTTGTAAGCTCTTTGAGTCCAGTAGTTAAACAACATCACACTGTAGAGATTATTGATGAAATCCTTGCCAAACCCGATGTTGTGTGTTATCACTGTCTCTCCCTGTTTATTCTTACATATGCTTCATCTCTTCGAAGTGGGAAGAGCTGTCACCTGTGCAAAAACGAGAAGAATTTATCAGTTGCTAGACAGACAAATGGGGATTAATATTAGTTATGTGTAAATCTTTAACGGTGAAGTAAAGCTGAAAACTAGCTATTATTACAGTTGATGTCTCTATTACTGTTCATAATTACACATAGCCACTTGTTTCTGGAGCGAATATAAATATTTCGATATACCTTTTAAGTAAAAAAAAGTAAAAAAAAACAAAGCAAATGTGACAGTGGAATACAATGTTTGAGTACAGTGCTTTCCTCAATTATTCGTCAGCTAAAAGATATCTGGAGGCCGCGAAGACATCTGAGAGCAAATGTTCTATAAAATCTCAACTAACACATTCATGTAAACAAATGCTTCACACCTGAGTGACATTCCTGAAAAGGTCAAATATGGCGAAGCAGGGCATCGGGATATGTTCAGCTACAACACCTTTGTCCTGTCCATCGGCGTAAAAGTGAAGGTTGTTTGATGAGTCCACCAACAGTCCAACACGACTCCCGACTTTGAGGCTTTTGAGAGCTTTAGCAACATTAGAAGTTTTCTGTGGAAAATGAGAGATAAATACGTGATATGCCTAATAAAATATTGTGTTAGTGGTGGATTGTTACAATCATTTTACACAGTTTATACACAGAAAGGTACAGCACATCATTTAGGCCAAAAATATAATTTGTTTAGCACAGCGAAACGTCTAAAAACACACAATTTTCTCCACGACTAGTACCAGTTATGGAATATAATGAATGAAATGATGATAATATGTTTGTGCAGACTTAGAGTAGTATTATGAAGAAGGATTTGTGAGGAGCATATTTAGCATTTTAATTCAGTGCACGCATCATAAATTGTTTTATCCGTCACCTTCCCCACACCTCTGTAATTCCTTAGCTCTACCAATCTGCCACCTAAATTCTGAGACTAGAAAGAAATCTTTGATATAAAAATGAAGGTAAAATCTTTGAAATTTTACAAACACTGTTTGAGCTTAAATTCGATTCATTTAGTGGTAGCGGGTTTATCTATCTTGAAGCTCATAGTGATATAATGATTTCAATCTTTTTGTGCAAGGTAATTTTTGAAGGCGTATACCTCGGAAAAAAAGAAAGAAAGAGTTTTATCGAATTACTTATCAAGTGTCCCTTAAGAATGCTGATCTTACAAAACAAGTAATGGATTAATTTTTTCCTTGGAAGTCACAGTCACACCAGTCCACAATATTTGCTCACAGCAATGGAAACTCACATTAATTTCTTTGCGGCGGATTCCACTCTCCCAGATGATGATGGATTCGGTCAGGTCCTCGGACAACATCGGCACAATGCGCTGTTCGGGAGGGAATCTCGTCACACCAAGCGATACACCTTTTTCAGTTGGCGGATTTATTTCGTCTATTTTGACCTGTGCAAACATAATTGCGACAAGTTAAAGTGAACTTGATTGCAATCGCTAAGACAATACAATCCAAAGGTTCAGTCCAACCATTAGCATCAGCTTTACAAAGAACACTGCTACAGACACTCTCATTGTGGTGAGCTGCAATAACAATAAAATAAAATGATGATTTAATGACCATATCATATTATAATGTAAACATGTCAACTACTCAAAACAGCCATTTATTGCACATTTATTGATGGTAAATGACAAGGCTTACCTTGATAACTGCTTGAGCCACGTATTTTCTACAGATCCCTCTTTTGTGAAGGTAATAAAATGTTTCAGAAGGAAAATAACTGCTTTAAAAGTATTCAGGATTTTGCTCATTATAAAGATGTAAACATTCTATCCCACGTTTATAGCTATATTACGGAATTACTGCTACAACGACGATCTCCATTACCACCATTGCCGTCACTACGACCTTAACTACTGTTCAAGCCTCAACCCAGCGTCTACTACCTCCAATACTTCCAATACTCATACTTCCACCACAGCAAGCACCACCTCCACCCAAACCGCTCTATCACGCAATTACTATCATATTTATTATTATCACAACTCAGTTATCACATCTTACTTCATACAAGACGTTCAATGCCATGGAGTCACGTGACATGACCACACCGTGGCCTTCAGTAGCAGGCAGAATCCTCTTCGCAGTCCTTTGACAGTTCGTCAGACAAATGTTGGTCCCGCAGTTTTCGTGGAACACAAGGACTGGTTTCTGGGTGACAAAATGTGACAAAAATCATGAGGATGTTCGTAAAAAAAAATGTTTAATAGATAATGATATTGCATATAAGAAATATTCCAGCAGTTGGGATTGAAAGTCGTTAACATTATCACTACGGCCATGGCCTTTATTATCATAATAAGTATTACTTTTACCGTCATTGTCATTTTTATTAATGTAATCATTAATGCTGTTAAACTAAAAGTTATTGCACACGATTTGATCGATTTTGCGACACTAAATGCTGCTACTACTGCTAGAAAGATGTCACATGCAAACTTGTGTCGCTGTCAACTAAGGGAATAGAGACTAAGAGTAGGAGAGATCTTATTATAACAATGTTACACTTAGTAAATAAATAAACGAAACTAAATTTTAATTTAAGTTTTAATTTAATTTTATACTAAGAGTTTATATTACGTCATGCTGCAAGGGAGACAAATTAGAAAGACTGCTTACTTCAACGTCAGCCAGCTCTAGTTCCATCCACTGTAGCTCAGCCCTCATTGCTTTCCCCACATCGTCACACTGTTTCCTTATGTCTGGCGATGGACTCACCCAAGGCTCTACTTCCAGGTCGGCACTGAGGTCAACGCTGTTGACCCTGTCTGTCAGAGTCTGGGCTGCGTGTATCAGCGCGGGACGCGGTCTGACTGTTGTGGCTCGCGTCACGAGATGTTTGTGTGACGTCACTTTCCCTAAACGTTTGTCCAGCTCGCTTTTGACGTCACACAAGGATTTCTTGAATTTACCAATGGAATCACGGATTAGTTTCTTCAGTCTTTTACGACATTCCTCCACGATCTTCTGAAGTCGGTCACATGTCTTGTCCACCAGCGCCATGTTTTGCTCTTCAACTGCGTTTGCTGCCTGGGTGCGCACCGTCAGATTACCTATTGCTTGCTGTAGATTATTTTCCCACTTAGCCAACACCTCCGTCAATGACCCGAGTGCGTTTTCTGCTGACTTCATTTCGTCCTCCAGATGTCTGACGTTTGGACATTCGTTGTGTTTTTCAGAAAAACATAATGCGCAGAAAACAAGATGGTGAAGAGGGCAAAACAACTCCGCCTGTTTGTCGCCGTGGTCAGCACACAGTGCAGGGCGGCTGGCAGCCAGACGTTCAGGTGTCACAGTGCTGACACTCTCCACATCGTGACTGCGGGTAGCTACCATCTTCTTGTGTATCTTCACACACGATGGACACATCTTTTCCACACACTCCATACAGATGTATTCAGCTGTGAGGTCATCACAAGCGTTACAAATGTCATCCTTTATCAGCATGCCAGCACTTTCTACTATCGCTTCCATCACAGAGTCGGTAGGCAGGGCGTCGACAACACCGACTGAACTTTGAGATAAGTTACCTTGATGCTCTACTATAGGACATGTACACAGAGGACAGCCGGCGTCAGATTTAGAGTCCATCCAGGAAATGACACATTCTCGACACAGGAGATGACCACAGGGTAGAATCTTTGGTGTTGTGAAGTCATTCATGCACACAGGACACTCTCTTTTGTGTGGCTGAACTACTGTCGCCATAGCGAAAGGTAAATCTGAATAAAAATAAAAGTTTAAAATTTGTTTTACCATCATCATCATCATCATCATCATCATCATCATCATCATCATCATCATCATCATCATCATCATCATTATCGTATTAGTATTATGTCCACAAGAAAAAGAAGTCCTCCTTTAATTCTTCATATTTTGGTGTAAAATGTTAGTGGACAACTATTATAGTTGCGAGATTTGTTCTTGTACATCTCATCTTATATTTATCTTTATATTTTCTAAGCTCTTGGGTCTTGTAAAGTAATCACTGACCATTAAATACAAATCGGTTGAAATAGATAGTTAATTAAGCTTTCCTGAAACATAGGAGCAAAATAAATACCTTCTTAGAGCATTACAAGTTCTCTTTCTTTGATGACAACGTGTCAGCTATCTTATATATTGAAAAGAATCTTTTCAAGTGTCAAAAGCCTCTGGAAATTCCCGATTTCTATAAATTCTATAAATCCACGTTTCATCGATTAAGTCTCGAACAGCCTCATCTATCAGAAGCAATTACGCATTTATCACTATTAGTTTTAAAACTAGTATTAAATATTATCTAGAATATTTGCAAGTTGTAGAAGCTATGTCAAAAGATAAAAAGAAACGCACGCAAATGAAAAAGCATTTTCTTATAGTCTTCTCAACCTTATCTATATTAAGCATATCGTCGTAGTCAAGACAAGTACTACTAAATAATTTTAGAAAGGGCAAATAAACAAAAAAATAAAAACTCTTCCCGAAAATAACATAGTAAAGCATAATTAGAGTAGATTTTTAATAAATAGTCAGTTTAATAATATATAAAGAACTTGAAAAAGTCTTTAGTACGCATTATGTCTTTATACTTGGGACTACAGGACGACAGAAAATTTTTCTTCCTCGTCCTTTTCATGTGCCACGGATCAGTGACTCACTAAAGTATTATGATATTAAGTATGAAAATAAATTATAAAAATTACTTCTGTCACTTACCGTTTGCTACTGGGAAATTAATTACACACGCACACTTAATTTGACATATGCATTCTTAGTAAACTTTTGACGAACCTACACTTCCAATGAGCTCTTTTATCTGAAGTCTGGTGTTTATGTGTTAGCAGATTTTTGCCTTTGCCATCCAGGGATTTCTCAAACTAAATTGCAGTCACCATTAATGCAGGTGGCACACACAAACGACCTGTGACACAGCTGCACCTGTCTGTACAATTGATACTAACTGTAGTTAATGAGACGCAGATGAGATAATTATTTGAAAATTCCCATTAATGTATTTTAGTACTTCTAACTTTCCATTACATTTTTTACAGCAAAAGTGATGTCCCCAATTTCAAAGACTTTCTTCTGGTACAAGGAACTACATCAGCCGATTAAAGGGAGGTCACAACTAAATCTTTCTATCTAGTAGCTTATCTTTAGACAGTTTTTTTTTTCTGACAGAATATTACTATCGTTACACGAAGCTATAAATTAAAGTAAATAAAGTAAAATACCTATAAATATATATATAATAAAAATAAAATAAAGAAAATACCTGGAGCACTCAATGTTATCACACAGCACCTGACCTACAACAATGTTGTCACTCACCTGCAAATGGCGATTTCAACACTGAGCGACTGGAGTTTGTCAAATATTCTGGCGTCAAGCACTGTCAACGTGTGGTGGATACTTACAGTCTTCCACATAAACAAGTGTGGACACGCAGTCAATACGCTGACAGAATGTTGTTTTAAATAGTCAAAAGTGATGAAATCGTGTCCCTAACACTGACCCACTGTTGCTGTCACCGGCCGGCGCCATGAATGTGGGTCACGTGATCGGTGTCTGCACTACGACGATCATCTGGAAATCCCCGTTTGATAAATTTCCAGTACAGGTTTCACTTCTCTGTTGTATGCAGAAAAATAGGCATATCGACTGTTCCGGACTTTGTAACCTGAATATTTTCAATTTACTCAATACACTGATGTTTTTCTTACATTGATAAGAAAGACGAAGGCAACGAAGGGAAAAACTAACGTATTTGTTAAAACCATCCAATTCCTTAAACAGAAATTTGTGGACAACTGAACTATCCAGTCATATAAAATATATTTCAAACAGTACAAAAAAAAGATCCATATAACTCACGCAGTAGGCGGCGGGTCCTCGTTAACTGTAGGAGCTTAAAGCTTTGTTTATTATCTTGTATTATGAGATGCAGTACTCTGAATGTACGGTAGCCGTTTCTCTGTCAAACTTAGTCCACGCAGTCGTAGTATTTTCACACACTTTTATTTACAATCTGTATATACAGTAGTTTCCCAGTGTACAAACAACACACCAGCCAGACGACACTTGCTGTAGCTCTCTCTCTCTGCACTCACTACTCGTCTACATCTCTAACCTCCATTATTTCACACGATATCAAATTCACATAAACTGAACAGAAATATGAAATCTTCTACCAGCGATTGAATACACATTCACTCTGTGAACATTCTGGTCAGCGACAACTTTGTCAACCACACAACTACAAAACAGCTTTACAACCTACAGAAGTTTTATTTAGTAAAGATCAAACCGGCGTGGCAGACACCAGCTGGTGTCAAATGCGGGGTCAAACTTCTAATACATTGTACACATAGTGTTCACATCACACTTTTTCAAAATAGCAACTTGTAGCAACAGCAATTAAATAGTAATGAAGCATGATACTACTTGCTATAATGTCTAGTAAATATAACATCGCATTTTTTAAAATCACATGTCACATGACAAGGCAATACATTTGAAGAAAATTTGCATGCTTTAAAGCAGGAAAAACACGAATAGAAACACCAAGAAAACACTAACAGAAAACAAAAAACATGTCTTTTTTTTTTAATTGCAGACATGAGTGGACTTGTTGAGTTTGAACTTGCTTCATTTAGTTATTATCCTCTCTAACGTAAGTATACTCTGTACTATACTCAATATACAAAGGATTAAAAATAAACAGACCTCACTTGATAATTTGTAAAGGAATAGGTATACCTTATAGTTCCACGATCATCATAAAGCCATAGGTAAATTCTAAATATAGCGAGTAGACTGCGTAAAATGCGTAATTGATGTCAAAAATAGAACATTCAAAAACTGTTTTTTTCAACCATTTGCACACAGTAATGCATTTAGTTTTGCTTATGTTAATATACATTCTGCAAAATAAGAAAGGTCTCACGCATTTCGTAATGATTGGCTGCAAAAGGTTTCAACATATGGGAATGTATGGAAGGTAGCAAGAAACATTTTACTTGATGAAAAACGCTTTTCTTCTTTTATACTCAAAAATATCGAAACAATATATTGGACTAGATAATATGCAAACCTTTAAAGGTATACTCAAGGCTTGTGATAATGCTGTGGTGACGGTCAAACGTTTCAAAACTATATTTAGTTACAATTACAGAGCACGAGAGTGATACAGGAGAAATAAAGGATTCGTTTCTCACTTAATTACTACTTATTAGCACTATGTCGGTTGCCGATGTTTATAAAAATCGAAAAAATCCAGTGAAATCGACCATTGTGTCCTTCCGCCGAGTAACCACGATAGCTTCCCGAGATAGTCAAGCAGACGAGTCTTATTGTGACGTCAGAGTCTTGTTGTGACGTCAGTCTCTGAAAGGAAGTGTCTGTATCATTGCGAAGATTTGACGTCACCTGTTTATTCGTATGACGCACTCTGTGTGTAAGGCTTGTAAGCTTTGTCTGTCGGAAACTGATGAAAAATTTTGAATCTTTTTCCATCTTTTCGTGGCAATCGGGTGCAGCACGTTCTCGAGGCGTGGTTCTCACTATGGAAACCACACGTCATAGGTCACGTGACGGAGAACGAGACTTCGTGGAAGCAAACAAAGAGTCCCGTTTCATTTCTCTTATTAAACACAACATTCTACTAAAAACCTTCAAATTATACTCTTTAAGCGATTCTAAGCTATTTTTTCTTTGTATTAATTGGTTAACGGAGCAGATCCCTCTGTAGCAGTCAATAATAAAAACATCGCTGAAGTCCCTGTCGTCGTCAGTTACAAAAGTCTTAATGTGACCTCCTGTATTTTCATACACTTGATGTTCTTGTAGATGTGGGAAGGGCTGTCAGCTGGGCAACAAAAGGAAGACATCAAATGACAGGTGTGTAGTAAAATATAAATTTCGAAAAGATAAGCTGAAGACAAGTTATCTGCATAGAAGGGCCTCTGCTACTATGACTACAAACTTTAGAGCTAATGTTTCTACTGATACTCATAAAAATATGAGATAACATGTTTATGGGGTCAAAACAAATCTTTAGAATTTAGATATATCTTTTGAGTCAATAATAATAATAATCTTTTAGTACAACGTTTTCCCCTCTTAATTGTCAATATATTTATTATTGTTATTATATTACGCTTACTATTACAATAGTTTATTAGAAATATTGTTTATGATTAATGAAGATTTCGTTACATACAGACTCTTGGAAACCAAGAATAAAGGTCCTTGTAATCTCTGTAGACAACTGAACTCTACTGATAGGGTAACATTCACTAGCGTTTCACACCTGAATAAGGCAGCCTCAGAGAGCGTTCCAGCCCACGATATGTTGCTCATCATCGTCGACCTCAATGCCAAGGTGGGAAGTGACAACACTAGCAGGGAGCACGCCATGGGCAAGCATGGAATTGGAACCATCAATGACAACGGAGAAAGACTGGCAGACTTTTGTGAAGAAAACAACCTACTGATTGGAGGCACACTCTTCCAACACAAAGACATCCACAAGGCAACGTGGACATCACCAGATGGGATCGCAAAGAATCAGATAGACCATGTCATCATCAACCGAAGATGGAGGAGGTCACTTCAATATGTGAGAGCTTACAGAGGAGCAGACATTGCCAGTGACCACACTCTTGTGATAGCCACAGTTTCTCTGAAGCTACGGCGGTAAACATGCACGTCAGCAGAGAGTGGACTCCGGCAAACTGAAATATCTAGCCACCAAAAGGGCCTTTGCTATGAAGTAAAGAACAGGTTGCAGACACTAGGAGACCAACAAGAGATGGCCTTAGACGACTTCAACTGAGTCTTACAGGAATCAGGAGAGAAAATACTGGGCTTCCAATGGGAAAAGAAAGAACAGTGGATCAGAGAAGAGACATGGAAGAAGATAGACGAGAGAAAGTCAGCGAAAAAAATCAAAAGCACTAAATCTGAACGCCTGAAGGAACAACACAGACAAAGATATACAAAACTAAACAAAGAGGTAAAGAGGATGACAAAAACCGGCAAAGGAGACTACATAGAGACATTGGCAGATGAAGCTGAAATATCAGCAAAAAAATGACCTGAAGACACTGTACAAGATAAACAAACAGCTAAACAACGGGTTTAAGAACAGTGATGTGACAGTGAAGGACATGAACGGTAATGTTGTCGAGGGAGAGGCAGGAAAACTACAGCGCTGGATGAAGCATTTTGAGTCAGTTCTGAACAGACCAGATCCCCCTCAGCTTGCAGACATTCAGCCAGCAGCTATAGACCTTGACATCTGCACAGACCCGCCAAGCCTGGAAGAAGTGACAGCAGCAATCAAGAAAATAGCGAGCGCAAAGCACCAGAGGCAGATGGAATAACAGCAGAGATGTTGAAAGCAGATATAAATGTGACAGCTCGCAAGCTGACTGAAATCTTCAGGCAAGTTTGGGAATCAGTGCAGCTCCCTGATGCGTGGGAGACAGGGCTCATCTTCAAGTTACCCAAGAAAGGAAATCTTGGAGACTGCAATAATTTGAGGGGCATAACACTTCTTTGCCTCACCAGCAAGGTCTTTAGCAAGATTGTTTTGTCAAGACTGACGGCAACCCTTGAGAAAGACCTCCGAACACAACAAGCAGCATTTTGCCCAGGGCGATCCTGCTCTAAACACATCTTTTATTCTACGACAGATTCTGGAGCAGAGCAACGAATAGAACACACTGCTGTATATCAATTTCATCGACCTGGAGATCCTAAGGCATTACGGAGTCCCTGCAAAACGTGTTCAGGTCGTTGCAATGCTGTACAGCGATTTCAAATCCCAGGTTGTCTGTAACATGGAGTTCACAGACCCCTTCAACGTCAGTACTGGGGTGAAGCAGGGCTGCATTCTGTAGCCGTTTCTCTTCATCCTGGCCATGGATTGGATCATGAAATCTTCCACCGACAGTGAGATGAGAGGGATCAGATGGACTATGACTATGACGGCAGCAACAACGCTGGAAGACGTGGACTTTGCTGATGACATTGCCTTGTTGTCACACCGCTACCAAGACATGCAGGAAAAAACAAAGGCCTTCTTAGAAACAGCTGGAAACCTTGGCTTGAAGGTCAGCATAAAGAAAACTAACAGTTTGTGAGTGAACCACAGAGTCCAAGACACCATCAAACAAAATGGAGAAGAATATTGAGGAAATTGACAGTTTCACCTATCTTGGGTCCAAAATGTCAAACACCGGGGATGTGGAGGTGGAGATTCGAGCCCGACTGGCGAAAGCCAGCCACGCCTTTGCCTCACTCAGGAGCACATGGAAGGCAAAAAACATCAGCCAGAAGATCAAACTGAGAATCTTCAAGTCAAATGTGATCAGCACCCTCCTTTACGGATCAGAATCCTGGAAGATGACCAAAACCATCAGTAACAAGCTTGATGTCTTCCAAAACAGATGTCTCAGGCGCACACTTAACATCTTTTGGCCAAATACCATCAGCAACGAAGAACTCCACCGAAGAACTGAAACCGAGTCCATCACCACGCAGGTTCAACGAAGGCGTTGGCGATGGATTGGACATGTGCTCCGCCAGCAGACAGCAGACCTTTCCAAAGTCGCCCTACGATGGACTCCAGACGGCCGAAGAAAACGAGGCCGCCCAAAGGAAACTTGGAGAAGAACAGTGGAAAGGGAGATGAAGGGAAAGGGCTGGACATGGGGTCACCTAGAGCGGGTTTCAGCCGATCGACATCGGTGGCGGACTCTGGTTGAGGCCTTATGTGCAACCTGATGCACGAAGAGGAATAGATAGATAGACTCTTCTGAAAATCTTCTTTTGTCTCAGGATAATTTAGTTGTACCACGTGCTGTTATTTACCCCACAGAATAGTTTCATGTCCACAGTCATTTCGTCAGACACCAGACAGGCGGCAGGATCCACCACAAGTCATGGTTCGCACCACCTGTCTCATCTCTGGTCCACCAACAGTAGCTTCTTCCTGTTCAGGGTACTTTGGGATAAAGTCCTGTGTTTGTCAGTCTGTGACTGGGCTCAAAGCTACTTGTAATAGTTTGTCCACCGCATGAAACGATCTTGTCTTTGTGTGTCGCACAGTGTCCTGCTTCTGTTGATGGAGAGATGTACTGCGCTGACCTTTCGTAGTACTTTACTGCTGTATTTAAAATTTGTTTGTCAATAATCATCACATGCACTAGTTTTGTCACACAACACTTCCATTTGCTTTGTGTTGAATGTCTGTGTGTGTGTGTACACGTACATATGTATGTATGGTAGATGAGTAGGTAGACACGTGAAAAGGTTTGAGTACAATATATGCATGATGGACGAGTAGACAGACAAGTAGATAACATCGAATACGTTGCCCTCTCCGTTGACGTAAAGCGCCCTCTGTCGACACCTACCGTTGGCACCTCCTTGTTCCACCGTCTCCATGTTCCCACCCTCCTTTCGGTGCGCAGAGGGTAGTCTTGTCACATCCAGGTTAATGACGTCATGGGGAGCTGCCTGCTGTCGCGTGCAGTCATGCTGAACCGTCGCGATGAGGAGGAGGAGTCCTGTTCGGCTGTCCCAGTAACTAGACAACTTACTTTTTAACTGTGTGAAACTGAGATTACAGCGAGCACCCGGATGTACACGCTTTTGTGTTACGATCTTGTGTGTGGACGCGTGTAAAAGTTTTTTTTTATGAATAGCCTCTTTATGACAGTTGTAAACACCAAGTTGTGGCATAAATTAAAGCCCGTTACATTCAGGAAGGTCATAGAGTTTAATGTCTATGTTACACATGATAACTGTTTACTTCCCTTCTCTAAGTTCTTTTGATAGCTCAAGGCTGTGAGGAGGTTTTCCAGTCTTGTCCATAGGAATGGGAATTCCATGATAAACGTCCCATGGGATGGGATGGGATGGGATGGGACAGCACACATTTGTATTTCCCATGGTAGTCGATACTTGATATTGTAAAATAAATTTACTCTGAAATTTGCATTGTCAGACTTTTTAAGCACAGGAAAAATACTTTTTTATTCCAGTTTCATTATGCCATGACTTTGTTAACATGTGTGCAATGCGCAGTGTTGTCCATAGGAATGTTATTACCATGGGAAACGTCCCATGGGATGGGATGGGACGGGACAGGCATAAATTGCCATGGGATGGGATGGGATAGAAAAATATGTCCCATGGACAACCCTGAGGTTTTCTTCTTTATGTCATGATTCTCCGTATTTGGTGTTGATAGGATAATGGTGTATGAGCAGTGTATGTGTCTATGTATGTGTATGTGTGTGTGCATGCATGTATGTGTCTATGTATGTGTATGTGTATGTGTGTAAGTGTAAAAGGTAATTTTTGAAGTGCATGCATGTGGTGTGCACAGAATTTGAGCATCACTGGTCTTGACATTACGTATCACTGGAATGTATGTACAACACTTTTACACTGTGTAGTTATTTTGTTCAATACTCACACCTTTGCTGAAGTTTTGCCTTTAAAGTAATAAAGAATCACTCAGTCTGACACATACTGAAATGCCTACTTTCTTAATGTGAATCTTGCATTGTAGATTTTCATTTGCTGTAGTTGAATTCTGCATTTGTGAATGCATAAACACATACAAGAAAAGATATTACTGGACCACATTCAACAGTCCACTTCACACAAGAAAAAGGAAAGTCAAAATTGGAAGAAAAATGTTTAAACAGTTTTGATAGCAAGAGTCCTACACACAGTTACTGCTGCTCCTGGTGATGTTGCAGCTACAGCGCATGTAGTTGCTCGAGTCTTTAATTTAAAAAAGTAGAATTTATAGTAAACTGCTTAGTTTCTGTGTGGTGTGCTGTGTTTACACGTATTCACACGCTGCAATGACAGCGCCACCTCACCTGACAGACACCTGTGGTAGTTGTTCCGCTGACAACATCTCCGCTGACTGAATGTTGTTGGCTGTGAGACAGGACTTGGCCACCGGCACCAGCCACTTGTTTGTGTTATCATTCTTCACTTGTTGCTTCATCTGGTCTTTGCTGCTACTTGAAGTCAGGATGTGAGTGAGTACAACCTGAGACACAGTCGTGTAGTCACATACTTCACTCTGACTTGTCGTCTGGACTCTCATGCTGCTCATACTGCCATAAACAACTCTCAGTTCTGTCTAGCTGATTGCCACTATCCTTGTCTGTTTGTCTGTCTGTACGTATGTCTGTGCAGATTTTATTTGTAAAAAACTTGCCAGGAGCAGTCCTGCGGTGCAACGGTTAACACCTGATACAGTGAGGGTTAGCTGCACTGGGTTCAGATCTCGTCTCAACCAAGCTGCCGGAGAGAGTATTGCTGCCTTTAAAGAGATGATGTTTATAACATCTCTACTTTAAACAATCAATATATAATTATATAGTATATCACTATTTATAGGTTTTTGGAAAATTATTATTATTGATAAATTCTTACTAAATGTTGTCAATAACTAGACAAACATTTCTGCATTATTCATTGACATTTTTTATTGCTTGTACCATTGCTTAGTTTACATGTTTCAATAATGTTACACGTTTGTTGTTGTTTTTTAGGTTATACAGACAAGCGAACACATAGAAATAGGGTTCTGAATACTTTGAATAATTGAATCCTTACAAAAAGTGTAACTGGTCACTGTCGCAAGACCCAGTGTGTATGCCGTGTGATATTAATGTTGACACAAGTGTTATACAAACAAGACCCACTGTATGATGTTGATGTTTACACTAGTTGTTGTGAGTAAATGTGTATAAATGTGTCATACACAACATGTGTACAACGTCATCAGATGATGACGTCAGATGCCATTCGGTTTGTGTTAAGAGGAGACAATCACAAGTTGTGACGTACACCGGGACATGGAGTAGAACCGGGCATTGAGATCTTCCTCAAGACAGACGACGACTTTTCTCTCCAGACCACAAACACGAGGTCCATCCGTCACCCACACCACGTCACTGCGGGCCGTGGCCACGTCATCGATGTCATCGTCATTCATCACACGCACTGGGATACCCGCTTCTTTAAGTCCCTTCACCATACCCGAGTCGTCACTAATGTCATCCCAGTCCAACAACAGCACGTCTCTCCACTGTAGGCAGGTCGGTGTTGTGCCGCCGTTGGTGGAGGTGACGGTCGTGGCTGTTGTCGTGACATTCTCTGTTAACATTCAAAGTAAGTTTCTTCTGTTAGTTACTTGTCGGAGATACAGCGTACACACTGACAGACACATGGATATAAACACGACGTAAAATAACAGTAACACGTCACAAACACAGCGTCTGAAAGATGACAACCACCAATCCCTGATATCACACTCATCGTCAGTCACATCGTTGAGATGAAGAGGACACAAACATCTACTCTACAGACAGTGCAGCCATGAGGCACAGGTCCTCACATCACAAAATGGAGAAGTGAGTGGTCAGCAGTACCAAACATGTTAAAAGTGTCAGTGAAGTAGACACAAGTAATACAAGTGATGAACAGGTTAACACATGGCAAGATGGCGCAGATGTTACAGGTGAATAGAAATGTTCTAGAAAACTGAGACAAGTTGTGAAGACAGAAACCAATCGACAAACCTAGATAATGATGTCCCACTGTCAGAGATGACCAGTCCACAGAAACCAAGGCTCAAATAAAAGGTCGAAGACGAAATGTGATCAAGAGCTGTCATCCTTTAGTTAGTTAGGCAAACATCATCTCACATTCATCTTCACAAGACTGTTTCTCACCTGCCTGTTATTTATCTCACCGCTAACTCTTCACCTGTCAACAGACGTTACACTACACCAGTGATGCCCAACCTTTTTCGGCCTGCGGGCATTAATCATTTCCGACATGCGTGTCACGGGCCGCTTCACCGCAAAAAATACAAAAAAGAAAAAAATAGAACAGATATCATATTTATTAGAAACAAGTCGTACTTACCATTCATTATGTAGTAATTAGTTCATATTATATAATATTTGAAGTTGTTTACCAGAAACCAACTTCTGAATGTCCGGCTGCATTGTAGAGACACCAAGTCGGAGCACTGAATGTTTGTCCGCGAGGCGATGACGTCAGACGGGTTTCGCCCGTTTCATCACTGAAAACGTTTGTTCACACACATAAGTACTTTGTCACGGACCAGTCTATTAGGAACAGGGGGTTGTTGCCCCTGTCTTTAGTTTTTTAAAGATTGTTGCCCTTACCAGTAACGGAGATTGTTTTTGGTTGCGTCGTGTTTAACGTCAGAACACGACGTCATTTTATGACGTAGTTTTAGTTTGGAAGAGAGTGAAAAATTTTGGAAGAAAGCAGACGACGGGAGACGAGAGAATAGAAAGAACAGGTGTGAAAGTGGTCTGACTGTACATGTGGATACAGGGACCGGTAACAAATAAAGTAGTTGTTTGCCCAGTCAAGGAACTAAGAAGGGATTCTTTGGGAGTGTGAAAGCCCAAAGTAACAGCCGGAGAGGTGTGGAAGAAAGCAGACGGTAGCGGAGTGGAGAGAGAGCCATCAGGCAATCGAGAGGCTGATTGATCCAGCGGCGGCTGTTAATTGTGGTATTGTAGATTGGAGTGGATTTATGAGAGACTCGCTGTTGCTGTGTTGCTGTAGAGCCGCTGCTACTGTGTTTTGGGGATTGCAACTTGAGTATAACTGTTGCTGTTGTGGTTAACAGCCGACTCAAGTTTGCTGAAGGTTGTACGCCGATTCTGCTGAGAGGAGCCGTGGACATCGCAGAGCAGACGATAGGTTCCTGTAGAAAGAAGAACCCGAGCCGGCGATAAGGCGGAGAACATCCTCATCAAAGCCTCGGAGAGTGTTGAGCAAGTGGGCTCCACTCTAGTACCTGACAACGACGACGACACACCGACCGCGTGGAGGGCCGTCGCTGTCGTCTTTAAATTCGTGCAGCAGAGTGTCGGCACTGACGATTTGATTGTCCGCTGATGCCGACAACGTAAAGTAAGACTTTTGACTTTTGAGTTGACCTGTAGAGAGAGAGAGGGGGGAAGGTCGTACCCTCCATTGTTTATCTCCACCGTCAACGTTAGAGGGAGAGTAAGACGGTTTACACGGACTGTGTGTATGTGTGTGATGAACATTAATGAGCACACGGCCATTGCTGGTGGCTAGAAAAGTGCTCGGAGAGACGTATGGTGAGGAGTGTATTGTAACGGACATATGTATGTCGTCTTGGTGACATTAAGAGAACTGTTGTAGCAGCCTGTGCGCTGTCGTAGTTTCGGTATTGAATAATATTTGACGTATATCTTATGATTTAGAACAGACAGGAGTGATAACTTGGGCGGTATGGTTTAAATTGATTTGTTTGAAAGTCTTGTATTACAATTTATGTTTTTTTTTAAATTTCTTTTGGTGTATAATCAATAACAGAACGTCTCATACTGAAGTGATCTCGTGTTTGTATTATTTGAAAGAACGCGCAGTCCGACTGCCGGTCGTGACAAACTTGTAAACATCGTGATCATCCTTAACGCTTGTTTTCGGAGATTTGGAAAAGTTTCTGCAGGCAACACGGCGTAGAAAGCAATTGTCTGCATCGCTCGAAATTTGTCAAGTAGGGATGTCTGGCTTTGCAAGTCAATCAGTTCCAGTTGCAGGTCTGTCGGGGCACTTGACACATCTGCCGCAAATGGATTTTCGAAGAGACGTATTTCATCCTTCAAATCATGAAAATCCTTAAATCTTTCACTGAAATTATCCTTCAAGAGCCCCAGAAGTTCTATCATTCTTTCTTTGGGGAAAGACATTTGTTGCTGCTGATCCTGACGTAGAGATGTACACGTTGGGAAGTGGACAAGCTCCATCCTTCCCGCCTGCTGAATGAAGAGTAGTAATTTCGCTTGGAATGCTGTTATGTCCGCATACACATGCGAAATCAACTTGTTTTTCCCTTGTAGTTTGGTGTTGAGTTCATTCAGATGTCACGTGATGTCGCATAAAATAGCCAAATCCCACAACCACGAGGGGTCGTTCAGCCGAGGCACTTGTTTTGATTTCATAACAAATTCAATCTCATGTCTCAAATCAAAAAACCGTTTAAGTACCTTTCCTCGGCTTAACCAGCGGACTTCACTGTGAAAGAGAACGTGTTCATAATTGCATTCTATTTCTGTCAAAAGTTCCTAGAAAGTTCTGTGGTTCAACGCCTGTGATCTGATGAAGTTTACAGTGCTGACCACACTCTTCATCACATGGTCCACATTCAACACCTTGCCACAGAGATTTTGTTGGTGAATAATGCAATGAAGCCGCAGAGGCTCGGTTCCATTAGACTCGACGACTTTTCTAATAACCCTTGATGCCAGTCCGCTGTGGCATCCAACCATACTTCTGGCACCATCGGTAGTCACTCCCACTAATTTTTCCCAAGGAAGAGCAAGACCCTCTATTACGGCTGAAACTTCTTTGAACAGGTCTTCGCCAGTGGTGTTCCCGTGCATGCCCCTCATGGCCGCCAACTCTTCTGTAAGTTCAAAATCGTTGTTTGTACCGCGAATAAATACCAAGAGTTGAGCGGTGTCGGATGAGTCGGTTGACCCGTCAGCAACAATAGAAAACATTTCGAAACGTGCTGCTTTGTCCCTTAGTTTTGACTGGAGATGTTTCCCAATATCTTCCACTCGCCGTGCAATTGTCGTGCGAGAAAGGCTGACGGCTTCAAATGCATTCTTCTTTTCAGGACACAGTTCCTCCACCACTGCTAGCAAGCACTTTTTTACGCATTCACCGTCGGAAAATGGCTTCACTTCTCTGCTCAAAATGTGAGCAACTCGGTAGCTTGCAATTACCGCCGCCTCATTTTCTTGTCTTTTCTTGCTAAATATTCTCGTCAAGCCTCCAATTTCTTGTCGTAACTTAGCAATCTTTTCTGTGCGGCTCGAAGCAAGGATGCCGCCATACTTGTTCTTTAAATTTGTTTCATAGTGCCGTTTAATGTTGTCTTCCTTAAGAACAGCAACACTTTCTTTGCAAATCAAACACGTTGGCTTGTGTTGCATGAAAAAGTAAAGATCTGTCCAATTTTCTTGGAAGTTTCTGCAATCAGAGTCAACTCTTCGTTTCTTCAGCTCTCCCATTTCACCGGCGCGCAACTGTGAGCCGCCACGACGACATGACAACATTTTCGTACTACAGGCCCCGAAGGGTGTTGAGGGTGAATTTTGTGCAGTTTGACTTTTCTTTAAAAATGGATTCCTTGGTTATTGAACTAACAGGAAAATACACTTCTATGCTAAAATAAAAGTTAGAAATTGTCTTAAAATACATCTTAATCGAGGTACCCCAAGGCGATCCGTCCTGATTTCCACAGGAAAATGACGAAATTCAAACGCTGTTTCGGTATTGCTTCCCTGTCAGAATTACATTGTTTTATACCTTGCTAGAAAGCATTTTCAATCTCTTTAACGACTGATTCAAATATTAACCAATCAAAAGATCACTAATCCCCTTGTGGAATGTGGCGTCCCTCGTTCTCAAACATTAGTTTCCTCGCAAGACGAAAATCAAGAATGAAATCCATCGAAAGATTGAGAGACGCCCCTACGTCGGGATAAATACTTCTTCTTTCCTTTTTTTCGGTTTTCTTTATTACTAACATGCCGATTTCCTGTACTGTGGGCAGAAGCTTCGCGGGCCGGATATGGCCCGCGGGCCGTAGGTTGAGCATCCTTGCACTACACAATACCCACACCTACCTGTAACACTAACACGGAGACTGAGTAGGAAGCTGGCCACGTCACGACCGCACGTGACGCAGTCACGTGGCCTGTCACCTGAGTGACCTTCACCATGATACAGTCGTGTGACTGGCGGGCCGTCTGTGTGGTCGGCCACACCTCGCTCACTGTACGGCAGGACATCACGAAAGTCAGTGATACTCCAGTTCTGCGCGACTTCCCTGACGACGGCCGGTGGAGAGCGGAGGGGTCTGGTTAAATATTCCACTTGCCAGCCGGCGGGTGCGTCTTCATGGTGAAAACTTGCCGCCCACAGATGGAGATGAGGAACTTGTGTCAGCAGCTTGTCACACACAGTGCGGAAGTATCGTGACCTGTGAAAAACATTAGTGTTACTATAGTTACCGTCACACACAAACATCACAAGTTTTCAATTCCTGTCAAAGTATTTTATGAAGTATCAGCAACACAAACATCACTTTAAATCACAATAAACAACAACTGTTTGTCACGTGTTCAGAGTATATCTGTGTTGTGTGTGACTAGACAGTAATTGTGTAACACGTTGATGTCAAGGGGAGGCTACTTGTATACTAAGCTCACTGACACTGTACATAATAATGTGTGTGAATAGCGGTGAATGCTGTGTTGTGTGTGTAGATATGTATACATGCATGAGGGAGGGAGGCAAGAGAGAGTAGATGTCTGTTGTCTGAAGCACAATGTGTAAATATACACATAAATGTATCTTGTACAAATAAAATGAAGGAATTAACAAGCATTACCGTTTGTTACTGACAAGAATTGTGTACAGATGTACAGAACAGATGTGTAAGGACTACAGCTAGTCTCATTTTGTTCAAAACGTACATGGCATGTAGATGATAAAGACATTGTGGTGTAAATTAAAAAGAATAAGTATATCTTACTTTCTTTTTTATTTCATATATGGGAGAAAGAGGATAGGAAAGTCAAACTGATTTCAAAGATAGCAGTAAACATTGTTGTCGTAAATATTTAATTTATGAAAGAAATTCTACCTCAAAATAGATTCTGCATGCAAAGTTCTTAATAAGGAAGGTTTTATTTTTCGTTCTTTTGAAAATATCTTAAAAGCACATTCAGTATTATTATCTGGTGCTTAATGTAGAACACGTGACCACGCCAGCCTCTACTTCGTTGTCTACACTTGCTTCCCATCCGTTGTGACATCCAGTACAAACTGTCCGTGCTGTGTTTTAATTTGTTTGCTGCCAACTGCCCTGATTATTTCTCTCAACTGCTCTTCCCTTACATCCCAGCTACACAACTCCACTCCTCGTCTGATGATCGTCTCCTGACTCTTCCTGTCACCACCACAACAACATGTGGCCACAGGATGTTTAGTTATTGTGCAGCCAAACAATGGAACTCTCTCCCTGTCCATACCCGCCACCTACCCGCTATTGAATCCTTTACACGTGCACTGAAAACACATCTCTTTCTTAAACATTACTCCTAACAACCTCTCCCATAATGCTAGTCCTTTGTCACACCCTTCTCTGTGCAATATTATGTTACTCTCAGCTCTTGTTCTTATTATTTGGTTTCTTTTTGTGTTTTTTGTATTTCTACTTTTTTGTATTTTGTATTCTCCTGTATTTTATTGTTCTTTTTCTTACGGTAGTTGATTCTTTTATAGTTCATATGTTATTTGTGTTCCTGTCCCTCGTATGCTGTCCATGTTTCGTTCCTGTGCTTTATTGCTGAAAGCATGAGCATTATGAGTGTGAGTATGTGATTTACAAATTTTCCATTTATTATTATAGTTGTTGTTATTTTGGATGTTGATTATGTATTAAATCAATCGACTGGTGTAGTCATCTGTTCCACATCTTTGCTCATCTTCGTTGTCTTTAACTCTGTGCTGACTGTCGCAATGTGTTCATCAGGACAAATCACAACTTTCTCATTTCATTTTACCATCAGTCTTGAATAGAGGCGGACTGGAGCTTTAAAGGGACCCGGGCATTAATTACAGATAGGTCCTTCTCCTGATGCTTATACGTACACAATATTATTCTATAGAAACAAAATAGACCCACCGGCCCACCGGGAATTGCCCAAATGCCCGACTGGCCAGTCCGCCACTGGTCTTGAAGCACTTACATCTCGGCATCTCTTACTTTTATACCTAGAATTTGAATGAAGTCTACGGTTACGCGAGCTAGTGGTTCTTTCGGAAGGTCACGAACTAATATCCCTGGACTGCTGGCAGACGATTTTTTCCAGTTACCTGCTAAAATGAGTCATTAGACGACATTGCTTCGGGTTTATTCACATTCTTTGTTACGGCTCGCCGAGACGAACAGCGGATCACCTCGCAAGAGGCCAAGAGTGAGTCTCGGCTAACAGACAGCAGTCCATCAATACACGTCCATGGGAACGTCAAGGTTTGTCACCTTGTTAACCACGTATGGCAGTACGCGCATGAGTACATGTCGCTGCAAAAGGCGTGTGGGAAAAAAAATTGTTTACCCAAACGGAACTTGCGTAAGCAGGGCTTGTGTCCTTTCATTGAAGAAATATACCCTGTTAAAAACCTCTAGGTGATTGTAAAATCACAGCGAGCGCTATTTACCTGTGTGTCTATCATCACATCACACGATGTTCTACTCACTTCACTTCATCAGCGATGACGTACAACGACCCTCCACTTGCTGCCTGTGACAAGTCGTTGACAGCCTTCTCCACGTCTTGGCGGTCATCAAGCTTATACTGCAGGAGGTGAGGCTGACCGGGTGATACACCTGCTGACTGTTGTGTGTTTACTGTCTGCAGCAACAGGTGATACAGCATGATGCTCGCTGCATGACTTATAGTCCAGGTACTGACAATGTAGACGTGGTGACCACCAAGCAGCCATTTTATACCCATCATCAGCAGCACCACAGTTTTACCTGTACCGGGCGGTCCGGTGACAAACACTGTGGGAGGCGCCGTGTTCAGCAGGTGAACTTGCTCCGGGAAGAGTGTGATGACAGCAGTGTAGCACTGTCCTGTATGTGACACGGCCTGACCCAGGGTCTTGACACTCACACGTGGAGGACTTGTACATGGCACAGTCACTGTTGTCGCCGGACCGCAGAACCTGTACAGTTACATCCATTGATGTGTTACCAAAACAATTACTTTTATTTTACAATTTATAATATGTTAACTGTCTTTCTTTCCCCAAATAAAAATATACAATTTCTATCAAAACTAAGGAGACACTCATTTCACTTTCTTACTTATACTATCTGAAGACGCTTTCTAAAGCTTATTTCTATACTCGACACAATAATCTACTCCAAATTACAAGTTGAAGTACCCCAGCAGAGTGAAAAAAAGCATAATAATAAAAATGTGGAGGTAAAATATGTTAATAGTTCAACAAGTTTACAGACTGTAGTTAGTGACTTTGAAGAAACATAAGTATTCAGAAAAAACAAGAGAGTAATTATAACACTGTGACCATGGTTCGCCTCTGGCAAACAGTCGCTTACAACATCTTTATTGTTTTGTTGGACCTGAAACTACATCAGTGAGTGAATACAGGTTTAATGAGCTACACATGCGCTGTAAACGCACCACTTCTGTAAACATCACTCCTAACACACTTTCCCACCATGCTAGTCATATTTTCACACCTTCCCTGCTCGTCTTCCTTTTGCAAAATCATGTTACTCTCACTTCTTGTTATTAATTGGTTCCTCTGCTTTTTCTGTATTTTTTTATTCGTCTTTAAAACAATTCCTTAGTTTGTGTGCTATTAAATGTAAATGGATTGAGCATGGGTATATATAGTCATTAGATATTTTCTATATGTTCAGTAACCACTGTATTGGGTGGGCTCTTATGATATTAAATCCACCTTATAGAAAATGCATGATCAATAACAAGCAAAAGAAATGTAAACAAGTTATTTAGGTTAATATAGACCAGTGTCCACTTAAATTGGAATGCCTGCAGTATTTTTTTTTTTTTTTTTTTTATTTTTTTTTTTTTTTTTTTTTTTTTTTTTTTTTTTATTTATTTTTTTTTTTATTTTGTTATTTTTTTTTTTTTTTATTTAGGTATTTTTTTTTTTGATAAAGGAATTAGATTTAGAAAAGACATTAAATTTGCTAAAAAAATTTTATATAGTCTTTTCCTTCTTATTTCCTTAGTTTTGATGATCTAAGAAAACATTTTAAATTTAACAGATGTACCACATTATCAAGCTATTCATGATGGAAAAAAGTCTGCAGCCATCATGCCCGATGAATGGCTAATACCAGAGAGCACCAACATATATTTCTGGCCTACCTCTATGCACACTCCACCTGGGTCAAAAACAGAAAAAACTCAGGCCCGAACTGGAATATTTTCACCTACCAGCGGATAATTAAAAGCACATGTAAGATATTTTCTCTGTTTGTGCTCATTTTATTACTCCTTGTCTGTTAAAAAGTTTTAAAATGTCTTCTAATGTACTAATGATAAATTGAATATAGTACATATATGTTGTACATATAGTACATATATATTGGCCATACTATGCCAGAATGTTTGAAAGAAATTTAGTATTTGATACGTTACAAATTAAATAATTAGTACTACTTTAGTTTGTGCTTAATTGTGATAATTCTGTCTCTTGTCATATTGTATTACATGTTGACAGCTTCATACCAAAACAGTGTGAGGCTTCTCTAAAAGTCAGAAGACAAATAAGCATTAGCTACCTATGGGATGCTTCTGACTGTGGTTTTTAAAAAAAGAAAACCTCTTGTTTTTCTTCAGCTTTCTAAATACACTACTCAGATTAAATTATATTGTATAGAAGAAAGCATAAGACCTTTCTGGTGATTTGTTACCAAAATTGCTTGTTTTAGGAGTCCTGGCTATGAAACTTCCTACAGCAGTACATCACCAGTTTGTACCCCAACAATATACACATCTTCATTACCAAATGGATAGTTACAAAGGTTATCATTGTACTTCTGTGATTCTTATATATCGTATACATGGTTCTTTTTTTAAAATGCACTTGGTGGAGTTGCTTGATTTTACTACTTTGTTGTACACTAGGAACAAAACAATAATATGAATGATGTTAATTAAAGAGATAGCTGTAAGTGTTTTTCAGTATCATGTACCATTCTGAAGTCAAAATAAAAGAAAGATCTCGCTCCCCCAATAAGTTAGAGCTACTCCCCCCAGCACCACCAACACCTGTGGGATCAGTTATCCCACAAACTTCGTCTCCTGTCAGACGTGTTTGTCTTGTGGAATCTCACTGCCCACAGCCAGATCATTTACTTCTATTAACAGTAAGGTTGCACTTGAGTTTTCAAATTAATATGTTCTTAAGAGATTAGAAGTACCTTTTTGTTTACTTTATGTATGCATAAATTATAGATGTAATCACATTGTGTGTACACTTAAATACACTTGCATTGAGCATGGTTTGCTCTTCGATTTAAGAAGACCATACGCGCGAGATTATCTTCATTATTTTGAAGTCTGCTCAGTAGGGGCTTAGGGAGCTGGGTGAATACATAGCAGCGGTGATACAGCAGCGAGCTCTTCAACGAGTACAAATACAATGACACAAAGACAATACCTGGTAATTTCAAACTCAGTACTCCAGGCGTTAAACAAATTCACCAACAGAATAGATATAGATATAGTAAATATAATTGTCTCTCATAAAAAAAAAAGTTGAGACAGAAAAATAGCATTAAGAAGGTCAGTCAGATGGGGGAGGGGCTTACCACAAGCCTTAGCATGCCATCAGTATTTAAACACCATAAATCATGTAAAGTCTCATGAGTTAACACCTTACCTGGCTATAACTTTTGGTACATTTTTACGAGACACTTTAACACTGCCAGCCCAGCCACACGTCGCTGCCACCAGTGTCGAGTTCCTCAGCACGTGACTACTGACGTCATAGGGTGTCTTGGGTCAGACAACTGATCACAGGACAGACACAACCTGGATGTCGGCGCGGATCTCTTGTTTCCCAGACACCGACACAGTCCTGTATCAAAACTCTCTAATAATGTCGAGGTTTTTACTAAAGCATATAAAGCACAATAACCTGAAAGACTACAAGAGTATTATAAAGTATTTAGAAAGTTGTAGAACTAAAATAAATAGAGTAGTACACTAATGACTTGTGAAACACGTTTTCAAAACCATCCAAAATACTTGTAACTTAGCGAAAACTTGGAAAAACTAAGAAAAACATAGTATGTCTAAACATCTACAAGCTCTTTCAAACCCTCAGAAAATTCGAAAGATGTCATTTAACTCTTAAACAATGAAGGAACATTCTTTTTTTTAAGATACATGTTTGTAAAGTAGTCAGAAGAGAGATGAAACCTGAGTGAGCTGCTGGTCGCCGGAGATGGCCTGTTGAAGCTGACGAGCCGTGAGGTTGGGGAAGGCGATGACCTTAGTGACGGGCAGACCGGGAGCGATGTCGGACACAGTGAGACAACATGGCCTCCCGCCTTGTCAGCTGTGACATGCTCTGTCAGCTTCTTTCTGATGTTTTTTTCTTTATCGTTTCGAATATTCAGTGCCTAGTGTGTTGTCGCCAAAGGCCTTCACCTCGCACGTGAAACTAAACCGAAATGTTGTGAGATTTGAGAAGACATCAAGTCGCCCCTGTTTCCAGTTTCTGGCAAGAGCCGATGGGAGGTTGGCCGGTAGGGGAGCTGTGCAGCTGCAGCGCGTACAAGTTTCCCACAGGTAGTCGCCGAACTGAAGCTGAGTCAGTCCAACCATGACTTCTTTGTTGTCTTCACACAGTTTCTGGAGACACAAGAGCACCGTGCATGGCTGCATCGTCTGAGGTCACTGTCCTGAACGCGAGGTGGCCTGAGGAATGGAAGCCAGCAGCTGATGGAATCATAGGTGACTGACCTGACTGACCTGTCTGACCTGACTGACCTGACTGACCTGTCTGACCTGACTGACCTGACTGACCTGTCTGACCTGACTGACCTGACTGTAGGACGAGAACCTGCTGCCCAGCAGCTGACTGTCTAGTCATGGGCACGCGGTTGACGTAGACAGGAGGCAGGAAGTAGGCGCGAGAGTCGAGATGAGGGAACGCGGCCTCCACCCACTGTAGCCAGAATGTCTGGGCCTGGTCTGGTAATGGGTCCTGTGTGAAGACCATTTTGGTAAATTTAAATATATATATATCTCAACTATTGTGTTAAGCCCTTTTTCATGTTTTAAATTTTGTTCAAGCTTGTATCAGCAACTGGTTTTGTCCCACTGTAAAATTCCAATATCCTGTGTTATTTTATGTAATACTGGTATTAAATAACAACAAAACAAAAAGAAATACAAAAAACAACAATACAAAAAAACTAACAAACCTTTGAGCCAGTCTTCTGATTGATGAGACTAACTGCTGCTTTGATCTGAGAATCATCACCGCGGATGGTGAGAAACTTCACACCTGGTACAGGTGACGGGTTGGGGTCAAAGTCTGCGTCAGCGCCTGACTTCTTCTTCACCTCTTCCAGAGGACGTGTGTTGGCTAAAATAATATTATCATCTGTAGGTCCTTTGTCATTCACATAGAGTTAGTGATTATGAATGTTATCTACTTTACTCTTGTTTGCTGTTTATCCTACTTACAGCTGTTGGTGTTTAGAGAACGAAGTGACTGTAAACATTCCACTCACCTGTGTCAGTCAGTAGCTCAGCCTGTTGGTCAGTCACTGTGTGTAGGTAGACTTCCACCCGGCCACGACCTGTAGAATGTTGTTTACCTCCTCTTCCCTTAGGGCGCTGTCCCTGTGAGAGTTGGTACAGTGAGAAAACATCCCGAGACTGAACACCACAAACATCACTGAGATGATGATTGATGATTGATGATTGATGATTGATGATTGATGATTGATGATTGATGATTGATGATTGATGATGATGATGATGATGATGATGATGATGATGATGATGATGATGATGATGATGATGATGATGATGATGATGATGATGATGATAAAACGTACTCTGGGTAAAATACATCAAACTTTTCCGTGTCTTACCTGTTGTGCAGCAGACGGCTGATGACCAGACATTGTTGACAGTTGTCTTATGTGACGTCACACTGAAGCTTAGTAAACAGGTCTGTAATCATTCTGTGATGTCACAGTGGAGTTCAGTATTTAATCCCTTAGGATGTCAGTGCATTTCAGTGAACAATAATCCCTCTATAATGTCAGTGGTGTTCAGTCATTACTGAGTGATATCGCAGTAGACATCAGTAAGCAGACTTGTAATCATTCAATAATATCGTGGTAATGCTTTGGCAACAATGATGATCATGGATGATTACTTAAAGCTGGGAGGATCAGTGGAGAGTTCGTTGAAGACTACAAACTGTGTCTATATAGACTAGAGACTAAAGACTGTCGGTTATAGACAGATATTTAGTATAGACAGATGGCCATCACAGGACACGTCACCTTTCTTAGCTTTTGTTCCTGAAGCTACATTGTACAGTCTACCACATCTACAGGTGATCTCACACACTCAAATTAGTCGAAACTATACACCTCTAACCTTACGCACAACAGGAGTTTCTTTCTTGTGACATGAATCAGTGTCAGTGTGTCTGTCGCTGACACTCACCTCAGTGTGTGAAGTATCAGAGCATGGTGACAGGACACGGAAGGCTGAAGGTAGAGAGAAATGACAGGATTCTGTGGTAGCAACCAGCGCACGACTGTCAGTAAAATGTAAGACTATTGAAAACAAGTACTGCAGGGACTGAGTCACGTGATGTGGGGGTGGCAGACGACTTTAGTCTCAGTCAGCATCGCACATCGTCACCACTGCAGCTCTCGTCAGTATGCTGACATCGCCTGGTTGTGTCCCATTCGGATGTAGGGTCAAACTGCTTCCTGCTCTCAAAACTGATTACAATGTCGCCCTTGTATCATGTCAGACACAACAACCTTCACTGTCACTCCATACCCGTAAACAGCATGTAAAGGATTGTTGTTATTCCCTTGCCGCCTAAGTAAACACACAAAGACAACAATCAGCAGTATCATCATACAGTAATACCCGTCACACAATACAACAATAGCAATCAGGAATCTCATAATAAATCATACCTGCTCCACTACACAGACCCGCATCCATGATTCACACTCGCATGTGATGTTCATTCATCCGCACACGATAGCGTGAATAAGTCGCACCGTCGAAGACAATGAAGAACAACTTCCATTAGTCCTGCATACAGCTACCCATCATCGTCTTCCCGATGAAACTTAATAATATTGGCTCGACAGGGCTTGTTTGTCATCACGAAGAACTAGAAACCCCTTTTTTAAACTTTTCTGCCTTCAGTAAACGTCTCTAGTCCTAGAATTATACATTCTTGTAAAAACAGATGAACCAGGAAAACACAGCCTTTGTTCTGTGTGGTTCTGAAACCTGGAGAGTGAGAAACACCATCAACAACAAGCTCCAGACCTTAAACAACCGATGCCTACGCCATATTCTGGGAATATGATGGCCTGAAAACATCTCCAACAGCAGCCTGTGGACAAGAACCAACCAGAATACCACTAGCCAGGACATCACAAAGCGCAAATGGGGATGGAAAGGACACACCCTGCACAAACTGATACCATTGCATGCAGGCACTTGACTGGAACCTTCAGGGTAAGAGGAGAGTTGAGAAACCGAAGCAGACTTGGAAAAGAACAGTAGAGAACGGGGCAAAGGAGGTGGGAACCACATGGGCCCTACTGAGGGGGCTGCCCTATACCGGGTCGGCTGGCGAGGCTTTGTTGTGGCCCTATGCTCCCCGAGGACTAACAAGGAATAAACAAAAATGAACTAAGGACCTTGTGTATTAACTGCTAAGAGCTAAATACAATTGTGTGTAAAGCAAGCAGCTCAGTACAATGTACCCGTAATAAAACGACGAGAACAAGACAAGGACTGTGATTACCCGGATTTATTCTTAGCTGTGTAGCCGAGTCTTCAAACATTGTGGTGTGTAGGCGACCACCTCGACATACAGAGAGAAAAGTAAACGTGAACAGTAACTGATTGTGTTCTCTAGTTCCTGTAGCCTAATATCCGGTTTCTAAATAAGTTACAGACATTAGTGAGGACGAGTGTTACGGCCAGTAATCACGTGACTGTCATGCTAGTGTCGGTGAAGATGTTTGTCCGGTTGTAGTTTCCTGACCACTCGTCCTGTAGACAAAGTGTCGTTGTGTAACACAAGTCTGTAGGTGAGGGCACGTGCAGCGTTCACACAACGTCCCTGTTGTGGTCATCACGTGTCTCTCCACACTCTAGTCTAGACGATTCCTGTAGTTTCCTGTCTTGTCCTGCTATGTAGGGACCTTACCCGACCTTTCTGATTGACTCCTTGCTCACGTGACATCTCCAACCCATGTGGCTTTGCACACACACACAGAGCGACTGAAATTAAGAAGATAAATCATTAGTCATGAGAGAAAGAAGTGTTCTGCCGGAATGTTTATTATTCTAATGTTTGAACTTCAATCGCTAAAAGAACTGTGTTAAAATTAGATATCTTAGAAAACAGTAAGCATTGAGTGATGTATTTTTATTATTTCCTATAGTATAACCTTATTTCGTGTCAGTAAATATATATATACAGCCTTACAAGAGAGCCAGAGTTATTGTCTGAAGAAAGAAGGCGCAAATGTTCAGGTGTCTACCTAGACGCGCGTGTCTGTGACACCTTTTACTAGAAACTTTTTTAAACTTACATGATTGCCTTCCTTTATAAGGTTTATGACATTGAACAACTACCTTCCCGTGAATAAATGTCGGCAAAATGAGGCTTTGTAGACTTTGTAACACTGATATTGTAAAATATCAATTTAATTACCATTTAACTGTAATAAAAAAAAAAAAAACCACCAAAAACAAATGCTGAACACTCTACCCACAGTTCTAATGCTTATTCCATTTATTTTTTGCTTCAAGAAATGAAAAGACCCTCCCTAGATTAGCTTGATTTATAAAGTTATTACTGAGGATGACGAAAGAGAGGAATTAATGTGTGTTTGCAAGAGAGAGAGAGAATAACAAAACACACAATGACGATGTGAGTATATGTATTTATCTGTTACTTAGGTAAGAATAAGAAATAGCATATAAGGAAAGTTCTTCCGCTGTTTATATTTATTTGTGATTTATCTGACTACACACACATATATATATCAAAGAGATTTAAGGAGAGAATGGATGAATAATTAGCTTTTAATATATTAGCTGTTATAAAGCGACCAGTGAAATGTGTGTGACTGTGTGTTAGTGTGTGTTTGTGTGTGTGACTGCGTGTTTGTGTGTGTGTGTGTGTGTGTGAAATATAATGTACCAAGGCTTCTGCTAAGGCTAAATTATTTGGGGTCCCAGGGATCCCTTCTTCAGATTTTTAAGGGGTCCCTGTTCTTCGCCCAACTTTGGAGGGGACCCCATTGACGAAAATTGAAGGGGTCCTCCGAACTTTTAATGCGTACTGTACGCAATTTTTTGCGTAAGCAGAAGCCCTGCTATACAGGCATTTGTAAATACTACTCTATATGTGTATATGTAATACCGCAATACCCAATAGAATATCTAGGCATTACTAAAGGGACGCTAGTCGTGTCTGGCGATACGCGGCTTGTAGCTGCACTGTTTGTCTCCCCTGATCTGAGTGAATCGCACATAGCACATAGGAATCGACATTAAATCCAGACGAATAAATATTACAATACCTTTCTACACTATGTCAATAAGACAGACACCTAGAATGTGATAACAAAAGAAAGTAAATAATGCACAACGAATTACACCTTTGTTTGTTCTGTTATTTGAACAGAGGGCAGCGAATGCATGTCCCTGTGTGTGTGGTAAGTAGCCAAATGCTAATGTGAACTTAGACATGTAAAATATTTGTGACTGTGAGCTCACCCGATTTCTTAACGCCACAAAGTCGACTTCGATGGTCTCCGGTGCGAAAAATAGACAGAGGAATGGAAAAGATGGCAGATATCGGTGTATACTTTGTAATAAGCTCTTTAAATGTCTACACAGGTCTACTCGATGTCAGTTGATATGAGAGGACTCTACCTGCGACCTCTCGCAAATTGGGAGAAAAAAATAGTTCCGTCCTTCCGATGTTGGAAGTGAGAAAATGTTAGAAATCGCTGTTTCTGTTTTCGGGCCGGTATTAAAATTCTAAATTATTCGGCTGGCAGGTAAAATACCAAAATCCCAGGTCAGCAGGTGACTACACAACAAACCTTGAGATAATAGAATGGACAAAAAATACTAGAGAATCTCTTTCACTGACCGAATTTATTGTGCGAAGTGAAACTGTTTGAATTCGCTCACAATAAACTTTAAAAGCAACATTTCCTTTGTAGGCAGCCGTAGTCAATCTCGACCAATGTTTAAGATGAAACCTAAAGCAAACCTGTTGTGTGAATCTTTATTTAGTAAAAAATGTTTTACTGATAATGTTATGTGTGTGTGCGTGTGTTTGTGTGTGTGTGTGTGTGTGTGTGTGTGTGTGTGTGTGTGTGTGTGTGTGTTTTGCATCAGTTTTGTGCTTTTACTTTCTTCTGTATTTAAGGTTTTTTTGCAATTTAAGCCTGTATACAGCAAATTATAAAGAAAATTAATTATTATTTTATTGTAAGTGGTTCAGTGACTAAGGTCAGTGTAGTGCCATAACAGACACAGTCAGCCCCCACATTGAGAATGATCAACAAGAATGTGTTCCGTCGACAGCTCGTACACACTTGTGCAAGGTGAAAAGCTCAAAACTCAAATAAAAAAAGAAAGAACAATTTGATTGAAGATAGATATGTTTACTTCAAGATTATTTCATCCAGCAGCAGAAGCAGACTAAAAGATGGAGCAAGAGTGAAGTGAACACACAGATATAACAGAGAGCTTGTGTGTAAGGACATCGTGGACAATGTTTCAAGCTGCACGTGACACGATGACAAGAGTCATCATAGGGCTACAGTAGACACAGTGAGCCTACAGGATGTCATTTATCTACACTGAAGCTTGTGGCAGTTCACTGACAAGACATTGGAGTAAGATAACTACAGACTACAGCTAACATTGACAACATTATAAAAACATTTTGTATTGTAGATAAACACAATGTCGTCTAGTAGCAGAAACATTTGTTTGTAAAGTGCAGCATCTCACTTGTTTATGTTTGTTTGTTTGTCAAGTACAGCATCTCACTTGTTTGTTTGTTTGTTTGTTTGTTTGTTTGTTTGTTTGTTCGTTCGTTCGTTCGTTTGTTGGCCATCGTTCTTACTGCTGTGTGTTACTGCTGGCCACATGTTAGTGAAGGTGTGTTGTCACCACATTGTGATAATATTTGCTGTCAGAGCGGTTACTGAATGTTCACTGTTGTATCTGTTCACTGACACTGAGTACAGGGTACGTCAGCGGCTCACGTGTAGCAGGATAGTGAAGACAAGCAGGATGGAGATGGGAGACAAGCAGGCTTGCTGAAAGCATTTTTACTCGATTTGTAGTAGTTGCTGATCCTGTAGTAGGGACCACACTGGCTTTATGATGAGTGGTCCCGAGCTAAGGATTTACGATCACTTTTTCCCAGTGTCGATACTCCTGTCGGGCGCACCGGGGACCGTACGGATCTTAGTAGCCTTACTGACGGCCTTAGATGGAGCTCTACCCATGTCCTTTATTTCGCCTGTAACAAAGTGTGACGAGGCCAACATTATAAACACAAGACTCAGCACGTGCACTGTGTAACTTATCCTACAATAAGTAAATACATCTTCTTCCTTTTCTTTCTTTTATTTCGTGGAGTGTGTACATGCACTGTGTTGAATGGTTTGCGGTTAGCTTTGCCAGTGGAAAAGACTGAGGGCGGGGAGCGCGTGTTGTTTGTTTTTGTTTCTTGCAGTTTTTGTACGATGTTAAATATTGTATTTCTGTGTGTACCATCTGTCTATCAGTGTTTGTGTGTATGGTGATGACTTTGTATTTTATGATAAATGCTACACTCACTATGAAAATCTTTATCCTCAAGATGTTGAATTTTAAATATTTTTCATTTTTCCTTCTTCTCTCTTATTCGTACTCAGGGTCTAAACTCCAAGTGTCCATCTGCCTGTCCTGAGCTGTTTACCTGTCCTCGCCCCAAAGTCTACCCGATGACAGGACCTCCCGCCGTGTGGCGACTGGACAACAAGCAAACAAGTTCTAGCATTCGGCTGGTAAGTGTTAGAAACCGCACTTTCCTAGCTGTTTGTAAAAGTCATGTCCATCGCTCACTTCTTATCTTTAAGGAGGAAGATGTCTATGGCAACAAATACCGGACTACAAGCCGCAACTGTTTCCTCAGCTTTCAACCTGCGACTTGAACAGAGACTTGATTGCGGATTAATTATTCCACGAGCTTCATGTTAAAGTGTGAACTGTTCACTGTGTTACAATATTAGCTGTTCACATGTTGAAATCAAAGCAGCTTACAAATAAAGTGTTTACATCAGCTGCTGAAGACACCTTCATCATGCCGACAACGAGACCGAGTGTCTACCAAGCATCTTTGTTGTAGTGTTGTAGATATTTGTGGCTTGTTGGTAAATAAAGTAGTTAGTTTGTACGATAGTATCAAATGGTATGGCTAAAATAAAATGTTATTTATTTCTACAAGATATTATTAACAGTAAATAGAAAACAGCAGACCGCCACAGCTTTGAGTGTTTTGTTTGAATGGTTCGTCATAACAATAGCAATAAACAACTTTATTCATCTCAGTGGATAGTTACACAGGTAAAGGTCATCCCCTAACCTTATCAGGTCGTTGAGGGGTGAAGTGTTAGAGACCTCAGACCTCACTTGTGTCGGGGCCAACTTTACATGATGTCAGTGCTCATCTCTCCCTCACTGTCTTACCTTCCCCAACTTTCTTACAGTCAGGTACCCGCCAGCTGAGGCGATGACAAGATGAGGTGGTGCATCCACAAAACTTATGAACACCCAGTCTCACATCTAGTTCATACCTACATCATTACTGAACCTTGCACACACACACACACACACACACGCAATATTCCTGTGTGATGCCGTGTGGTTATTATCAGAGACTTGTTTTCTGATTAATAAATTCTTGAAGGGTTTTCAGTTTGGACTTTTTATTAATTTTTAATGTGTTTTTAGACAAACAAACTACGGCGCTTTTTATTCTCTCTTTAACAGTAGTGTTAATTTATTTTACATTCCATGAACCCAGACACGATTATTATCTCAACGTGTTATTTATTTTACTGAAGAGTGATGTTTATCTTCGCCATGATGTGTGTCTTCACTGAAGAAGACCAGAAACAACTCTTAGTGACGGATTCCTTGTGAACATATTTGTTATTTTGGAGACCAAGTTACTAAAGCAATTTCGACTTTTAAGAAAAATAACAGCCCGAAAATTCTAGTGCACTGAGGGTACCTACCCCGAGCCTGTAGAGCAGTGATGCAGGTGCCAGAGATGAGGAGCACCATTGCCACGAGTATCAGCAGGCGGCGCATGATGAGACAACTCGACCGTCTGGCGGACAACTGCAAACGTTCAGAAAATCGCTTGGGAAGCTCTGCTGGGTGTGAACATGTCTCGTGGGCTTCACCCTATTTATAGGGGCAGCTCCCTCTCCCAGAGTTCATGTCTTGGGATGTCTTCTGTGTGGAAAAGCTCGCACAACAACCTGTTTTTGTCAGAAAGACAGAAAAGGAAGGATAAGGTGTGTACTCCCACTGGTCCCACGCACACACACCGAGAGAAAGGGAGCGCGCGGTCACATGATCTAAGTGGACCCACTTCCGAGATTTGTAAAATAAAGTTTCTAGTTCTTTCCCCATCGTCGTCCCCTAGATAAAATATAGGATATCACAGACCCACAGGACGCCATCACCCACTGGCACAACCGGTTTCTAACAACATAGAATAAGCATGTGCCACTGTGGACCAAATGCATTAAACACAACATTGAACCCGCTTGGTTCGACCTGGAGCTCCAGGCCGCGGTTCATGAAAGAGACACACTTAAAAAGACGGACCAAGAAGCTGAATTCAAAAAGCAAAGAAATATTGTCACCGCTATGAAACGAGGCAAGATGAAAAACTACTTTAGCAACCTCGTAGAATGCACAAAGAACACCAAACTGATGTGGAAAGCCATCAGCCATCTAACCAACAAGTCTATAAAAACCGGTCCTGCAATGACAATTCCCTGTAACACACTGACCGCACATTTTGCAGGGATCGCTACTAGGGTAGTCTCAAACGACAAGTCACAAGACAACAAAGTACACAAACTACATAAACGATGTTGCTCTCCACATATCCCAATCTTGTGAAATGTTTGCAGACGACACCACAATACACGCTCACCACCAACAGACTGAGCCACTTGCTTCCCTCCTACAGCTGAGCGCTGACGAGCTCCAGGCTTGGACTGATTCCAACCTCATGTCCCTCAACCCCCAGAAAACTGAAGTCATGCTTCTAACAGCCAGACAGAAAAGACAAAACCTAGCCACCCCATCTCCTAATATCCAAATCGGCGCTCAATCAGTAATGGAAGTACAGTTCCACAAACTCATGGGTGTTACCATTGACAATAACTTATCGTAGTCCCAACACATCTCAACCACAAGTAAAAACATCTCCAAGAAAGTCTACCGGCTGTCAAGACTAAAACATTTCCTTGACACTCACACAAGAAAACTCTACTATACCACCCACATGCAGTCAGTCATTGACTACTCATCTACCCTCTGGGACTCCGCTAGTGGAGCTTCCATCAAACCTCGAGCACGTGTCGAGAGGCGAGCTGTCAAAGCTGACAATAGACCCACGTGACTTCTCCTCTCTGGGCGTCCTTCCTCTAAAAGACAGACTTACATTAATAAATGCATTTTCATGTATAAAATACTGACGGGTAAACTATCGTCAAGACTCTCTCTACTATTTTCCTCCAGTAACTCTAGAACCTCTCCAAAGCAGAATATTACCATCCCTAGACAAGGCCTTTAAATCAAGTGTGAAATACTCAGGGAGCGCGCTATGAACAGCCTCCTTCTCCATCTCAAGCAACTGAACTCCCTGAACTGCTGTCGACGCCATCTTTCTAAATACTTTCAAGATATAAAGATGAGGCCTGTAGACAAAATCTACACTTGAAGTAGCACACAGTTTCCACTAGAAAATGATACGAAATTTCCACTGGCGAACCCCAGGCGGATACGAAGAAGAAGAGTAACAAACAAAAGAGAAAAACAAAACGAAAAAAAATGGGAGAGAAAAAAAAACAACGAAATCAATCTTTAGACAAACTATTTCTACTTATTCATAGACACAAACATATCCCACTCATTCAACACAGAATTTTACCCATTCTTCAAACATTAAACACAGGCTCACCAAAAATCAACAGAAATACACACTCACCTCAACAGGTTCAATGTTACACAAAGATACAAACAAATCTAGTAACTTCGTAGTGTGTACCCAGGTCTACAACACCAAGTCCGTTCAAGACTTCTAACAAAAGAAAACCTTCCTCTCCGAGAGGCACTGACAACACAGAGGAGACTGTTCCTTCTCCCCGCTCCCCTAAAGGAAAACCGCAGTCTCCTTCCTAGCTAAACAAAAAACATTCAAAAAAATATAGCGTAGCTTTTTTGTGACAACTTCATTTTTTTCTATAATTTTTAATTACTTCATTTATGTAGTTAATTTTCTTCCCTGTAAAGGACGAGGGCTAAATGGAAAAAAGCATTTTCTTGCTTGTTTTACCTCTCGTAAAGAATTGTCATTGTCATTGTCATTGTCATTGTCCTTCTGCTGTCCACTTTGTCCTGGAGTGAATCAGTACACCCTCCATTCTTTTTTCTCTTAAACTAATAAGTTTTTAAACATTCTTTTCAGGCTGAAGAATTTCTTTTTCGTTTAACCTATTTTTACTTTCTAACTGTATAAGTGCTTGTTCTAATATTTTTCTTTTTCTTTCTTTCTTGTTCCTGCTAAAGCAGGTCATTGTAACTGTCATTAGCATTGTGTCTAGAAATGTCTGATTAGATACTACAAGGTGTATTTCCAAGGGGGGAATTTTCCCTAAATTATCTGTCATATGGGAAGGCCGAGTACTCTTCTGTCACTCCTTTAATGTCAGTATTTATTGGAGTTAGTCTTTGTAATTCCAATGGGAGGAGCTTAGCCTCCATCTCCTGTCCTCTCGTTCTGTAGCTAATGACAAAGCAATCAACAAAGGGTCCGTACGGTAGCAGGCAGTAATGTTTGCATCCATCACCAGCTTTGAGAGTAAATGTGACATCAGAAACAAGTCTCATCTACTTTGTTGGAATGGTCTTTACCTACACCAAGTATATTTCAGTGCTTGTGTGTTGAGCTCATGCCATATATCTACTAGATAAATGTTTGTCATCATCTGATCAACTTCTTCTTGCCCTTTAGTATTGTTGTTATGTTTGTAATTATTACAGTCAAGTTGAAAGTTCAAAACAATATTGCAATCTCCTCCAATAACAATATTTTCTACCCTATCTGTCAACACATTCTACTAACTGTGAGTAAAATTGTGGGTTGTCCTTATTCGGTCCGTATACACTAGCAATTAAAACTCTTTCTCTAATGTTTGTATCACGGCCATCACATAATTTCTCCATTATCTCTGTAAAATATTTTAGTTGAGAATTCAAAGTTATTGTTCAATGGCATTGCTACCCCACGGGAGGGATAAGTATGTGATGGACAAAGGCAGGAGTGACTCCATTCTGTGGAACTCATTTCTTGCTGTTTATGTTTGAAATGTGTGTCGTGTAGCAGGTAGATACAATAAGACATATTATGTAAATAATGAAACACATTTCTCCTTTGTCGCATGTCACCTTCGCCCTAACAGTTCTTTGATACAGAAGTCAGTTGTAAGTCTGTACTCATATCAGGATGAATAGGAGGTCCTCATGTTGTACAACGAATTACATAATATTACACTAGTGTTAATGTAACAAGTAGTTACAGTGTGTTTATTTGTCACACCTGTTCTCACTACCACACGATATTAAGTTGTCATGCGGTGTGCCACTCCACTGATCAGGTGCACAGTGCAAAATAGAAAATCATTCAGCCGTGAACAACCGCCACACTGCGTCGTCACGAGCGCTGCTGTTGTTGAAGAGACTTCAGTCCTGTAGACACGCCCTTCACATGTCACGTGACACCTGCAGATACAGCGGTTGGCAGGTTACTTTGAGAATGCACTTGAATGTGTGTGTGGGTGTGACATTCACTGCACGGGGTTGCCATGCGAAGAATAGAGGAATACAAAGCTGCCCCATGGCGTCCTGCGGCTGTTGTGTGTCCACCTGACTGGTGTACCTCCCTGTGACAAGATGGCGGCTGTCATTGTAGGCTCTGTTAGCAGTCACTCTGGGTCCTTTACTGACATCCTGCCTCAGCAAAGCTGTTTATATTTTGCCGGCAATCGTCCTCTTGTCAAAATGAGTGGCCACACTATCAGCTGTTAGTCAACTCTTTGCTTCTAATGCCATCTGTGTTTTGTGTTTGTAAAGCAGTGGAGCTGTCTTTGATGATGGAGTAAGGTGCTCTACAGATCAGTTGTGTTGTTGTTTTTATTTATTAAGCCCGCGGTCAACTCACATTCTTCTCGTGTAGCCACCTGGTCATTGGTGTAAAGTTGTGTATGTATCATGTATTTATGTAGTAAACACAAGTCTGCAGGGTTTTACCCGCATTAGACCCTCGCTACCTCTCTGTGCTACTACTGTGTATTACTATCTGGTATTACTGCTGTGTATTACTACATTATATTGCTGTTGTCTGTTACTACTGTGCATTACTGCTGTGTGTTACTATATTATATTGCTGCTGTGGATCACACAATAAACTACTGAAGAAATCAAGCCGTTAATAAGGAATGGTCTAAAGCGCCTTTCGCTACAACAGTGAGAATCAGGGGTCGATGGTTCATATCTTGGCTTCGCATACCTCTCTCTCTCTCAATTTTAAATATGTTTACAGGGTGCTAATTCTTTTCTACATTTTGTACGTGTGTATGTGAGTGTGTGGGAGAGTGTATGACAATGATTTTTTTTTTATTCAGGAGAGGTAAATAAAGCAAGACATACTTTTCTCCCGTTATGTCTTGCCTTTCACAGGGGAAGAATAAGCTATATAAGTGAGTAAGTACTACGAGAATAAGAAGCAATAAACTTAAAGTAAGATACCAAAAGAGGCTGGTAGGTGAATATGTACCAAAGTGGTAAGTAAAACCTATATTTACAAGGGTCCTGGAGTTGGGAAGTATCTGTAATGTTTTGTGAGTTATAAATCTTTGTTGTAGGAAGCCTCATCACATTTACTTACATTGTTGTATATGTGTTTTATTAACTCCAATCAGTTCAAAGAGTTCAATTATTTAGGATGGAGAGGGAGGCTATTCCACTGTACGCTTCCTGACTATTCCAGACTTCTAGAAATGAGAGTATTCAGTTTTAGAGAAGTTCGAGTGTTTTGGGAGGAAAGTAGCAAAGTGTGTCTAACGGACGCGTTATCAGTCAGTCTGTTATAAATGACTATGTATTTGTTAAAGTGAGTTTTTTACAGAGGAAGGAAACCTGGAGATGAAAAGTCATTTGGTTGTATTTTGGGTCTTAGTAAAACTCCTTTAACTTCTCTCCTGTGAAGACTTGCTAGTGTGTGTGTGACAGAGAGAGAGAGAGAGAGAGAGAGAGAGAAATAGTTATGATTTGAAAGACTAACACTAATGTCAATTTAGTGTGAAATTTAGTTGTATCTGAGCCTTACACCGTTCACCTTACACAGAGCATCGTGGTAAGCTAACCGGACACAGTGAAGTGGGGGGAGAGCCATCAACTAAGGTACATCCCGAAGGCAGGCAGCCCTGTAAACAAATACCTGATACACAGAAAAGCGTGCCAGAAGCGAGAGCTGAACCGAATACAGCCAACCTTCACAGTTTGGTGACAGGCGCTGACCCAGAGACTGGAAGGGACAAGACTTGGTGAATAGCGATCTATGAAGTAGATGACCTCTGCCCCTGTACCCAGGGTGTCTGTCGCTCAGCCAGCAAACAAGCGGCCAGGAGGTACATGGATTTACATTTGTCACATCTGTCCTCACTACCACACGATATTAAAGTTGTTATGCGGTGTAACACTCCACTGATCAGGGAACATAGTGCAAAGTACAGAATCATTCAGCCGTGAACAACCGCCACACTGCATCGTCACGTGCGCTGCTGTGGTTGAAGAGACTTCAGTCCTGTAGACACATAGTTCACATGTCACGTGACACCTGGAGATACAGTGGTTGTCCAGTTGGTAGCTTACTTTGTGTTCGTGTGAGAGTGAGTGTCAACATGTGTGTGTGGGTGTGTACATATCTGTGGGTGTCTACATGTCATTGTGGGTGTGAGTGTGGGTGTGTACATGTATGTATGTGGGTGTGTACATTGTGTGGGTGCCTACATGTGACTGTGGTTGTGGGTGTGTACGTGTGACTGTGGGTGTGAGCGCTCGTCTATAGGCAAGTATTTCAGTGACACGTATGTCGTGAATAACATTATGTTAGTTTCTTTATGTTTTGATTCCAGTTTGTAGGAGGGCAGACATCTAGGATCATACTTCCAGTGGTATAATAATGAAGCAGACCCACACACAGTCAACAGATAATGATTCCCCAGAATGGATGAAGATGAGAGGGAGCTGAATACTGTGATCCATAGACTATGCGGTAAACTGTGTAATAAACTGTGTTATAAACTGTGACATAAACTGTGCCATGTTGTGCTATAAACTGTGTTACAATCTGTTACAAACTAGGCACGACTAAAACACAAGGCTACACACTTTTATTCATTGTGATGAGCATGGATGACAGTCTATAACACATGTCTCACAGAATGAAACACAAGCAGAGTTTGGACAGATTATAAAAATATTAAACAATGTGTGAAATAAAAAGCTTTCATTTACAGCTGCCCAGCTGTATGTCAGCTGTATATGTATATACTTTGAGTGTGAGAGAGCTTACAGCAATGACAATATATACAGTTTTGTTTATATTTTCCCTTGTCTGGCATTCTGCACTTTTAAAATAAAAAAATGAACCTCTGCTGTTGAACAGTCGACATCTTAATACTTGCACATCGTAGGCAGCAGACTTTCTGAACTTATTTTTCGACAGCCAGGCTCACAACTATAAACACAGTCGCTCGGCTGTTAGAACTATGACTAAAATAATTAGTAAGTATTGTTGTATTGGTATTACTAAATAAAATATCTTGACTAGTTCTATGTAAACAAGATTGTTATGCATAATGATTTGAAGAAATAATTGAAATCAACAAGGGACACTGCTTGGTCAGATCCTGCTAAATGGACCAGTGGACCTGGACTAGTAAAACACTCGTGAAACAAGTTAAAGTTCTCAACAAATGAGCATTGTAATTAGCTTTTGTTTACAGTTGTGCATCAGGGATTTAACTAATTAAATAAGACATTATAACTGCGGCCTGTGTTTATTTTGTCGGTTAGAAAAATGTGCTAACGACTGATAACCAGTCTGTATGATTGTCAGTTTACCCGCCCGCCAGCCATGTGCCACTCACATCAATATTGTCTGTCGCCGTGAGTAAACATTTATTGGTGTTTACATCTGTCATGTAGAGGCTACTCATAAAGTCACTTTCACACGCGTCCACACACAAGGTCGTAACACAAACCCGCGGACATCCGGGTGCTGGCTGTCACCTCAGTGTCACACAATTAAAAGCTTAATATAAGCTGTCTAGTTATTGCGACAGCCAAACATGATCCTTCCCCCTCATCGCCACGGTTCAAACTTTTTATCTCTGTAACACCCCCCTCCCCGTGGACGTGTGAGATAACATCCGGGCGACAGCAGATCGCCTGACGTCATTAACTTGCAGAGCACGTGGTGGTCAAGGCCAGGCTAACTTTTGCAAGCAAAACCTAAAAGTACATGTGACAAGCTACCCTGTCCGCACCCAAGGGAGGGTGGGGTGTAGAGCATGGAGACGGGGGAACAAGGAAGTGCAAACGGTATGTGTCGACAGAGGGCGCTTTACGGCAACGGAGAGTGCAAAGTATTCGATGCTATCTACGTGTCTGTCTACCCGTCCTTCATGAATACATTGCACTCACACCTACTGACGGGTCTACCTACTCATCTACCATACATACATATACACGTGTACATGTGCGCACAGCGCATTCACACACACACAGACAGGCATTCAACACACACACACACACACACACACACACACACACACACACACACACACACACACACACACACACACAGAGCAAATGGAAGTGTTGTGTGACAAAACGAGTGCTTGAGAATATGTAAAGCTATTCATGTACAACATGACAAGTCATGGACTAAATATGTAAAAGAACTATTTAAAACATGCAGAAACTTGTACACGTATGTGCACGCAATGGTCTTGAGAGATGTGTTCTGTGACTCAACAACAAAAGTGGAATCCCAGGTAGAGGTGGACAAACTATTACAAGCAGCTTTGAGCCCAGTCACAGACTGACCAACACAGGACTTTCTCCCAAAATACCCTGAACAGGAATAAGCTACTGTTGGTGAACCAGAGATGAGACAGGTGGTGCGAGCCATGACTTGTGGTCGATCCTGCCGTCTGTCTGGTGTCTGACAAAATGACTGTGGACAGGATCCTACTCTGTGGGGTAAATAGCAGCACGTGACCCATCTAAATTATCCTGAGACAAAAGCCTTCAAAACTGATGTCTAACTTAAAGAAGTGCACAAGAAACGATTGGAGGAATCTTGCTCCTTAGTCATGAGAGAAAATGTATCTCAAGATGTTGGAACAGTGTAGTCGTTGCAAAGAGGAATCACACATCAGCAACACACAGTGGGGTTAAGGAAGGGATGAGACTTTACTCTCGCAATCTTTGTTTTTAGTCAGCTGAGTAAACTGACCATTGAATACACAAAATAACTGGACATTTTCTGTTGTAGGCCAGAAAAGGTAGTTGACCGAGTCAGCATCTGGGACATTCAGCAAGATGTTACAGGACAACATGACAGCCATGTAGCAAACTAATGTTGAGAACCTCACTGGATGGCAGAATGGTGTGAAGTCACATCAAGAATGAGACAGGGATGTCTGTTGTCGCCACTGATGTGTTCTGTTGATTACCAGAAATTGGTTCATGCTATAATATTTTGCAATAATATATAACATATCTACTTTCCTCTTTCTTCATTTTTTTCCATTCTCTCTCTTTCTCCCTGGCTCTGTCTCTACTAGACATCTGATAATGACAGCTCAAGTACAGGTGTGGTGTTTGTGTGACTGACAACTCAAGTACCTGCAGATGTGCACCTGGCAAAGAAGATGTGTGTGTGTGTGTGTGTGATCGCTTGCACATGTATTAGGAGAGAAGAAACGTGCGGCATATCACATGGCTGGACCTGTAGTAAAAGATACAGACAGAATGTTGAGAATTTCAAAACAGAAATATGATATTCCAGGGAGTCACCACACTAGAGGCAGTCGTGCTTGAAGCCTCGCAGGCACTCGCGCACCTCTTCCTATGTCAGGGTGGTCTGACTCTCGCCCAAGGCACCAACCACACAGCCAGACGTCGTCACGTGATTTGAGCATTAATTAACCCTTTCTAAACGATTTGTAGTGTGGGCTACAACCACAAACTAAAAAAACATTTTAGCATTTAATCACATTGGAATGTCTTTCCTTTTTATGGTATGACAGGTTAGGAACATAACTATCTTCAAAAAAGTTCTTAGACTCCTCCCCCTGAGTGTTCAGGATGATGGGCCGATGGAGAACAGGTTTTCTGTGGCTTATAAGGGAAAAGACTATTGGTTCTTCCAAATTTTTGTTAGAATATTATAGGCAATCTCAAATCATTTGTTTGCATAATTGCGATAAAGTGGCGCTTCTTCTATTCTCGGGGAGGTAAGAACTAGTCATCTCCGGACAAGCATGCCATTGGGAAGAGTACATGTCACCTGTCAGAGTGCGGCAAACATGAATCCAGGAGAGGGGGGAAGGACTGGGAGAAAGAAAAACCTTGTCACCTTGAAACATCTGAAGCGTGCAATGATCAGGACCGGCCATCTAAAGTGCAGAGAACGGTTGGGGGAGGAAGAAGGGGCATTGCGGCCTCCCCTCTTTGTACTGGTCCTGCCACCTGATGGAGACCTAGGTCTTTGGAGGAGGGGGTATAGTGAAAAGAAAATATAAAAAAGTCATATCCCTTCTCCGTAACAACTTTTTCTGCTATTCCTAGGACCTGTAACTTCACGGCAAGTCACGTGCAAGCTCTCATTTTCCCGGTCTGTTTACAAATTTCGTAGCTGATACTACCATCCCAGTTTGAATTTTGCGGGTTAAAAAGTCAATGATATAAGGCTACCATATCAACTTGCAAGTTAGTAAACCCCAAAAACTACGTCTAGTGTTAGAATGTAGGACCCTCCTGCTATAAACTTCTGACCCCTAGAAACACGAGACCAGAGAAAGACAGGCGCTGCCAACTCCAGTGGAAACATGAAATGTGTAGCAGCTCCAAGGCATTCTCCCTGTGTACACTACCCTAACCGATGGTCCCACTGCCTTGTGGGCAATTTAGGAAACGATAAAACTAATAGAAAGTACAAGTTTTAGAAAATCGGAATGTTAACACGTCACCAGTGTTAATGTTTTCCCCGATGAAAGTACAGGCCAAGGACTAGTGTCCATGTGCTTGCAACCAGTGCAATCCATCGGGTGAGGTGTGGCTTTGAGAGGCAAGCGTACACGCTCACAAACAGGACCATGATGAGACTTAAAGGGAACATCCAGGGGCCGTACTTATGAAGTCAGGATAAGTTGTTGCCCTGGGTAATATTGGAGCTAAGAGACAAGAGTTATAGAGCGGTATCCAGACCAGCGGATGTCTTTTTACCCCTGAGCAGTAGCTATAAACAGGAGGCAAGGTGTCCTGGGGTCCAGAAACATAAAAATAGTGACTTTGTAACTATCTTTGTAACTTCATAGCTTTGAGAACAAGATGCTTTTCGTCGAGTTGTGGGAAATAGCTTACTCTCGCTTCATTACTACAGCCCCAGGGGACACCACTCATGTTATAAGCAATACAACCCTCCCCACTACAAAGTGGATACAAAACTTTACACTTGACAGGCTCCATGGACGAGCACTCGACCAAAGGATGTCACCGAGTGTTTTGACTCGCTTTCGCTCTACTGCAATAATGCAAGTCTCATCCAGGTAAATAAAATTTTCGTTCCAACACACACCCTCTCAGCAGGTGCAACATTGAACACTTGAAAGACTCCACAGGAGAGCTCCTGCTAAAGGGACAGAAGTGCAAGTGCTACGCTCCACTGAGTTGTTTTTCATTATTGTTTTCCTCTCACCTAATTCTCCCTTCTATTCTCTCACGATTTTCGTGTGCTTCGTCAAACCTGTTCTTTAATCCCTCGCTCACACGTATTCACACAACGACACTCAAGTCAGTCACCTCATCTGTTCTAAGTAACCAGCAGTTCAAGTAGGAGTCAGGTTAATTCACAAAAGTCACCATCAACATGTTAAGTGAAGAAGTGAGAAAGCTATTTGAACAATTATGGAACTGATACTGCATGGTTCAAACAGATTTCTTTAATAAACATTGGGTTTTAAACATTTAAACTCATACATATATCAAACCGTCTATACAGACACATTTGATTTCGAATTCGCTGATTGATGAAAAACCTCATACAGACACTTCCACACCTGTTGGCGTGACGTAGTACACTGTTAGCGTGACGTAGTACACTATAAGCGGCTTTCTTTGATCCCAGCTGCGAGTGGCAAACTCCGTTTAGCGGATAATTAACGGATGGGTTTGTGAGCTAGAATGTACAGGTGAGGTGTACATCGTCTGTATGTAGCGACACATCACTGGCGTTGGTCTGTAACCGCTGAGAACATGCTCCTTACGAGTGGGAGGATGCGCTGTACAAACAGCAACTTGTATTAATGGATTGCTTTAACAGGATTTTTGTCCAATGAACTACTAAAACGAGGCACGAGACTACACAGTTTCTGATTTAGTCACATTCACTGTTCAGGCCTGACGAGACTAAAAGCAGAAAACTTAGTAAACTATAAACGTTGGTCTCGACAAACAGACAGCAGTCCACCTAGTGGTAAAAAACTTGTGATGATGATCGATAATTGAATGGATGGATATATAAATGATGATGAATGATGATGATGAAAAATAATTGAATGCATGGATGAATTGATGGATTGATGATTGATGACTGATGATTGATGATAATGATGGATGCATATCATAATTATATATTCTAACTATATTTTATTATCATTTATATCTGTATTTCCCGAATAACCGCGGCTCAAGTCACTGTTTGTCATTTTAAAACATTTTGTCAGGTAGGCGGAAGTGAACTGCGATGCTGATACTTTCAACATTTCTTGTAAGCCGCACAATAAGTAATGGACAAAGTCATCCACAATGTGAACACAACACACTGCGGGCAGCGAACTCGCATTTCAGTTTCTTTGTTGTTGTTGTTGTTGTTTCTTCACTTATTGTTGCTGATGTATGTAATATATGTATATTGGTTAGCATGCCATTAATCGTTTCGTAAGCAGAAGGATGTAGCACTCAGTAAGTGTAAAGCACCGCTAACTGTAACACCAAAACTACTGTAAATTGAAACATGTGCAATCACCAATTATGCCGAGAAATTATCATTATGTAAATAAATTGTTTTAATGTATGTTGCTGTTTATATCGCACAAAATGTGTGTTTACATTGTCAAGAAATATTTACGAGAAAACAATTAGGAAGAGTAAGAAAACCTACTATCAGCCGGCGACGGTGGGTCCACTTGGATCACGTGACCGCGCTCTCTCTCTCTCTCAGTGTGTGTGCGAGGGACCAGTGGGAGTGGTCTTGTGCGTTGTGACCCCAACCTGACCTCAAAGTCAGATTACATTAAACCTTTTAGTAAGTCCATCAGAACATGTCAAAGAGTGAAATACTTTCAGAAACAACGTAGCCAGCCATTTCAACAGGACAAACACGTGACAACAAGAACACGCCTTATCTTTCCTTTTTTGTCTTTCTGAAAAAAAGCAGGTTGTTATGCGAGCGTTTCCACACAGAAGACATCCCAAGACACGAACTCTGGGAGAGGGAGCTGCCACTATAAATAGGGTGAAGCCCACGAGACATGTTCACACCCGGCAGAGCTTCCCAAGCGATTTTCTGAACGTTCACAGTTGTCCGCCAGACGGTCGAGTTGTCTCATCATGCGCCGCCTGCTGATACTCGTGGCAATGGTGCTCCTCATCTCTGGCTCCTGCATGTCTGCTCCACAGCCACTGGGTAGGTACCCTCAGTGCACTAGAATATTCGGGCTGTTATTTCTCTTACAAGTCGAAATTGCTTTAGTAACTTGGTCTCCAAAACTCTTCTGCCTAGGTAGGTCTGACTCTGTAATACATTCCTTATGTAGCTGAAGTGGGGCTTCTTGCTTGTTCTTCACCCGCATTACCTCTGTCCTCTTGATGTTGATGGTCAGGCCAGTCATCGCTGCTTCTTCTGAGAGCGGAATAACTTTTGTCTGTGCGTGGGACAACAGGCTGATGTCATCCACAAAGTCGAGATCCTCAAGCTGCCTTGCGAAGGTCCACTGAACGCCGTGTTGCTGTTAGAGGTTGTTCTTCTCATGATCCAGTCTGTGACGATCACAAAGATTGTTGGTGAGAGCATACAGCCTTGCCTCACTCCAGTCCTCACTGCCAAGGGGTCAGTCAGCTTCTCATTGTGCTCTGTAGGAATGTCATCTGGGCCTGTCACCTTGCCAGTATTGGAAGACTTGATGGCTTCGATGATTTAGTGTTTGGTTTGTGGGTTGGTGGGTTGGTGGGTTGTTCTTTAGTTGAAACTTCTCTGCGGGTGGGCAATATCCGAAATGGTTCTTGGTGGTGGCTGGTTCAGTATTTCATCAAAATGTTCCGCCCAGCCAGATCTTTGTTCTGCATCCCCGGTGATGGCGCTGCCATTGTTACTCTTTACTGTCCGACATGCATTTGTGTTTTTGCCATCCTGACAGAATTCTGTAAGTCCGTATAGTCTCTGTGTTATTTTGCCCAGCTGCTTGTTTTGCCTTTTCTGTCATCCTGTGTGCAACCTTATCTCTTGTCGCCTCCTTCACTCTTCTTAACTTCTCGGTTCATCTCCCAGTACTTCGCTTGGAGCTTTTTTTTTCCTGCTGGTCTTGACACTGAATGATCTGCTTTCACTCTTTTCTTTCCTCTGTCTTTTGTCAGGTCTCTAGTCAACCATTCCTTGTACAGTGGAACCTCGGTTAACGAACTTAATCCGTTCTGGAAAGCTGTTCGTTAACCGAAATGTTCGTTATCCGAAACAATTTTTTCCATAAGAAATAAAGGAAATAGATTTAATTGGTTCCCAGCCCCTGTTGACTCGCTATTTGAAAGTTACAGGCTGTATATATATATATAGGTATTTGTTTTAATGAGAACAGTTATAATGCAATATAAACGGAGTTAAATAAACATAAAAACATTAACGAAAGCATTTAAACAGAAAACTTGCCGTTTTGACGGCGTGGTTGGAAACAGGTGTGGGGAGGAAGGGTGGAATTACTGCTTTGAATCCCCTCTCCATGAGCACACGTGACATTATAAAATCGGGGAGACTTCCCTTTTCTGTAGCTTTGAGGTTGAAGAAAAAAACTTGTCCAGTGTCTGCTTCTTCTGCCTTTTTTTGTAAAACTCTTCGGTAAGACGACATCACAGATCCGACAGACGCATGCCACTTTCATACTTTGAAATCATTTCCTTTTTCAATTCATTTGTTGGCCGCGTCTTGTCATTACCTCACTACTATTAATTGCTCTTAATCTTCTTTGGAGCCATGATTGAGGATTATCTTATTAAAATAAAGCACAACAATCACTAAATAAGAAGGATGCGCACAGGTAAGGAACGACTGATCGTAACTGTCTCGAGCGCGAATGATTACATGCTGGTCGGTCACGTGTGGTTCATGTGGCTGTTCGTTATCCGAAATTTTGTTCGCTATCCGAGACAAATTTTTAGCGAAATTTTTGTTCGTTAACCGAAAAATTCGCTATCCGAGGCGTTCGCTAACCGAGGTTCCACTGTACTAGTTCTCTTTCTTTCCCACATCTCGTGTGCAGGCATGCTTCCCTACGCCCAACCCTCGTTTTTATTTGGTTTTGGACTGGCAGGTTGTCTGGGGAGGGGTCCATCACACAGGAATATTGTGTGTGTGGGTGTGTGTGTGTGTGCAAGGTTCAGTAATGATGTAGATGTGTCTGAACTATGTGAGAGTGGGTGTTCATAAGAATTGTGAGACACACCACCTCATCTTGTCATTGCCCCAGCTGGCGGGTACCTGAGTCCATGGAGGGTAGCGGAAGGTAAGACAGTGAGGGAGAGATAGGCACTGCAATCATGTAAAGTTGGCCCCGACACAAGTGAGGTCTGAGGTCTCTAACACTTCACCCCTCAACGACCTGATAAGGTTAGGGGATGACCTTTACCTGTGTAACTATCCACTGAGATGAATAAAGTTGTTTATTGCAATTGTTATGACGAACCACTCAAACAAAACACTTAAAGCTGTGGCGGTCTGCTGTTTTCTATTTACTGTTAATAATATCTTGTAGAAATAAACAATGTTTTATCTTAGCCACACCATTTGATACTATCGCACCAAGTAACTACTTTCTTTGCCAATAAGCCGCAAATATCTACAACACTACAACAAAGGTGCATAGTAGACACTGGGTCTCGTTGTCGGCATGATGAAGGTGTCTTCAGCAGCTGATGTAAACACTTCATGTGTATCCTGCTTTTGAGTGTTTCTATTTTTATAGTTCATCTAGTTCGCTCTGTGTAAGCGGATAGTCGAGTGGTTAGTGTTGCTGCGTTGGTAGGTGTGCAGTTTGATGCCCATGAGCCCTTCTAACGGTCACATCAGTTGTTGCCACAGACATCTTCCTCCATAAAGATAAGAAGTACACACAGAAATACAATATTTAACATCGTAGAAAAACTGCAAGAAGCAAAAACAAAACAAATGCGCTCACCGCACTCAGTCTCCTCCACTGGCAAAGCTAAACGCATAAATAAATACAGAAAAAAGAAAGAAGAAGAAAAAGCAGAAAAAAGAAGAAAAAGAAGGAATAAAAAAGGATGAAAAATAAAGAAAGAAAATATAAAGAAGATAGAAGAAAGAAAAAAGAAAAAAGAACAAATAATAAAAGATGAAAAAGAAATAAAGAAGATAGAAGAACGAAAGAAGAATAAAAATGCCAGAAAAAAATGAAGAAAAGAGAATAAATGAAAAGGAAGAAAGAAGAAAAAAAATGAGAAAGAACAACAAGAAGTAGAAAGAAGAAAAAAGGAAGAAGAAGACCCGTTTTTGTGGCCACTAAATATTCATCAACTTTGAAATCATAATTGCTCAATCAGTCTTTCTTTTTCACTCACACGGACACAGACACACTGGATAAAACTGATAAAACCTACAATCAGCTGTTTACGCCTTTGAAATTCACAAAGAGAAATTTCTCTCCACGAGATACGAACTTGGGACATCTGATGTCCACTGTCGTGATGACAGTTTAGCCTGTGTGTCGTAAGCCGTTTATTGTTATTGATGTATTTACTTATTGTAGGATAAGTTACACAGTGCACGTGCTGAGTCTTGTGTTTATAATGTTTGTCTGGTCACACTTTGTTACAGGCGGTAGAAGAGGCTTGATGCCACTTCCAAATCCACCCGTTTTACGTCAAGGCATGCTTGCAGCTCCACCACCTAAGGTCCTTGGTGATGTCCGTAAGAACCCCGGTAAACCCCTCAGTGATATCACCATGAAGCGAGGGTGATCCCTACTACAGGATCAGCAAATACTACAAATCCAGCCAAAACTGCTTTCAGCAAGCCTGCTTGTCTCCCATCTCCATCCTGCTTGTCTTCACTATCCTGCTACACGTGAGCCGCTGACGTACCCTGTACTCAGTGTCAGTGAACAGATACAACAGTGAACATTCAGTAACCGCTGTGACAGCAAATATTATCACAATGTGGTGACAACACACCTTCACTAACATGTGGCCAGCAGTAACACACAGCAGTAAGAACGATGGCCAACAAACGAACGAACGAACGAACAAACAAACAAACAAACAAACAAACAAACAAACAAACAAGTGAGATGCTGTACTTGACAAACAAACAAACATAAACAAGTGAGATGCTGCACTTTACAAACAAATGTTTCTGCTACTAGACGACATTGTGTTTATCTACAAATACAAAATGTTTTTATAATGTTGTCAATGTTAGCTGTAGTCTGTAGTTATCTTACTCCAATGTCTTGTCAGTGAACTGCACAAAGCTTCAGTGTAGATAAATGACATCCTGTAGGCTCACTGTGTCTACTGTAGCCCTATGATGACTCTTGTCATCGTGTCACGTGCAGCTTGAAACATTGTCCACGATGTCCTTACACACAAGCTCTCTGTTATATCTATGTGTTCACTTCACTCTTGCTCCATCTTTTAGTCTGCTTCTGCTGCTGGATGAAATAATCTTGAAGTAAACATATCTATCTTCAATCAAATTGTTCTTTTTTTATTTGAGTTTTTCACCTTGCACAAGTGTGTACGAGCTGTCGACGGAACACATTCTTGTTGATCATTCTCAATGTGGGGGCTGACTGTGTCTGTTATGGCACTACACTGACCTTAGTCACTGAACCACTTACATCACAAATAAAATTTTCTTTATAATTTGCTGTGTACAAGCTTAAATTGCAAAAGAGCCTTAAATACAGAAGAAAGTGAAAGCACTAAATTGATGCAAAAAACACACACACACACACAAACACACGCACACACACACACACAAACACACACACACACACACGTACCATTATCAGTAAAACATTTTTTACTAAATAAAGATTCACACAACAGGTTTGCTTTAGGTTTCATCTTAAACATTAGTCGAGATTGACTACGGCTGCCTATAAAGGAAATGTTGCTTTTAAAGTTTATTATGAACGAATTCAAACAGTTTCATTTTACACAATAAACTCGGTCAGTGAAAGAGATTATCTACTAGTTGTTGTCCATTCTATTATCACAAGGTTTGTTGTGTAGTCACCTGCTGGCCTGGGATTTTGGTATTTTACCTGCCCGCCGCATAATTTAGAATTTTAATACAAGCCCGAAAACAGAAACAGCGATTTCTAGCATTTTCTCATTTCCAACATCCTAAGGATGGAACTTTTTTTTTTTTCTCCCAGTTTGCGAGAGGTCGCGGGTAGACTCGTCTGATATCAACTAAGATGGAGTAGACCAGGGTAGACATCTACAAAACTGAGGACACAGTATACACAGATAGCTGTAATCTTTTCCATTCCTCTGTCTATTTTTCGTTCCGGAGACCATCGAAGTCGACTTTGTCGCGTTAAGAAATCGACTGAGCTCACAGTCACACAGACTCAACAGACACACAAACACCCGATGCCGGCGACGCCCCCAATCGTCCCTCACTGCACAAACTTACACACGTGAGAACAGTACAAAACACGTGTTTATTAATGAGAAAAGAACAAAGGAAAAAGAAAAATAGAAGAACAAAAAAGATAAACAAAGGATCCCAGAGACAGAAGAGACAACTCAAATAACCGTCAAATTCCCCTTCCCGACCACAGCCTGGGATAACCACGCCCCTGCAGACAAGAATTGAAAGGAAAGAATATAATGAAGACAGAAACTTCGTCCACGCAAGTTTTCTGTTTTGGTTCAAAATATACTGAATGCATGTTGGTGTTGTCTAACATTCACCGCATGGGAAGGCATGATGAGTCATCCGACACTCTTCGTTGAGCCAAGGGACAGTAGATGGTGTTTCTTTGTCCTTTTCGTCGGAGTAGTTGCCCAAGTAATTTAATCGAAAACGCGAAAGCTTTTGAAGGAAAAAAGGTAGAAAGTAGGAGAAGTCTCCTCTCGAGTTATGATATCAGGATAGAAACGAGATTCTAGGATCGCAGTTCTTCAAAGCTGGGTGTCATCCCTCGACATGCCATTAAAGGATTGTTGACATACTTTATCTGTGAGGAAAAAGAAGCAGAGAGTCTCACAAAATGAGAAGAGAAAGCAGCGGACGGTGAGATGGAGAAATCGACGATAAGCGTCCCTCATCCACATCCTTCCCCTCCTCGCCAAGGGAGGAAAAGCAGTAAGAGACAGAGCCTGAGTTATCAGATGTAACGGTCCCAGGTGTTTCATGCTGGATAGTGATTTTTTTCTGGTAATATAATTTTGGGTGTCTGTCTTGTCTGTATTCTGGGATGCTAGTTCTGACCTTATACCGATCTCTGCCATCCCAGCGAGGTCAGGGCAAAGTATTGGATCCTTATTCAACCCTAACCAGGTGATCAACCAACTGCTTTACCGTCCCATCGGCTCTGATGCCTTCTGGTTGGCAGAATGGACATTTCTCGTCTAGTACTCAGTTCCCTTGGTGGCTGTGAAACCTGTTTTCAAGAATTACTTGGGGGTAACTAAGAAAAACTTCGTGGCCCAGACGCGGCTTGAGTAGATATCGTCTGCTTGAGGGGAGCTGAGTCCACCCAGCGACATGACAAACAAAACGAGTTTCTCAGAGAAGTGCCGCCTGCCAGCGCAGCACTGAGAGACCAAGTGGGTTGACTAGTACAACCCTCGAAGTCATTTCGACGACCTTTATGAAAACTTCAAGTGGTGTGTGTTTATAAAAAAATGTGTTCCTCCAACGGATTACTGCGTGAGTGGCGGAGGAATATTCGGCTGAGCGTAAACATAGCAGAAGGGGAAATAACCCAGGTGGGAGGCGACTCTTCTCAAGTATTGACGGCTGTTAGAAACTGTAAGTCACTTCACAGTATTTCACTCAGTAACCCACGGACCTGGTTTCAGTAACTGAATATGTGTTCGACTGTTTGAGACGAAATTAAAACATTAGTCCACAGGGACTTCATCTTGTGAAACTGAGGACTGGGTGAGTGAGGTGAGAGGTAGCCTTAGGTGCAAACGTGTCTGTACTATAGTGCTTGAAATTAGTTTAGTAACTTACAGGGGACATCTGTCTGTTACTAATTAAATGTTGTAGCCAGTGGTGAGAGATGCCGCGGGGCGGCCGGCAGCGCTATACATGGGTGTTTGACCCCGCGTGACCCGGCCAGTGCTGGCTGCATCCCTTTGACCGAGTCCTCCTGGACCAGTACAACTTTTTCACTAACACTCGACGACAATAACAGACCAGCTAACCGGAAGGTATAGCTCGCCCCCCTCCTCCAAAATGACATCACAACCTCCCTCGTCTTCTCCATACCCGACACTAACATAAACCAACACACAAGTCTATACCCGACCAAACTAATGTGTAGTCCGTTAGCCTATATGAACGTTGTGCGTTGTTTACTTTCTTTTGTTATCACATCATAGGGGTCGGTTTTATTCATATAGTGTAGAATGGTCTTGTAATATTTATTTGTCTGGATTTAATCTCGATTCCTATGTGCTTAGGCTCGAGTGGTAATTGTTATAGGGCTAAAAAAAGAATGTTTGCTTAAATAATTATTTATGCACAGTTCAATAATGATGATTTACTTTTGGATTTCACTGTTAAAATGAACAAAGTCTTCATGTCTAGTTCACACCTTACCTCGTAAAGACCTAAATCCCGTTTCTTGTCCATGTACAGAATTAATCTCTGGCAGTATTTTAGGAACAATATCAGACTAAACTTCACTTGACAAAGTGACTGAAGCAGTACTTACAGTGTGAGACTAACCTGTATACACGGCCCCAGTGTCAGGAGACTGAACACTGAAACTGTCCCCTGGCTCCTTGGTCCTTTCTCTGCCCCTCTTCTTCCTTCTGTCGCTCTACTTCCATGTCTACTTGAAGTCTCTAGCACTTGTCTTCCATTCACAGAGGACTTGTGATGAGAGTTCACCCACTGATAGTCCGCTGGTGGTCAGTACAGTGAACGTTCAGAACTGCGCGTGACTGTCAATACGCATGCGCAGTGCTTAAAGTTTGGCTCATAATCAACGGACTTTTTACACACAAATAATTCTGTCAAAAGCAAGTGGTCCATCGTGTACCCACAACTACAATATATAGATAAACACACACAAACGATCCCCATATACACCGTTAATTCAAGTGGAACAACCATGCACGTCACGTGACAAGTTATCATGACAAGTCTCAAGTGGTTTAAACTAGTCGTTACCGCTTCTATAAGGTACAGTGTTATCCTCTGTGTTACTGTTTGCTGTATTTTGCAGTTTGTTCTTTGTGATGTTTCCATTGACAATGTACATCATGTGTATTGACACAACAACCACTGAGTACAAGGACAACATCACACACTGTAATGAATTCTTCTGGTCGAAGTGTTGAGTGCAATGAAACAAACATAAGGAATTGTTTATTGACGCTCAATGCATAAACACATACAAGAAAAGATATTACTGGAACACATTCAACAGTCCACTTCACACAGAACAAGGAAAGCTTATATTGGAGAGAATTTTTAGTCTGACAAGTTTTGATAGCAACAGTCCGACACACAGTTGCTGCTGCTCCTGGTGATGTTGCAGCTACAGTGCATGTAGTTGGCCGAGTCGTTAATAAAAAGTAGAAATTATTGAAAAATGTCTAGTTCCTGTGTGGTGTGCTGTGTTGTAACACGTATTCACACGCTGCAATGACAGCGCCACCTCACCTGACAGACACCTGTGGTAGTTGTTCCGCTGACAACATCTCCGCTGACTGAATGTTGTTGGACTGTGAGACAGGACTTGGCCACCGGCACCAGCAACTTGTTTGTGTTATCATTCTTCACTTGTTGCTTCATCTGGTCTTTGCTGCTACTTGAAGTCAGGATGTGAGTGAGTACAACCTGACACACAGTCGTGTAGTCACATACTTCACTCTGACTTGTCGTCTGGACTCTCATGCTGCTCATACTGCCATAAACAACTCTCAGTTCTGTCTAGCTTGTTCCTTCTATCTTGTCTGTCTGTCTGTCTGTCTGTCTGTCTGTCTGTCTGTCTGTCTGTATGTCTGTCTGTATGTCTGTCTGTATGTCTGTCTGTATGTTTGTGCAGTTCGGTTTTGGTTTTTTTGTGTAAAGAATTTGCCAGGGTCAGTCCTATGATGCAACGGTTAACACCTGATACAGTGAAGATTAGCTGCACTGGGTTCAGATCTCGTCTCAGGCACACTGTTCTTTCTCTGCCGGAAAGTGTGTTGCTGCCTTTAAACAAATGATGTTTTACGTATCTACTATAAGACAAAATATGTATGTTGTATATAACAATAGGAGTCTGGAAAATCATTATTATTCATAAATTCTCGCTAAATGTTGTCAATAACAAGATAAACATTTCTGCATTATTTTTTGACATTTTAAATTGCTTGTACCCTTGTTTAATTTACATTTTTCAATAAGGTTACACGTTTGCTTATATTTGCAATATACACATATACAAACACACGGTCCTGACTACCTTGAATACTTAAACCCTTACAAAAGTATAACTGTTCTTTGTTACTGTACATCCAGTGGTAGGCTGGTGTTGTATTTTCTAGATCCTCTTCCATTTGCTATTGCCGTCATCATTGTTTAGCTTTGTTTTGTTAGACGGCGCCCGTTAATTGTCTTACAGTCACGTGCACTGCAGGGGAGCGGAAAAGAGGGAATTTATTTACTCTACTAAATAAAATTGGCAGGTGATGACAGGTGACGGTGTAGTATTAGTTCAATCAGCTTTGCTCCGACACACATCTACATCTGCTACATTGCAACAACCACAACAACAACAGTGCAGCACGTCTACACTCAAACGTTTCAGTGTTGACATGTTATTTCTAACAAACACTCATTCTAAGGATGTTGATTATTTTTGTTGTTAAACAATCTTGATTCAATATTTTCAAGCCGACATTTTACATGTAACTGTTTACTGGTCAGTCTTGTGGTAACAGGAGGTCATCAACTTCACCCTCTAACCCTGACCTTAAGGTCAAGTAAACAAGACCCAGTGTGTCTGCCGTGTGATATTGTTGTTTACACTACTTGTTGTGTAAAGAGAGACAACGACTGCACCTCCTGTTGTGAGTAAACATGTATAAACGTGACATACACAACATGTTTATAACGTCACGAAGTGATGACGTCAGACACCTTTTGTCTCGTTTTATCGTAGACAATAACAAGTTGTGACGTACACAGGGACATGAAGTAGAACCCAGCACTACCAGTATCCTCCAGACACACGACGACTTTTCTCTCCAGACCCTGTACACGCGCTCCCTTCGTCACCCACACCACGTCACTGCGGGCCGTGGCCACGTCCTCGATGTCATCATCCCTCATCAACCGCACTGGGATACCCGCTTCTTTAAATAATAGGTTTTTTTAATGTTCAAGTGACAGGTAGTAAAGTTATTGGTGACACTACGAAATTTTTGTACATACTGAGTGTAAAGTATTGAAAAAAGTAATTTTGCACAGTTAGAAATATTACAAAGATTCATTATCAATCCATCTCCCACAATAATGCTTAACGTTTTGTAATACAGTGATACCTCGGTTCTCGAACATAATTCGTTCCGGGAGGACGGTCGAGAACCAAATTGTTCGAGAACCGAAGCAATGAAACCCATAGGAAATAATGGAAACTGGATTAATTCGTTCCAAGCCCCAGAAAATGCCTATTTACTGGCCTAATTTGTATATAATATGTAGAAAAACATGAGTCTCAACAAGAAATAAGAAATAAAAGTGTATTTATTAAAACAAAACAAAAAAATAAAATGTACTGTACTCTTTTTCTTTAATGAAAATAAGGAGCAGTTTCTCCATTTCCTCCATTATCTGAGGCCTTTGCTTAGTTATCAGTGTTACACCTTTGGCAACATGGCAGCCTTTATAACAGCTTTATTCTTAAGGAAAGTAGAGATGGTTGCTTTTGGCATGCCATACTCAGACGACAGATCCGAAACACGTGTGCCCTGTTCATATTTGGCAATGATTTCTTTCTTCAGCTCAATAGTTGTTCTCACAGCTTTCCGCTTACCTTTGTCTGCATTACCACTTCTGGCTTTCTTTGGAACCATGTCTAAGGATTAAATTCAGTGTACAGTACAGTAATTTGCAATACAGTACAGTACACACAAAGCGTGACTCTCTCCACAAAAACGTGACTGTCTCTCTCTTCACTCACACTGATGACGCAAGCAAGGCGCGCTGGGCAGAATGAACGCCATTCGGCTCAACTCGGCTCATCTCGGACGTTCGGATGTTCGAGTTCCAAATATTTGTTCGGATTCCAAGACAAAATTTTCTCGAATTTCCTGGTCGAATACCGATTTGGTCGAAAGTCAAGGCGTTCGAGAACCGAGGTATCACTGTACTTACATATTTTCGCACAATAAGAAAGCTCTCACACATTTGCCTATTGATTGACTACTATTTCTCGACACAGATATACATATATATAAGGTGCCAAGAAAAAAAAACTCTTGGAGCAGATAAGTGTGTTCCCTTTAAACATCAAAGAAAACAAAACGACTCTTTTATAATGTAATACGCAAAGCAATGACTCAGTTATGCTGTTTACTTTTGTTTACTACATCTTTCAGTTGACGAAACACACAAATTTGCAACGGTTATTGGAACTAATGATCTCTCATGTCGATGGGGAGTTCAGACATATAATTATTATCGCTGTTATTATTGTACACCCTGTATTTTCCTTTCATGTGCGTCATACCCACCTAGACGTGGGAAGGGCAGTTACCTGCACAACAAAGAATATACGGCCTCAGGTGCTAGACATATGAGTGTAGTAATATGTAATAATATTTTGCCGCAGACATGTTATTGGTTTATAAGGCTGCGACTTTGACTACTATTTCTTTTACGAGTACTTCAACAAATTCTACAATAATGCTCAAACTATTACAACTACTAACATATATTTTTTAAAGAAAATATAATTTATTATCTATAATTTACATAAAAGGAAGTCTCTCCGCCGGTGGAATACGTTCTTCGATAAGAACTTTGTGTCCTCATACTTATTCTTCAGTTAAAGATTTCTGGGTGCTGACAACAAATCTTAGCGCCAAATGCCCGTAAAGTTTCTACAGAAAGACATACACTAGCATGCACCAATAATTCACACCTGAATTCCGTTTTCGCGAAGATCAAAGACGGCGAAGCAGGGCTGCCTGACAAATTTGTGTGCAACTCCCTGGTAGTGACCGTCGACATAAAGATGGAGGCTCTTTGATGAGTCTACCATCACTCCAACACGACTGCCGACTTTGATGGACTTTAGAGCTTTACCGACATTATTCTTGTCTTAAAGAAAATGAGAGACAAACGCTTGATATGTCTAACAAAATATGTTGAAAAAGTTTGTTATTTTTGTCTCGAGTGATTGACTCACTAAGCGATACAGCAATTTATGATTAAAGTGACTTTCTTGCGTTCGTTCAAAGGTCTAAAGGTATGATTTTCTACTGCCAGAAGTACATTTCTTACTTCACAATCACCAGTACCCTAAACCATAATTTTCGGGCACAGCTGTAACCATGAAAACTCACCGTAGAATCCTTGCGCAGGATCCCAGTAGGCGTGATGATGACGGAGTCCTTCATGTCCTCGTAAAAATTGGTGACAGTGAGATCAGCGTGAGGGGTTCCCGTCACACCCAGGTAAATCGTGTTTCTCTGACCTATGTCGTCTACTCTGACCTGTGTAACCATTAGGATGACAAGTTCAAGTGAATTTAATTGCTATAGCTATGATTTTATGATTTCCAGTTTCAATTCGGCAATCAGCAGAAGTTTAACATTAAGTACATTTACCAGACACACTTCATACAGAGGACCGATGACTTTGGTCAGTTCGTCAATCCAATATCTGCACCGAAATATCAATGTAACGTATCTAAACACAGGAAATAAAAAAATCTTTCTCTAATCCGACTTCTTTTCGGTGCTTGGGTCTGGTCATTGTAAAGACTTGTGTTCTAAGACGCAAACGTGTTTTTGTCACATTTTACCTCCACTGCGCCATCACTGCTACCACCGACGGCTTCAGCCACTACATAGGCAAATCACTTCATCATCATCATCATCATCATCATCATCATCATAATTTTTTCATAACATCTTACTTCATACAAGACGTTCACCACCATGGCGTCACGTGACACGACCACGCCGTTTTCGTATTTCTTATTAAGCGTTACCATCCGTGCTGTCGTTCTGCAGTTTGTCAGACGAATGTTCATCCCACAGTCTTCGCGGAACACAAGGACTGATGCCTGTGCGTTAACATGTAAAAATATCAATCCCATCATGCTTACAAAAATGATGTATATTGAATAGTGATATTGTAAATAATAAATATCATAGCAGCTGGGATTAAAGTCTTCATCATAACTTCTGCCATCATTTTCATTATGACTATTAGCATTATTACCGTTAACATTATTGCAATCATGATCATTGTCATTTAAAAGTTATTCTAGAAGATTTCATTGGTGTTGTTTCTGTCACTTCTACTAGTAGTAAGAGTACCAGTAATAAGAGCAGAATATTAGCCGGTGTCATTGTATTGCAAAGTCTAAATGTAAGCCGTCTTCTAGTTGTAACTTTTCCAGGTACGATCAAAACAAGTAAACATTTTGTATCATCTTTTCTTGGGTTAAATAGCGTTAGTAATAACATTAACAACAGCAGTTGTATATCACATTTCCCCACACATAGGAGAGCTCGAGGAAAAAAAAGAAGATGGCCACAAGAAGTGGGCAACGAGGCCGTGTGATAAAGCTTTCACATGCAGTCGAGTAAAAACAAACACAACTTACCTAACATGCAGCGTTCGGAATACAAGAACATGATGTATCGCTGAAATAGGAGTGTTGGGGAGATATGGAGCACATGTAACAGATAACAAGTTACTTACTTCAGCGTCTGTCAAATGTTGCTGCAGGCTCCGGAGCTCAGCGTTCATCACCTTCACCACGTCATCACAGTGTTTCCTTACTTCTGGCGATGGATTCACCCAAGCATCTGGTTCCAGTTCATTACTGAGATGGAGGCTGTTGACCCTGTCTGTCAGAGTCTGGGCTGCGTGTATCAGCGCGGGACGCGGTCTGACCGTTGTGGCTCGCGTCACGAGATGTTTGTGTGACGTCACTTTCCCTAAACGTTTGTCCAGCTCACTTTTGACGTCACACAAGGTTTTTTTGAATTTAGCAATAGAATCACTAATTAGTTTCTTCAGTTGTTTACGACACTCCTCCACTACCTTCTGAAGTCGGTCACATGTCTTGTCCACCAGCGCCATGTTTTCCTGTTTAGCGACATTTGCTGTTTGCACGCGCTCGTGCAGATTCCCTATTGCTTGCTTAAAGTTATCCTCCGCCTTAGACAATTCCTCTTTTAAAGAACCGAGTATGTTGTCAGCTGACTTCATTTTCGTATCCAGATACTTGACGTCCTGGCATTGACTGTGTTTGTTAGAAAAACACGATTTGCAGATAACAAGGTTGTGGTCAGAGCAAAATATGTCCGCCTGTTTGTCGCCGTGGTCAGCACACAGTGCAGGGCGGCTGGCAGCCAGACGTTCAGGTGTCACAGTGCTGACACTCTCCACATCGTGACTACGGGTGGCTACCATCTTCTTGTGTATCTTCATACACGATGGACACATCTTTTCCCCACACTCCTTACAGATATAATCAGCTGTGACGTCATCACATATAGTGCACATGTTATTCTGCTCTAGCACGCCAGAACTTTCTACTATGGCTTCCATCACAGAGTCTGTAGGCAGGGCGTCGGCAACATCGGATGAACTTTGAGATGAATGTACTTGATGCCCTGCTATATGACAAGTACAGAAAGGACATCCAGCGTAAGATTTAGAGTCCATCCAGGAAATGACACATTCGCGACACAGGAGATGACCACAGGGTAGAATCTTGGGTACCTTGAAGACATTATTGCACACAGCACACTCTCTGTCGTAAGTCTGCACTGCCGTCGCCATAGTGAAAAGTCAATCTGATCCACTTTGTCTCTAAACTACACCTTGCACCTTCGCATTTTGTTTCGACACAAATAAGTAAAAGACTTACCGGTTACTTGTAATGTTTCTTTAGATGACCGATGTACGTCACGGACAAAATTTCGTGGCTACACTATAAGAAAGAAAAGCCTACAATTATGGGATCTTCATTGGAGCAAAATACTGTCTGATGTCAGCCACAACCCACACACAGGTGGGCGCAGGTAAGTGACGCACGTACCCCGATCTTTATCAAATGCCATAAAGAACACCTCGCAATTTTTTTTCTAGCACTTGTCCACAAGCTGTAAGATAAGGGTGTACATGTACCTGAAACTGGAGTTTTAAAAACTGCTTTGGGGCAGCATAACCTTTGTTTTAGACACAACGGCATCTTTATCGCCGTAATTTACAACTACTGTACACACTACCACAAGACACACATAATGGACAAGCAACCTACATCGTCTTTTAAACTACAGACCAAACTTAATGTGTATTACATATGTGTCTTCATCGCCGTCAAGAGTGAAAAAAATATTTTTAGGTCACTTGTAAATCAAAGGCCAAGAATTTAAAAGCAGAAAATGTCAATCAATCAGGCACTGTATTTCAAATGTCTGTGTCTGTGAAGATATGTGGTATCATAATGTTATTTCCTTTCTTGGTGATACTTGCATGCTTATATGTAGAGAAAAGAAAATAAGCATTTACCATGATTTGCAGAAATAGTATAGTAAACTGAGTTTTACCAAGTCGTTAGACAAAATGCATCCCACCCGACATTTTAAACCGATCTCAACAAATCAAAAGTCAAACCTCAGTAATTACAAGCTCTTTCCTCATCTCTGTCTCCAGTTATGAAAGATTTATATCATCATAGCTCTGAAAGAGTAATTTACTAATCAGCATGAATTTCTCTCTCATTATTCATAGTCAAAGGTTTATTTTGGAAAAGCTTTTGAAAGCATCAAAGTCGGCAGTCGAGTTGGAGTACTGGTGGACTTGTCTAACAAACTTCGTCTCTATGTCGACGGCAGCTACCAAGGAATTGCAGCTCGAGATGTCAGACAGCCTTGCTTCGCCGTCTTTGATGTTTGCAACAAAGTCATTCAGGTGAGAGAGACACCTGGCTACATGTTAAGGATATCAGTAGAGTTTACATTTACCTCTAAAACTTCTGAGCTATGATTACTTTACAACAGCCAAAATCTGAAACGAACGAAAAATTATTGTTAAAAATTACTTGTTTGTCGCACATGTTATTGCCTTAACACCTATACTTCACTATTTATGTGAACAATACTTTTAGACTGTCCGTTTTTCCTGCATGTAGAACTGTCTACGCGTTAGCATGAGTAGGAGAAGCAGTAACAGTAGTATATTCACGGTATAAGAAGTCTCCTCCCTCACTTTAAATAACGGTTCTACAGATTTTCTTTACTCTAAGCGATTTTAATATTATTTGTATTTTGATACCTCATTCCTTATTCTCTTTGTGTGCAGGTGACAGCTCTGCCAACATCTAAAAGGTTTTCTGAGCCTTTAATGTCACAGCTATTTAAATACTTTCAACATAAACTCTCTTTCTTGGATGCCGTGGAAGATGAGTTCCAGTCGGACATCCTGCAGACAGAAGAGACTGAGTAGTGTCCACTCCAATGACTAGCGGCGCACTGAACTGTGGGGCTTCCTGAGAGATGGAAACTACGGGTATTGAGACAGTCACTCGCCTACAAGTTGTCGTCTGCAAGCGGAAGCCGTTCACTTTACAGTGACCGGGAATCAGTGCTAATCTCAGTCTCTCCTCCTTCAAAGCGATGTAACTCTAAAGGACTCTGCTGCTCTTTTTCCGGAAGTCACGTGACAGCATTGCGATTGAAAGGTCTAGAAAAATGTATTGAGATCAGGACCGGGGCCGTATCCATGAGTCAAGCGTGTCTTGGACCAGAAACAGTTTGGAACTCAGAAACACACTAAATATTCGTGAGCAAGTCAAGAGCCTGTCAAAGAAAATAAAAGTTTGATGTGTACGCAAACTTCCGCCCCTACCATTAACTCTCCTTCTTTGTTCGCTGCTTTACTTTGTCCCATTGCAATCTCTTTGACAATGTTATTTTTTTCGGAAAAAAAGCTGTTACCTCTCTTGTACGTAGCGTAGTAGAAAAAAGTAAAAAAATATAGTAAATCAACCAATCAAACTAATCAAATAAACTTGGTTCTGCTTTGTCTATTTTATTGAATTTCATGTTTAAACATGTATTAATATAGTAATGCTGCTTGCAATCCTGTTTATAAAACTGTAAATTGAAGAGAAGTTCTCACAATACTTTTGATCTCCAGTTATATGTCAATTAGAAAAAAAATTGAGATTCCAAGATGAAGAGTGCCATAAAGCTATTTTCCTAAGTAAGTTGCAGTGTGACAAGCACAGGTGTAGTCAGACCACTTCACATAAACTCAACAACAGGGAATAACCTTTCAGCACACTTCACCCTTTAAATGCAAGTGAATATAGGATGGTCTCGCCAATGACGACCTTCTCCACATTTGTTCCTTGTGGAAGACATAATTTTCTTCTGTTTCTTCTCAAGAAAAACATTTGAAAATGGAAATCCAAAAATGGCAAATAAAAAGCTTATTTACAAAGCAATTAGAAAAATGTCAAACCATTTTGACAATAACATTATGTCTATGTCAATGTAATGAGAACCTGAATGTGGTGTACCTACGTAAAAGTTTCAATGACACCATACGGTGGGCCGCACGGACACATTGCCACACTATTCAGTATTTATTCACATTTTTAAAATTTATTTATGCTCTTTAGTCCATTAGCAAGAAAAGACAATTGAGCAAGGAAGAGGAGATAATGGAACGGATGAAAGATTTTACTCATCAATGTCCGTAAAACAGAAAGATGTTAAACGGGGTTGACACTGGTACAATGAGTCTCCAACGTCGGAAGGCTTATTAAGAACTTCCGTACATTGACACTTACACAACTGAACATTAAAAAGTGGTCTGGTAGCATACACGACAATATTTGTATAAAACTGTTCATATGTTTTCATCAACATGGGCTCAAAGGTCTCATTGAAACAAAAGTACAAAATATAGTCTGTAGGTATAGAAAAAATAACCACACAACAAACGGGTAACTTGGTAAATTAAAACTTAATGAATACATAAGATATTTAAATTAAACAATTCTAAAAGCACACAAATGTAAATAGTCTCTACCTATGATAAAGTCCTGTAAATGTAGCATGACCTTTCTTGCTATAGCGAGTCACACAAAAGAAGTTAGTAACTAGAAAAAAATTAAGAAAATGTGAACGATATATCAGCTAACACAAAGTTTATTGTTTTATTCACTTAGGTAGTGTGCAGAGCAATACATCGATTTGTGTTATTTGTTTTTGTAAGTTCATCAATTATTTAGCAAACAGCAGCACAGGGTAGAGTTCAATAATAAATTCATTGCAGACTCGATGTCGTCGTAGATAACATAAGTGTTATCACTGTTGTTATTGTCTCTCCCTGTTTATCACGTTTGCTTCATGTCCTCCTGGAAGTAGGAAGGGCTGTCATCTGCAACAACGAGAAGAATGCATCAGCTGCTAGACAGATCAGTGTGCAGTAATATTACTTATAATGTTATATAAATATTACGTCTTATAAAATATCTTCCACAATATAACAAAGCTAAGAAAACATCTTAGTACTACTATAAGTTGATGTTTCTACTGCTACACATAATAACGCTTAGTAATTTGAATATAATAAAATATAAATATTAAGATAGACCTTTGAAGTAAAAAATAAAGTAACCACAACATCACAGACTGAGTACAATGCTTCGTTGTTTTAATAATTTGTCAGTTTACGATTTCCAGAAACAAAGAAAAATTCTTATGGGAAAAACTGTTAAAGTCTGTGGCACAGCTTCAACTCCGCTACCGTGTACAAAGCTTCACACCTGAATGACAGTGTAGCAAAGGTTAAAGAATGGGAAGCAGGGATAAGGAACATCTTTTGCTACAACACCCTGGTCGTCTCCATCGACGTAAAAGTGAAGGTTGTTTGATGAGTCCACCAACAGTCCAACACGACTCTCGACTTTGAGAAATTGGAGAGCTTCAGCGACATTAGTCTCGATCTGTGAAAAATGAGATTGTAAAATCTTTACTCCAGACCTGGGCAAGGGGCTATTCGTGGGGAGCATCCGTTCAGCCTCCTGTCTCTGACCGGCCCGCCCGCTGGCCCACCCGCCAGTATATATACTATATATAGAGTACTGGGTAAAACTGAGTTAACTATATTAGTCCGGCCCTCTGAAACCATCCCAATTTCTCATACGGCCCCTTGGGAAAATTAATTGCCCACCACTTCTTTACACAGTTGATGCACAAAAGGTACAGCACACCATTTAGCCTTAAAGTGTAATTTCTCTTAGCACTTCGTCTAAAGGTATACAATTTCCTCTAGTTTGTGAATAATTGTGTGTGCTGGATCATAATCCTCACTTTCGTTGTCATTAGCATCATTTTTGCTATCGCTCTTGATAGTCGTGAAGGGTGAGCCCTATCCAGTGTCACGTCTCTCCATATACTACCTTCCCTAGTGACCAGTACAGTCACAGAGCGGACTACTAACTGTATACTTACCTCGAAACTTTCTTACTACTCAGTCATTGCAATAGTTGCTTCTACCCAACAGACGTGTACACGTGAATTCAAATTATATAGGGTTTAGTTCAAGTATGTAGTGTGTTGGCTATTGGTAAAAGTATATCAAAAGGTTTCAGCATTGTATTAACCTAAGGGAATAAGAACTGTAGACTGGCTAATAATTTGGTTTTCCCATTTTCTGAAAACATCGTTGACGCCGCGGTCTCCGAATGAATTAGGGTCCCTCGCCGAGATGACATAAAACTGTCTGATGCTCATGTTGTATAAAACATTGTGGTGTCAGTATTATTTAAAGCAAATAATGGTTTAAAACTGTTGTGCAATTATTATTAAATGATAAACTTTGTACTGATTATTTCTGAGAAAGCTCAGGTAGGAAATTTTTAATAAACGAAGTTTTGTCTAGAAAGGCTATAAATCAGATATTTAATAAAAGAAAGGTTTTTTTTTTCAAGGTTGGGTGTAACCGCAAGAATTTGTGAACTTTAACAGAAAATAGAGTAAACAGCGAAAGAGTGGTAAAATAAAAGTAGAGAGAGAGAGTGTGATCGATGAAGTCTTACTTGAAAACAGAAACTGAATATTTGTGTGTATTTGGAACTCTCTGATGTGCGTTGTTAACGGGACCAAGCTTTTGAAATAAAGTGTTTGACGAGACTCCTTTCGATCTTCTACAGAGAAAACAGACGAACAGCTTCATACGCAGCCTACAGTGTGGTAGGTCTCCAGGGCTCTCTGCCTTCTACCGACAAACAACAAAAACACAAGTCGCGGGACACGACACCTTGCTGATGGTCATATGACAGGCTGTCGTTGCCGTCACAAACAAACAAACAATCAATCAAACAAACAAACAAACAAGCTAACAATATCTGTATGACTATCGACTTACACCTAAAATGGAGCAAGACCGGACCTGCTTCGCTCCATCATGTCTTCCCTACGACTGCTACTAGTTACGGGATGAAATGAGTGCAGTAGTGTGTATGGCGGGTCTGACCATAAGATGTTGGTGTAGATTTAGTGTAGTGTTTAGTAGATTGAATTACTGTGTAAGGGATATATTTCAGACTTTATTTCAGTGCAGTCATGTTAAATGTTTATCCCTTCCACTATTGCTGTGTTGTACCAACATACCGCCTTGATTAAGGGCAAGGATAGACATCTTTAAAACGAAGGTCAAAACTTAAAAATTTTTAAATAGGGGATTGCATATTTAAGAAAACTCATCGTAAAATCAAGAATTTAATTTCTTTTTGCAAATGGGGATTTTGTAGATGTATATCTTGTAAAGGGGAGAGCGATCATCGAAATTGTTTGCACTGACATTTATCAACTATTTATCATCACATGCTGATCTCACAAACAAGTTCATATAGATTACTTTTTTTTCTTCACAGGTCCAGTCGCACCAACCAACAATATTCGCTCACAACTGTAACTATGGAAACTCACATCGATGTCCTTGTCGCTGACTCTATTTTGCCAAAGAATGACGGAATCTTTCAGGTAATTATACAACGTCGGCAGAGTGAGCTGTGAAGGATGGACTCTCGTCACACCAAGGAATACATTGCTTCCGGATGGCCTTTTAATTTTGTCTATTCTCACCTGTGTAAACATCATTGTTACAGGAAAAATGAACTTGACTTCAATCGCTAACAAAACATAATCTAGAGGTTAAGTCTCCCTCTAATCACAAACTTGTATTATTGCACTTCTTGCCGACGACCTTTTTTCCAGTTAACTACTAAAATGAGGCAGGTGTGTATAAAGCTTCCTCTTTAGTCAAGTTCATTGATTAGGCTCGTCGATACTAACAGCGGATAACTTTTTTGTTTTGTTTGCCTTTTTAAATTTTTCTTAATATATAAACATTTATTTTCCACAAATATATTACACATATTACAGGCTTTACACATTCTATTCTTAAACAATCTATACAGTTTAAATATAACATATATAACGATATAACAGACATAAAATAAATGTATGCCAACATGTATGTAAAAAAGACTGTTCACCGTTTCAATTCTGGTCGACAATTTTTATATAAGGTAGCCACTATTTGACAACACATGTATTTCTTCTTTCATTTCCAGTCGTTCATATAAAATAATTTTATTTAATAGGCGTCTAGAAATGGATGATTTTTGTGACTATTGTAGATGTGAATAAGAAAATATTTAACATATTCTTTGTAGCCTAATGTCTCGTTTAGAGAGTTAACTGGAAAAACTCGTCTGCAAGCAGTCCAGTAATACAAGTTCGTGGTTTGACTTACGTCGCTGCTTGCCAAACGCAGTTTCTACAAATACTTTGTTAACAACTGCTTTAACACTGTCGTCTCTAATCCAGTTTCCCATCAGGATTTTAGTCATTATGAAGATACAAACATTTGATCCCACTTTTGTAACTTTATTACTCAATTATGCTACAACGACAATCTCCACCACCACCATTGCTGGTACCACAACCTCAACTACCGTCAAAGCCTCAACCCCTAGACTACTACCACTACCTGTCCTTTTACATCCAACATAACAACTGTCACGTCAACCAAAACCGCTCCATTATGACTTGGTATTGTAATTAATATCATATTTATTATTATCATAACTCTATCACCACAACTTACTTCATACAAGACGTTCACAGCCATGGCGTCACGTGACACGACCAGACTGTCACTGTAATTGTCAGGCTCAACCATCCGTGCGGTTTTTCTGAAGTTCGTCAGACAAATGTTGGTCCCGCAGGTTTCGTGGAACACAAGGAATGGTTTCTGTGACTTCAAATGAGAAAAAACTAAATATGTTCATAAACAGTTTATCAATAGATATGATCTTGTCGGTAAATATTATAGCACTTGCGATCAAAAATCGTTAGTTTTAGCACGACTCTCATTTTATCATCCTTAGACTTAATCTTACTATCATTTCTATTCTTAGATATATAATCATTAGCGCTGTTCAATTAAAAGTTATTGCTCACTATTTCATCAGGTTTGCTACAGTGACTACTACAAGTAAAAATATCAGATGTGCGAAAAGAAACATTATCCGGTGTCGATGTGTTAGTAGATGTTATAGCACGCTTGCCTACAGGTGTACATAGCACGCAATAATTTCCATCATTTGCACAATTACAAAAAGTATTTAATTTGCGTGTGACCGGTGAGGTCTTGCTATTCAGCAGCTGTCTACAGTTTACAGACAACAGCTGAAGGAAGTATTTTGATATTTTTAATTATAATTTTGAAAATCGCTTCTCGTGTTATTTAAATATGCACACTGCTGATGAATTTTATTTGATTCTAAAATAAAGTAAAATTACTTTCACGTACTGTACTTTGCCTCGAAAATTAAAAGGAATATGATCAGTAGGGTGTACCGACATACGGTAAATTGTAAAAATCAACAGGGACATTTTGGGTTTTGAACAATCAGCTCGGGTGAGTTAAAAAATGTACAGCTAAGAAATCTGCAATAAGCAGTACACCTCTATTTTCTGCAAGGACTAAACTCCACACCACAAAGTCTCGAACAGCTAAGTGGCGTGTGCATGAGGAGTGTACGGGGAGAGTGTGTGACAGTGTTGTGTGTATGACAGATAAGGTGAGATCTGGCTCTCAGTTATCTGGACATATTAGAAGTAGGGGAAATAATTAGGTAAACGGGACGGTCTAGACAACGATCAATTGTTCATACTTTGTAATTGTAACATTTTCAGGTTTGTATGAACTTCTGTAAAAAATAATTAACATTCTTTTAATACACTAAATTGCCTCGTGTTTCCATTGGGGTGTGCGTGTTTGGGGGCTCGAGCTGATTAAAGTGGGTAGTTAATAAGCAATTTAGTGTGGTAGCACGCGGTAAGTGTCGACGTGGATTTGGTGGGGGTATCGACGGTTTGTTGGACCGGTGATAGAAATCGTACCCCTACCAGATCTACGGACCCTGCCCCAGGTTTGCGACAAGCTTCTAAACACAATTTGCACTTTCAGAAAATGATTATATACAGTACAGGAACCAGTTTCAATTTCTAGTCTATTGTAAACGAAAATCTTGCTTAGTGTGAAATAAAGTCTCTTGATGACAGTTCCGATGTAACTATCCCTTGAATCCATCTCATAGACTGATGTTGATGTCTCACTCACTTGTCCTGACAGAATGCTTGAGTCCCGGAGAGTAAACAAGGTTTCTGACTGACGAAAGACTGAGTGAGAAGCTGCTGGAGTTTTTATCTGAAATGTGTTTTGGGAGAGGTGGTTCCAGTGTCAGTTCTTCCCTGGATGGCATACAGTCTTGCAATGTTTGAGCATTCTCCTTTAGTTTGGGAGTTTCAAGTTCTCTGACTTGTTGTTGTGACCCACCAGCTTGTTCGGTGTACGGTCTTTATTATGTCTAGTGCTGACTTCCAATTGACTTCATCGTCATCTTTCAGCATCGACAGAAAGGGTCCACTATGCCAATTTGCGATTTCGTGATTTCTCGTCCATAAAAACTACTGACACTCGCTGTCTTATTTAATGTCTCTGCCCCATTTGCATGCACCAAGGTCCTCACACTGGCAGACAGCAATGTCTAACAGTTGATGCAGTGTTTCTTTATAATTACAGTCTTTGAAGTCTCATTCCTTGCTTTGATGCTTGTGCTGCTTCATTAATCAGGACACACTGAGCTTGTGAGAAGTTGTGACAGAATTCCAACATCGATTCCACAGGTTTGAGAAACTTGTGGAACAATGTCGTTGTTGCTGGTCTACTTATAACGTTCAATTTCCAAACGACTTGGAAGTTCAGTCAAGGCAAGTTCTGACAATGGACTCACCACAGATGCTGTGGCTAGAAGCCGACCTTGTGTTTAGGTCACTCATTATATTGTTGTACAGCAAATAGAGAGTTCTACTATGGTTATATTTGTCTACAACAGATGTATGACACTAACACGACACCAATTGTCACAAAGTATGTGTTTATATGCTACACGCACATTTCAGTAGAAGATTTCAGAAGGAGCTAGATGTATCTCGAACGTTCTGCAACGATCTTGGTTGACGTAGCAATGGCGTCATGATTTTCTGTCTTGTTGACATAGCATAATAGTATATCATTTCATCAAAAAATATCTACAACAAAATCGTATCTATTCACGAGATGAAAATCTGTAGGTCATGGAGAGAACAATGATTCTAAGAAAAAAATTTGTAGTAAACATTTCAGGTAAACATTCTGACTACAAAACCTTAAATGTGCGTTAAAATCGCTGATACCACTACACACCCTACTGATTAGGGTTCACATTTCGTCAGCAAAGAAAAAAACGGTTCTTTGCAGATTTCATCAAATTCCTTCGGTCAGTTGCAACACTTCTGAGAGCTTAGGGATTAGATAATTTAAATTAGAACAGCGCCTACAAAGGGTTAAGGCTAGAGTTAGGCATTAAAAGTAAAGAGACCCTCCAACAAAGCGCTAGATGTGCTCCTCAAGCTCAGTAACATCAAAGGTGCCTGTAGTAGTTTTGATCTACAGTAAATTCATAAAAAAACTATCAGACAAGAAAACAATGAAAAATAAAGCAGCAGTATCGACTGATTGACAAAAAAGCTAGACAACTAATACGCAGCCATAGTAATAAAAGGGAGATACTGAGATCACGTGACGTGCTTACAGACACGCCATAACATTTCACAGAGTGAGAACAACACCATCGTGTACCACAACACAACAAAGGAGATAAAGTTGACAGACTATCTCATAGCTATATGCAACTTAACAAAACAATAAAGAAAAGAAAGTTTTCAGTGTTGTACCATGTGATACGACGACACAGAAAGAACTCACCTGCTGACTTGTCTGACGTCTATTAAAGGAATTGAGATTAGAGCATTCTTATCAAAACAATGTTACATGTTAAAAAATGTAACAGTATGAATGCAGATAATTTATATAACATCATGCTGCACATGAGACAAATTAAAAAGACTGCTTACTTCAACAACGAAAATCTCTCGGTTGATGCTCTTTAGCTCATCGCCTATTTCTTTCATCACATCGTCACAACATTTCACTATTTCTGGCGATGTGTTCACCCAAGCATCTGCTTCCAGTTCATCACTGAGGTCAAGGCTGTTGACCCTGTCTGTCAGAGTCTGGGCTGCGTGTATCAGCGCGGGACGCGGTCTGACTGTTGTGGCTCGCGTCACGAGATGTTTGTGTGACGTCACTTTCCCTAAACGTTTCTCCAGCTCGATTTTGACGTCACACAAGGATTTTTTTAATTTAGACACAGAATCACTAATTAGTTTCTTCACTTGTTTCCGACACTCCTCCACCATCTTCTGAAGTCGGTCACATGTCTTGTCTACCAGCGCCATGTTTTGTTGTTCAGTGACATTCGCTGTTTGCACGCGCATATTTATATTGTCTATTGCGTGCTTCAGGTTGTCCTCTGCTGTAAGCAACTTTTCTCTCAATGAATCAAATTCTTCTTCAGCTGACTTCATTTTTTCATCCAGAGACTTGACATCTGGGCAGGTACTGTGTTTGTTAGAAACACATGGCGTGCAGATAGCAATGTTGTGGTCAACACAAAAAAACTCCGCCTTCTCGGTGACGTGGTCAGCACACAGTGCAGGGCGGCTGGCAGCCAGACGTTCAGGTGTCACAGTGCTGACACTCTCCACATCGTGACTTCGGCTCACTACCATCTTCTTGTGTATCTTCATACACGATTCACACATCTTTTCCAGACACTGCATACAGATGTATTCAGCTTTGAGGTCATCACATACAGTGCACAGATCAACCATCATCAGTATACTGGCACTTTCTACTATCGCTTCCATCACAGAGTCTGTAGGCAGGGCGTCGACAACATCAGCTGAGATTCGTGATGAATTGCCTTGATGCTGTACTATAGGACAGGTACATAGAGGACAAGCAGCTTCGGATTTCGAGTCCATCCAGGAAATGACACATTGTCGACACAGGAGATGACCACAGGGTAAAAGCTTTGGTGTGGTGAAGTCATTAGTGCACACAGCACACTCTCTGTCATGCGCCTGGACTACTGTTGCCATAGCTAAAGGCCAGTCTGAAATAAAAACAACAGTTTTTTTAACCTCTTGTTTTAAGCTATAACAAAGAAAAAATTTAGTGGTTAATAACACCAAACTATGAAACTGTTCACACCTTTGCTTCTGGCTGTCTCTATTTTACTCTATGGATGTCTTTTTTTCTTCTTTTTTTTTCTCGTCGTTAATGGTTCAATTTTTCATGTAACACATCAGTGACAATCTATTTTTGCTTCGAAGTTTGTTGATATGTTACTCATCAACAACAAGCTCCAGACCATTACCCATCATTGCCTACGCCTTATTCTGGTAATAAGATGGCCTGATAAGATCTCCAAAAGCAGCCTGTGCAGAAGAACCAAAAACAATGCCACTAGCCAGGACATCAAAAAGCACAAATAGGACACACCCTGCACAAACCAGCTGACAACATTGTCAACAACCACTTGATTCGATACCTCAGGGGAAGAGGAGAGTTGGGAGATTAAAACAAACTTGCAAAAGAACAGTAGAGAGCGAGAGAAAAGACATCGGAACCACATGGGCCCAACTGAAGGGGGGCTGCCCTATACCGAGTCCGCTGGCGAGCTGTTGTTGCGGCCTTATGCTCCTCGATAACAAGGACTTAACGAACTAACGTGAAAACTATACACCCTAAAATAAATACAAAAGCAAAAGTAGATTGGTTTTTTATAGTACTCTGAAAGTTAGCTTAACCATTTTGTTCATTGAAAATCTCATCACCATTAGCTTTATTACTTCCATTAAAAATCACAAGAAGTAACATGATACTTCAAAGCTATCTACCTAAAGGACAGCATTAAAGCGAAGGTAGATTGTATAAAAAATAAATTTTCACCATTATACTATATTAGAAGTTTAAACAAGGTTTTTGTAGGCATAAATATGTGTATATAAATATAAATTAAAGTAAACACCTGCAGCAGTGAATGTCAATGCACAACACCTGACCCACTTGTCTAATACAACAGCTCACCAGCAAATGGCGGTTGACAACACACTGACGGAGTTCGGTAAATGTTCACACGTCACATGGTATCAACGTGTTTCGATTACATAGAGTCTTCCAGTGTAACAGGCTACGTCACGCTTGAGTAGTGCTGATCACATGTGGAGACTCAGAAGTCAAGAAATCTTGTCCCGAATACTGTGAAACTATCAGTACGACCGGGTGGGCGTCATGGACACGGGTCACGTGATAGTTACATAACTCCTGTGGTCATGCGGGAATTCCCGTTTAGATATATTTATCTGAAAAAAATTTTAACTTCACTTCTTTGTTATTTCGCAGACACATTAACCATTTCAACTGCATCATATTTTATAAGATGATTTACTGCAAACACTGACGTGTACATTGATACCCGTATAACGATCATTTTTAGGAAGACAGCACGGGGATGAATCTTGGTAGCAAAGCAAGATCACAAATTGCTTACGATTTTACTGTGCAATGTGATTTTCGTGCCAGATAATCAGACAGGTGGCTAATAATAACTTCAGTGTGTTCAATTCCAATCGTATTCACCGTGGCTACTGTGATTTCTTTTGACAAATGTCCGTTCCGCAACTGCCGTACCGTGAGAAGTCGTTTACCCAAGCACACACACGAGAATCACTCTCCCTCCTCCGACCTTTCTTATATCTTTTTCCGACAAGACACTATCGCAGATAACATGTGAACGTTAAAATAACGGGCTAGTCTGTTTATGGATGGTTGGCAGCTCGCGCTGCAATGTCAGTGAAAGGAAAATTTGTTTTGCACTACTCAGCTGTTGAAATGATAAAGGCAATGATTTTGTATATAATTATATATATATTGCTTCTGGATTTTGTCATAGAATAAGTTTTCCTGAATTGTAAAATAGTTCTCCTGCCGCGACATGTTCAGATATTCACTAAACGCATAATTCCTGACAATTTACTAATTGACACAAAGAAACAAAAAACTCAAATGCCTCTGCTTGACACCAATGATCAGATAACTAACATGGGCAATAGTGTTTAAACTGTTCCTATCATCGACAGAAAAGCACAGCATTATATATATATGTGTGTAAACCTCTCCCCACACACACACACACACACATTCTCCTAATTCTTCTAGATCACCAAACTAAGTAATAACAAACTCGGTGATCTAATAATGGTCTTTTTATTTGTTGATGTCAATAAAGAATTTAACTGATAGGGATTAGGATTGTGAGTATGGTAAGGTGATAAATTATCTGAACACTGGTCAGCAAATTCTTTAGAGTTGAATAGATTCCTGACAAAGTATGTAGAGTCTTTCATTTCTAGGGTCTCATTTTGTCTGCATGTTTTATATATATATATGTATTTGACTGTAGGTTTGGTTTGTAATCTTTCGTGGGTGGTGCATTGAGCACACATCTACGTATGTACGAGCGCCTTACAACTTCAATTATTACTATTTTATACTTATAAAACATTATACTAAAAGATGGTTATATTTTCCATTCAACGGGTAAATTGCTAAGTTTTCGCTTTGTTTTCTCGGTTTTTCCCTTCTTTGTTTATGTTACAGTTTGTTTACTTCAAAATCTTGTAACTTCATAATGACATGTGATACAGGTCGAACATTTGGTTCAGGTTTTCTTTATACACATTGAAACATGTTAATTAGGGCTTTTAAAAAAATTAATGTGCTAATGCATATAACTTTAACATAACTAATAAAATTATTTTTTCACTTTTAAAAATGTCGACATAGTTGTGTTGTGTATCGAAATGTTGACTAGGCTTCAAAGAAATACACAGTTATTAAAATAATAGTGCTTTCAAACACGAGCTACACAGGTACAGGTTTAGTTGTATAAAGGTTCAGTGTCCACTAGCTTTATGAGTTTTGCCATCTTTGGAGAACAGACATATATTTACCTGCTCTTGATTGCTCTACATTAGAAAAAAATTACTGAAAGACTTAAGTGCATGCAGGAAAAATTTTCCTACAATGGAATAAGAGTGAATTTCTGCATCAGTTTATTCAACACCAGGTATAGTAAAACAATTACCTTGCTGCATTTGAAATACTATTTCAAAGAATGTAAAAATTATATAATAATGCTTTTGAAATTTAGTCAAAATAGGTTATCAGTGTATTACCTTCATATTGCCTCAGCTACAGACAATATTACTTTGTGATTTCCTCCCTTCCTCTCTCCTTCTCTTCAAGGCATTCTTAGGAGCTTTAATTCGTAACACAATACAGTTGTAACTTCACAAATCACGTTTGGTAAGGAATTAGCACATCAAGACTTCTTTAAACTTTACCAAATATGTCTGTTTGCGGATTTTTCATATGTACTGATGGTATTACTGTGACTGCGTGTAGTAAGCTACGGCATGTGCGGGTTTATGTAAAGAATCGAAAAACATTTTTCCTGAAAAGGAGCAAACTTTCTTCCCTTTTAGACATTCGATAAATCAAAATATAATTCTTGGTTAGATAATATAAAAAGCAATAAATATTGTATTTGTAATTCTGTTTCCTACATCCAATGGTTAACTGAACACACTACAATGTAGAGGTCATTGATAAAATCATCGTTGAAGTCGATCATGTCCTCAGTTTGAAATAAACTATGTTGGTATTGTCTTCTTCTGATTTTTTCCATGTCTTATGTCCATGTAGATTTGGGAAGGGCTGTCACCTGCGCAACAAAGAGAAGACAGCAAATGACAAACAGGTGTATAATAAGATATAAATCTCGTATAGTAAAGACAAGCTGGAGACAAGTATAAGAGGGCCTCAACAACTGTTACTACTACGACTAGAAAGTATAGAGCTAGTTCTTCCCTGTAACTCCTAATAATGTATAGAACTGCTTGCATGTTTGTAGGAGAAATAAATCTTTGAACATGACTTTTTAGTCCGAATTAAATTAATCAAGGCAATGAAATTTTCTTTTATAAAAGCATTCTATTATTTTAATTGTTATTGCCTCGAAAACTCTTAGCGCAAAAGTCCCTTGAAGTGTCATATCACAATCGAAAGTTCACAAGAAGTTGACGAGAACCAATGCCTCGCACCTGAATGGCGAAGCTGAGATCAAATACGGCAAAGCAGGGATGTGCGACATTATTAGCAGCAACACCCTGGTCCTGTCCATCCACATAAAGGTGAAGGTCGTTTGATGAGTCCACCAACAGTCCAACACGACTCCCGACTTTGATGGAATTGAGAGCTTTACCGACATTAGATTTGAGCTGTAGAAAATTAGAGATAAATCCGTGATATGGCTAATAAATATTGTCAGGTTGGGATTATTTTAATCTTTGTACATTGCTGATACACAAAATGATACTGCTTATGAGTTAGGCCTATTTTTCTGACAACTGAGAACGTCTAAAGGTTTACAATGTTTACAGTAAATAAATAACGCTCAGCACTGGATCATCATCATCATCATCATCATCAACAACATCAATCATCAATCATCATCATCATCATCAGCATCATCATCATCATCATCCTTTGTTGTCTCATTATCACTATCGCCCAAAACCGAGTGAGTTGCAGGCCTCAAGTGGCACGTCTTTCTTTATTCTTGAAGCCTTTTGCTGGAGTGAATGTTTGAATGGTATTTTGGGTGAGTGAGTGCGGATGCTTGAGGCAAAGAACTATGGGTTAAACAGCGTCAAGTGCGAGAGCATAAACAACTTTTTAGGAACTGTAAGTTTTCACAATTTTCACACCTTTTTTTTAATAAGAGAACAATGAACGTGTCATGCTGCTTGGTGCTTAACCGCGGGCTTCCGGGGTTCTTGGCTCTGCATTACTTCCCGCTGCATTGAAGTGGTCTCGTAGAGTTTGAATGACAAAGAAACTTGCAAAAGGATGACAATTTCTCGAACACCTACAAGCAGCTGAAAAAAGGACTTTGTACGCAGCGTAATCACCAATGTGGTAGGTCTCCCACATTCTCCGCTTGCTATCGTCAAGTGATAGAAACTGAGATGGTTTGGTCACATCATCTGACATCACACCTTGCCGAAGACGATTTTCCAAGGAGGTGTTGAAAACGGTCGACGCCGTGGCAAATAGAATAAACGTTGGGTGAAGGAGTGAACAGGATGGTGAACCTTTCTTATGGCGTTCAAGTTCGACTCTGTTGGCATGAGTTCACGTCTGCTAGGATCCATTATGTGTCCTCTACAAATGGTGCCCGTTATGAAATTAACGAATGAAATGATGTGTGTCGCGGTTTGGTACTAATATATCAGCGCAGACTTAGAGTAGTATTAAGTTACGAGATTGACATTGTGAAGAGAAAACCTAGCATTTTGATCTAGTGCATTCATGTTTTGATGTACATTACCCCACCCGCAAAGACAGAAAAGGTTTCAGAAGTAAGGTCAAAACTTAGAGATTAAAAAAATATATTTAATTTGTGGTAGCGTGTCGCATATGAGTATGTTGAGATGGCACATCTTATTATTCTGTCTTTCAATCTTTTTTCTGTGCAAGGTGATTTGTTGCCGTGCATACCTCATCCACATTTCTTACGAGGGTTAAATCTTAAAATGAGTTTTACGGAAATATTAAAAAAGTGCCAAGCCTCTTTTTCTTAAAAATGCAGGTTTCACTAAATAACTTTTCAAAAAATCCTTTTCTCCCATCACAGTCACACTAACCGACAATATTCGCTCAAAACTTTTACCATGAAACTCACTTTATAACCCTTGCGGCGGACTCCACTCTCCCAAATAATAACGGAGTTTTCGGGGTCTGTGGACCACGTCGTCACAGTTAACTGCCCGGGAGGGATTTCCGTCACACCAAGGAAAATCGCATTTCTGTCTAAAACATTTATTTCATCTATTCTGACCTGTGTAAACATAAGAACAAGTTAAAGTAAACTCGATTGTAATCGCTTAGAGCAAGTAATCTAGAGATTACATTCAGCCATCGGCATGTTTAACAAAATTCATGGCCAACAGACTACATAATAAGGACTAAGGACTTTGGTTTTCCTTCAATTATTTGTTTCTTTATAACCCTTTGCAATTTTGTAGAAATTGTTAAACCCATAATTGAAACATTTATTTAAATTTATACAATTTTACGTTTATCCCTTTCTTCGGTAGCACTGTAGTACTAAGAAAAGTATTTAAGGAATTACTAAAGAAGAAGAAAAAAACAAACAAACCTGTAATATTTCACATTATACACGAGTACCTGAAGTGTGAAGGCGTGTTTGAATAAGACTATAACTATTTTTTTTTTACATGGTCATGTTTCTTGTTAGTACAGACAAGCAATAAATTTGTAAGTGTTCATACGAAGTATCCATACGAAGTATCCATTTCACTTTGTTCATATGTACAAGTTTTATTTCTTTCATATCCTTCTTTTGTGACAGGTAATGGAGCGTTGTTAGAAGAGAAAGAGCTGTTTGCAAAAAAGCTGTGCCCAATTAAACTTCTTTTCGGGGTTTAGGTCATTATGAAAAGAAAATTCAAAATGTTTGAAAATGCAAACGGTTTTCTACTTCTTAACGTCATCATCCCATTACTTGTTAGCAACAACAATCTATACCACCATTTTTGTTATCACCACCAGAACAACCACCGTCCAACTTCAACCCCTTGAACACTACCTCCACTACCAACATCTCTACCTCCACAAACCCGACCGCTATCTACAAACAAACCACTCCTAATCGCCACATCAACATTATTACCATTATCTTCATTATTGCTATAATGCTATCATTGCATCTTACTTCATACAAGGTGTTCACAGCCATAGCGTCACGTGACACGACCACGCCGTTGCAGTAGTTCTCAAGGTTAGTAATTCGCGCCGTCGTGTTGCCGTTCATGAGACGAATGTTGGTCCCGCACTTCTCGTGGAAGACAAGAACTTGTGACTGTGCGGCCAAATGTAAAAAATAAGTGATATTTTAAATATATATACATGTATATATATATATATTGTAAATAATAAATACCCTAGCAGCTGGTAATAATAGTCGTTACTATTACCACTATTTATCTTTATTATCATCATTATCTTTTTTACCATTTGCATTGTTATTATTGCTACGGCTAAAATATTCCTGCGCTTATAGCCAGTAAATAAATGGAAATGAAAATTTATCATTGTGATAATTATAACTGTTGAATTTTAAGATATTACACACGATTTCATCGGTTTTCCTACTGTGACTACTACTACTCCCAGTGCAGTTGTCAACTAGGAGAAAAGGAACATAATATAAATAACCATCAGTACAAGCTTTTTGACAAAAATAAAGATCAACAATATAATATTTGTTTGATTACGATAGCGTGGTTAGAAAAAATAGATACCGAGATCAAGTAAAGGTCTTTAAAACACAAATATTTCGTGAAATACCAACAACACAGCAAATTAGACAGACAGCACAGCGTATATTAGTTACCACAATCATGGAATGAAAGCTGTCATAGTTTGATACCGCCAGATAACTTACATGTGCCACGGTAGTAAGAAACAATAAACAGATCATTAAAGAAACTTTAAAAGATATGGACGTAAAGACGTTAAATTGTATTACACAGTGCTGGACATGGAACATAACAAACTGCTTACTTGAACCTCAGTCAATTGTAGTTTCAGGCTGTGGAGCTCAGTCTGTATTCGTTTCCCCACATCGTCACAGTGTTTGGTTATTTCTGGCGAGGGATTGACACAAGGATCTACTTATAATTTGGAACTGAGGTCAAAGCTGTTGACCCTGTCTGTCAGAGTCTGGGCTGCGTGTATCAGCGCGGGACGCGGTCTGACTGTTGTGGATCGCGTCACGAGATGTTTGTGTGACGTCACTTTCCCTAGACGTTTCTCCAGCTCGCTTTTGACGTCACACAAGGATTTCTTGAATTTTGAAATGGAATCACTGATTAGTTTTTTCAGCTGTGTCTGACACTCTTCCACCATCTTCTGAAGACGTTCACATGTCCTGTCCACCAGCGCCATGTTTCTCTGTTCAGTGACATCCGCTGTTTGCACGCGCACATTTAGATTGACTATTTCTTGCTTCAGGTTGTCCTCCGCTTTAGTCAGTTCCTTTGTCAATAAAACGAGCGCATTTCCAGCTGAATTTATCTCCACATCCAGATATTTTACATCTGGGCATTCATTGTGTTTGCTAGAACTACATGATATGCAGATAGCAAGATGGTGATCAGCACAAAACAACTCAGCTTTGTCGCCGTGGTCAGCACACAGTGCAGGGCGGCTGGCAGCCAGACGTTCAGGTGTCACAGTGCTGACACTCTCCACATCGTGACTGCGGCTCACTACCATCTTCTTGTGTATCTTCATACATGATTCACACATCTTTTCTAGACACTGCATACAGATGTATTCAGCTGTGACGTCATCACATACGGTGCACATACCACCGTTCATCAGCACGCAAGCACTGTCTACTATCGCTTCCATCACAGAGTCTGTAGGCAGGGCGTCGACAACATCAGCTGAACTTTGAGATGAATTACCTTGATGCTCTGATATAGGACAGGTACACAGAGGACACCCGGCGTCCGATTTTGAGTCCAGCCAGGTAACGACACATTCTCGACAGAAGAGATGACCACAGGGTAAAATCTTTGGTGTGGTGAAGTCACTAGTACACACTGCACACTTTCTTGCGTGTTCCTGCGCCGCTGTTGCCATACTCAAAAGCTGTTTTTTAAAAATAAAACAGCACTGTTATTACTAATTATTGTAATTAAGCCAGATGACACACTCAGATAATCAGTGTCATCTTTCTCTTTACCATCAATAACAAGGATTATTGATAAGATTCTCATGAAGTAATTTGAAAACTCACTTTTAAACATTATAGTGCTTATAATTTTCACTTTTATTTTTTCACTAAAGTATTTTTACCCATTTCTTGTTGTAAAAAGGTTAATAACCAGGTCTCGTGAACGAGAAGTAATAAAATTTTGAAAACGAAGATATTATTATGCAGTAGCTTACCTTTATGTTATTGTTAATTATACTGAAAGATTCCAACCACTACAGCAAAATATAAATTACAGGAAATACCTGCAGCAATGAATGTCAATGGACAAAAACTGACCTACTTATGCTACAGCTCACCTGGAAATGACGGTTCACAACACACTCTGAGTTTGGCAAATTTTCACATGTCAAGCGGCATCTACGTGTTTCTATTACTTATAGTCTTTTAGTGTAGCAGGCTAGGTCACGCTTGAATAGTGCTGACAGTAAAACTGGAGACGCAGGAGACAACAAATCTTGTACTAAATACTGTTTAACTGTCGTTCCGACCGGGCGGGCGCCATAAACACAGGACACGTGATAGTTACAGAGGTCATCTAGTCATGTGGGAATTCCCGTTTTTTAAAAATATTTTTAAATTCTTCTTATCTGTTATATTGTAGACAAATTAACCATATCAACTGCATCATAGTTTTAAAAGAGTAACCACGATAGCTTTCCGAGATGGAAGAATTTTCTCCTTATGACGTCAGTCTCCTTATGACGTCAGTCTCCTTATGACGTCAGTCTCCTTATGACGTCAGTCTCCTTATGACGTCAGTCTCTGAATGGAGTGTCTGTGGTCATTGGGAAGATTTTGCGTTGGATTAGTGATATCCAAACTAATCTACAATCAAGATGGCTTGGAGCATAATACGTCCCACTCTTTTGGGCTCCCAAAGCTTTTTCGTACTGGGATCGAGAATTTCTATGAGTATCGTTTGTATCGCCTTGTCTCTAGGAAAGTGATGAAAAGAAAATTTTGACTCTTTTCTCATATTTTCATGGCAATCTCGAGGCATGGTTCTCACTATGGAAACCACATGTCATAGGGTCACGTGACGGCGAAAAAATCCCGTGTTATTTCTCTTATTAAACACAACATTCTACTAAAATCCTTCAACGTTTTCCACATGAACACACATATAAATAGACGTGATTCAAATTGATCCCACTCTTTACGCAGTTTTATTTTGCCTTTAGAATCCCTTTAAGTACAAGTGAATATAGGATGGTCTCGCCAATGACGACCTTCTCCACATTTGTTCCTTGTGGAAGACACAATTTTCTGCTGTATCTTCTCAACAATAATATTTTAAAATGGAAATCTAGATGTGGCAAATAAACGTATTTAAGAAAAACAATTCGAAAAAAATGTCAAACCATTTTGACAATAGCATAATTTTTATGTTTATGTAGTGAGAACCTGAATGTGGTGTACCTATGTAAAGGTTTCAATGACAACTTACCGCACGCACCTCACAGAGACATTGCCACAGTATTTACAGTATTTATTCACATTTATTGTTTATTTAATTATGTTCTTTACTCCATTAGCTAGAAAAGACAATTGAGCAAGGAAGAGGACATAATAGAGCAGAAAAAGGTTAGACGGGGCTGACACTGCTACAATTAGTCTCCAAAGTCCAAAGGCTTAAGAACTTCCATACATTGACACTTACACAAACGTACATTAAAAGTGGTCTGTTAGCATACACTACGATGTTGTTATAAAACTGTTCATATGTTTTCATCAATATGGGCTCAAAAGTCTCATTGAAACAAAAGTACAAAATATAGTCTGTAGGTATGGAAAAAAATAACCACACAACAAATGGCGTATGACTTGGTAAATTAAAACTTAATGAATACATAAGATATTTCAATTGAACAAAGTATTCTAAAAGTACATGACAAACAACGGCTTGAAGAACACAAATGTCAAATGAGTCTACTTATGATAAAGTCCTGTAAATGTAGCTTGACCTTTCTTGTTATAGCGAGTCACACAATAGAAGTTAGTAAATATTTTTATTTGAAAATACTTTTATTTTATATTTTTATTTTATTTGTAAATATTTTAATATGAAGAAAATGTTCACGGTATATCAGCTAACACAAAGTTGATTGTTTTATTCGGTTAGGTAGTGTGCAGAGAAACACATCGATTTGTGTTATTTGCTTTTGCAAATTCTTTACATCAATTATTTAACAAACAACAGCACAAGGTAGAGTTAATAGAATCATTGTCAGACTCGATGTCGTCGTAGATAACAGTGTTATCACTGTTGTTATTGTCTCTCTCTGTTTATTATCACGTGTGCTTCATATCCTCTCAGAAGTAGGAAGGGCTGTCACCTGAGCAACAACGAGAAGAATATATCAAGAGCTAGACAGATGAGTGTGTAGTATTAGTTATATAGAATATTATATACATATTATAAATGTCTTATAAATATCTTCCACAGTATAGTCAAGCTGGAAAAACATCTAAGTACTACTATAAATTAATGTTTCTACTGCTACATATAATAACGCGTAGTAATTTGTATATAAATAGAATATAAATATTTGTGGAAAGACTATAAATATTTAGATAGACCTTTTAAGTAAAAAAAAAAGGAAGTAGCCACGATAGCAGAATACAATGTTTAGTCGTCTTAGTTATTCGTCAACTAACGATTTGTGGAAACCAGAAGAAATCTGTGGCACAACTAATACTCCGCTACCGTGTACCAAAGCTTCACACCTGAATAGCATTTCTGTACAGGTCAAATATGGCGAAGCAGGGCTGCGGAACATCTTTTGCTGCAACACCCTGGTCGTCTCCATCGGCGTAAAAGTGAAGGTTGTTTGATGAGTCCACCAACAGTCCAACACGACTCCCGACTTTCAGGAATTTGAGAGATTTGATGATATTAGACTGGAGCTGTAAAATATGAGATGCTTAGTAAAAGTTTGTGCTGCGGGCTGGACTATTTTAATCTTTTTACACAGTTAATACACAAAAGGCACAGCACATCATTTAGGGCTAAGATGTAACTTATTTATTCGTCTAAAGGTATGCAATTTTCTCTAGTGTGTAAATAATTCCGTGTGCTGAATCATAATCATCACTGTCGTTTTCATTAGCATCTTTTTTTCCTATCGCTCTTGATAGTCGTGAAGGGTGAGCCTTATCAGGTGCCACGTCTCTCCATATAGATGTACCTCCATCCCCAGTGACCAGTACAGTCACAGAGCGGACTACTAACTGTATACTTACCTCGATACTTTTTACTACTCAGTCATTACAATAATTGCTTTTACCCGACATGAACATGTGAATTCAAATTCTATAGGGTTTCGTTCAAGTATTTAGTATGTTTGCTATTGATAAAAGTATATCAAAAGGTTTCAGCATTGTATTAACCTAAGATAATAAGAACGGTAGGCTAGATAATAAGTTGGTTTTCCCATTTTCGGAGAAAAAAGTTCACGCCGCGGTTTAGGGTCCCTCCGCAGAGATGACATAAAAATGTCTGATGCTAATGTTGCATAAAACATTTTGGTGTCAGTATTATTTAAAGAAAATATGGTTTAAAACTGTTGTGCAATTATTATTTCATCATAAATTTTGAACTGATCTTTTCTGAAAAAGCTGAGGTAGAAAATTTTTAATAACCGAAGTTATGTCAAGAGACGTTATTCATGAAGCAGATTGAGTTTTTTTCAAGGTCAGGTACAAGATCAGAACTTTGACAAAAACAGAGTAAACAGTGGAAGAGTGGAAAGAGAAAAGTAGAGAGAGAGAGAGAGTGATTGATAAAATCTGTCACCTGTGTGGTTGTACCAACTTACCGCCTCAATTAAGGGCAAAGAAAAATATCTTTAAAACGAAGGTCAAGACTTAGACATTGTAATAACAATGTTTAATTAATAATAGTAGGGGATCACATACTTGAGAAGGCTCATCGTAACATCATGAATTTCATTTCTTTTTGCTCATGGTCATTTTGTAGACGTATATCTCATAAATGGGAGAGAGATCATCGAAATTTTTTGCACTGACATTAATCAAACTATTTATCATCACATGTCCCTTAAGAATGCTTATCTCAAAAACAAGTTCATGTGGATTAATTGTTTTTCTTCACATGCCCAGTTGAACCAAACAACAATATTCGCTCACAGCCGTAACTATGGAAACTCACATAGCCATTTTTGTCGCTGACGCCATTTTTCCAAAGAATGACGGATTCTTTCAGGTCATAAGCCAACGTCGGCAGATGGAGCTGTGTAGGAGGGACTCTCGTCACACCAAGGACTACATTGCTTTTGTCTTGCGTATTTATTTCATCCATTCTGACCTGTGTAAACATAATTGTGACAGGATAAGTGAACTCGACTACAATGGCTAACAAATCATAATATAGAGGTTAACTCTCCGTCTAAGCACGAACTTGTATTGTTGTACTGCTGGCCGACGATTTTTTACAGTGAACTACTAAAATGAGGCAGGTGTGTACAAAGCTTCCGGCTTAGTCACATTCACTGTTTAGGCTTACCGAGACTAGCAGCTGAGAACTTTTCAAGAGGCTAACCGTTGGTCTCGGCAGACAACAATCTACCTATACACTCACATGCTCTAATCATAAGCTTCAAAAAAGCCACAGAGACGCTGATAGTCGTCAGTTGGACGGGCTGGCTTGCCGTTATAAAATAAATAGACGCCTTTTTTTGTTTCATACCATGTTTTTCTTCTACGGAAAAAGGAGTAAGCTATGCTTTTGTCAACTTCTTTTAGCCTCTGATATTAAGAATTAAAGAAAAACAAGAACAAGTTCCTTCTTGAAGATATCAGTCCTGAATTAAATTACGTTCCCGTCTCTTAAATCTTATTCGCTTTCTCACAACGAGGTAGCCTAGAGCGACGCCTTCGCAGTTGCAGGACAAGTTTGCCCCACGTATTGCCAATCTCAGACTCTAGTGTCAGATCGAAAGAGATGAGTCTTCGAACTTACGACCGGTTTTCTTGGTCAGGAAGAATTTCCTCACCGGACAATTCCTTCGGTCCAACACCCAACAGCACTTGGACTAACTGTACGAGATCGATCAACGGGCCTATCGATGATTTGTGAATAGGCCAGTGAAGAACCGTCGGCCCCGTGACGTCACGTTGGAGTACCTCTGCTGTGACCCCGGAAACCGTCTCACAGACACGGTCAGTGTGTACAGCCTTCTAGTGTCATAAGTCATTGAGTTACGAGAAGCGATCAAAGAATTTCTTTTCCACGATCCTTCGGGGGAAGGGTCAACTGCTTATATGTGAAGTCTATTCTTGTTACTTGGATGCTAGTTGGCTGGGGATGTGGAGGGCGACAACCATAAGATAGTGGAACGATGAACTGTGAGCAACGGACATAATGATTGCTAGAGTGGTTATAAGATAGATAATTGAACCGGAATCAGAACTGGAACCTTATTGCCGAACAGTAGGAGAGAGTACAAGGAGTGTAAAATAATCATGCTGATATTGTATAATTTGACTATGCTGAGACTGATTGTGGGGAGTGCCCCGGATGTAAACATCGCCTATATCGTTTAGATTTTTGTCTCTTTTGAACGCTGTGTTGAGGCGAATTGTTACAACTAAGTATTTGTCTTGTAGTCTGTAAAGTCCTGAGCCACTGGATAAGGAAATGAATATGTGTGCAGCCTCAGGCTATCGTTTTGTTGTGTTAAAACAACGCGCAATTATCTTGTGCGAGTGTGTTGTTAAGCCACCCGTTCCATGACACACCATGATGTTTGAATGTTACCGTCTGGCGATAGAAAGAATCAAGTCATAGCCAAAAAGATAATTTTTGCTCAATCTTTTATATGAACTGCAATATCACTCTTAAACAAAACTCACAAATATGCGTGTGTTTCTTTTATAATCATTGTTATGGTGGTAGAGGTTTGTCTGTGTATGGTAACTGCATGTGTGAGATGAGATTGTACTTTGTTAGGCTATCCCCCTGGTCTGCAACAAAGAAAAATCTAGTCTGTGGTGAGCAAAAGTAGACAAAAAAGATGTGTTGTATATTTTTCTTTTTAATGAATTTTTCTTTTTATTTAACGATAAAAGCATGTTTTATCTGACTTCTGCGATATCTCACTTTGTACAGTAGTCACTGGAGCATGCTAGTATACAGGCAATAATTATCTTTTATACGTAAACGTGTTTGTGACTACAGACAGGCAGTAATTGCGGTTGGAGTATCCAGGTTTATGTATCTGGTCATGGCATACGATGTTTTACTTTGGTCGCTGCTTGCCAAACGCAGTTTCTACTGATCCCTCCTTGGTAAAGATTACAGAGTGTTTCAGAAGGTAAACAACTGCTTTCAAACTGTCGTCTCTAATCCAGTTTCCCCTCAGGAATTTAGTCATTATAAAGATACAAACATTTTATACCGCTTTTGTAACTTTATTGCTCAATTACCGCTACAACGACAATCTCCACCACCGCCATTGCCGTGACCACAACCTCAACTACGGTGCAAACCTATGCCTCTAGACCACTACTACCACCACCTGTCCTTTTACTTCCACAATAACAACTGTCACCTACACCCAAACCGCTCCATCATGACTTGTTAGTGTAATTACCATCATATTTATTATTATCATTACTCTCTCATACAACTTACTTCATACAAGACGTTCACAGCCATGGCGTCACGTGACACGACCAGACTGTCGCTGTGCTTGTCACGCTCAGCCTTACGTGCGGTCTTTCCGAAGTTTGTCAGATGAATGTTGGTCCCGAAGTTTTCGTGGAACACAAAGACTGGTTTCTGTGATATCAAATGTGGAAAAAAAAACTAAACATCTTCATAAATTGATTATTAATAGATATGATATTGTAGGTAAATATTTTAGCACTCGGCATCAAAAGTCGTTAACATTAGCACGACTCTCATAGCTTAGTTTATCATAATTAAAGTTATTGCACACTATTTCATCAGTTTTGCTACAGTGACTACTACAAGTAAGATCAGAAGTGAAGAAAGAAACATTATCCAGTTTCGATGTATTAGGAGATGTCATAGCACGATTGTCTACAGGTGTACATAGCACGCGATATTATTTCCATCATTTGCACAATAACAAACAATATTTAGTTTGCGTGTGGCTGGTGAGGTCTTGCTATCCAGCAGCTGTCTACAGTTTACAGACAACAGACGAATTGTGCTCAGCTAAAGGAAGTTTTTTGATATTTTTAATTATTATTTTGAAAATAGCTTCTCATGTCAGCTAACATGTCAACTGCTCATGAATTTTTTTAAAGATTCTAAAAAAAGGCGACATCACTTTCTCGTACTGAACTTTGCCTCGAACATTAAAAAAAAATATGATCAGTAGATTGTAGCGACATACAATAAATTGTAACGGATCAACAGCCACACATTTGGGGTTTTGAATAATCAGCTCTGGTGAGTTCAAATATGTACAGCTAAGAAATCTGCAATAACCAAAAACACCTCCTTCTTCTTCACAAAAAACATTATGTTTTTATTACTAAATGTTTTATCAAAAGTTCTATATATTAAATAATTGTAAAAAAAAATCAGTTAATAAATAAAATTTTGCACTTTCAGACAATGATTATAAACAGTACAGGTACCGGTTTCAATTTCTAGTCCCGTTGTAAACGAAAATCTTGCTTAGTGTGACATAAAGTCTCTTGATGACAGTTTGGATGTAACTATCCCTTGAATCCATCTCATAGACTGATGTTGATGTCTCACTCACTTGTCCTGACTTGTTCTGACCCACCAGCTTGCTTGACGAATGGTCTTTATTATGTCTATTGTTGACTTCCTATTGACATCATTGTCATCTTTAAGTATCGACAGAATGGTTCCACTATACCAATTTTCGATTTCGTGATTTCTCGTCCATCAACTACTGACAATCTCGGTGTGGTACTTTAATGTCTCTGTCCCATTTGCATGCACCAAGGTCCTCACACTGGCAGACAGTTATGTCAAACAGTTGATGCAGAGTTTCCATGAAATCCACAGTCTTTACAGTCTCATTCCCTGCTTTGATGCTTGTCCTGCTCCATTAATCAGAACACATTGAGCTTGTGACTGGTTGTGACAAAATTTCAACACCGATTCCACAGGTGTATCAGTGTATGAGAAACGTGTGGAACAAAGTCGTTTTTGCTGGTCTACTTATAACGTTCAATTTCCAAACGACTTGGAAGTTCAGTCAAGGCAAGTTCTGACAATGGACTCACCACAGATGCTATGGCTAGAAGCCGACCTTGTGTTTAGGCCACTCAGTATATTGTTGTACAGCAAACAGAGAGTTCTACTACCGTTCTATTTTTTCTGCAGCAGATTATGACACTGTCCACTAACACGACCCCAATTGTCACAAAGTATGTGTTTATATACTACACGCACAGTTAGTAGAAATTTCCAGAAGGAGCTAGATGTTTCTTTTCATCAGTTTCCTCAAGACAAGGCGATACAAAAAGAGTGGGTCATACCAATAGAAAGGCTCAATCCCAGTACGAAAAAGCTTTGGGAGCCCAAAGAGTGGGACGTATTATGCTCCAAGCCATCTTGATTGTAGATTAGTTTGGATATTACTAATCTAACGCAAAATCTTCCCAATGACCGCAGACACTACATGTCAGAGACTGACGTCATAAGGAGACTGACGTCATAAAGAGATTGACGTCATAAGGAGACTGATCTTCCATCTCGGGAAGCTATCGCGGTTACTCGTCGGAAGGACACAAAGGTCGATTTCACTGGGTTTTTTCGATTTTCATAAACATCGGCAACGGAAATAGTGCTAATAAGTGGTAATTAAGTGAGAAACGAATCCTTTATTTCTCCTGTGTTGCTCTCGTGCTCTGTAATTGTAACTAAATATAGTTTTGAAACGTTTGACCGTCGCCAGAGCCTTATCACAAGCCTTGAGTATCCCTTTAAAATTGCTGATATCACTACATCCTAATGATTAGGGTTCACGTTTTGTCAGCAAAACAATCCTCTCTTTTCAGATTTCATCAATTCCTTTGATCAGTTGCAACGTTTATGATTAGACAGGCATTAGATAATTTAAATTACAACAGTACCTACTTTAAGTAACCAGACCCACTAACAAAGCGCTAGAATAGCACCTCATGCTCAATAACATCAAAGGTGCCTGTAGTAGTTTTGATCAACAGTAAATTCATGAAATACTATCACAGACAAAAAACAATGAAATATAAAGCAGCAATATCGACTGACGACAACTAATACGCGGCCAGGGTAATAAACTCGACATACTGAGATCAAGTGACGGGCTTACAGACATGCCTGAACATTTCACAGAGTGAGAACAACACCACCGTGTACCACAACACACCTGAGAAGACAGTGTAGACAGACAAACTCATCACTAAACACCATTATACAAAGCACTCAAGAAAAGAACGTTTTCAATGTTGTACCATGTGATAAAACGACACAGAGAGAACTCCCCTGCAGACTTGTGATGCTGTTAATTAAAGGAATTCAAATTAGAGCCTTCTTGTCATAACGATCTTACATGTAAATAAGCAAAACAGGTGTGACAATATGAATGCAACAAAAATTATATTACATCATGCTGCACATGAGACAAATTGAAAAGACTGCTTACTTCTACAACAACAATCTGTCGTTTGATGCCCATTAGCTCATCGTGTATTTCTTTCACCACATCGTCACAGTGTTTGGTTATTTCCGGCGATGGATCCACCCAAGCCTCTGCGTTCAGTTCATCACTGAGGTCAAGGCTGTTGACCCTGTCTGTCAGAGTCTGGGCTGCGTGTATCAGGGTGTGGCGCGGTCTGACCGTTGTTGCTCGCGTCACGAGATGTTTGTGTGACGTCACTGTCCCTAAGCGTTTCTCCAGCTCGATTTTGACGTAAGATAGCGATTTCTTGAACTTTGACACTGAATCACTAATTAGTTTCTTCACTTGTTTCCGACACTCGTCGAGCATCGTTTGAAGTCGGTCACATGTCTTGTCCACCAGCGCCATGTTTTCCTGTTCAGTGATATTCGCTGTTTGGACGCGTGCATTAAGTTTGACTATTGCTTGCTTCAGGTTGTCCTCTGCTTTAAGCAACTTTTCTCTCAAAGAACCTAATGCGTCTTCCGCTGACTTCAGTTTCTTATCCAGAGACTTGACGTCTAGGCACTCACAGTGTATGTTAGAAAAACATGGCGTGCAGATGACAAGGTTGTGATCAACACAAAAAAACTCCGCCTTCTCTGTGACGTGGTCAGCACACAGTGCAGGGCGGCTGGCAGCCAGACGTTCAGGTGTCACAGTGCTGACACTCTCCACATCGTGACTGCGGCTGATGGACATCTTCTTGTGTATCTTCATACACGATGGACACATCTTTTCCACGCACTGCATACAGATGTACTCAGCTCTGACGTCTTCACATATAGTGCACATGTCATCCTTCACCAGCACGCGAGAACTTTCTACTATCGCTTCCATCACATAGTCTGTAGGCAGGGCGTCGACAACATTAACTGAACTTTGAGGTGAGTTACCTTGATGCTCTACTATAGGACAGGCACACAGAGGACAACCAGCGTTGGATTTTGAGTCCATCCAAGAAATGACACATTCTCGACACAGGAGATGACCACAGGGTAGAATCTTTGGTGTGGTGAAATCATTAGTGCACACGGCACACTCTCTTTCGTGTATCTGAATTACTGCCGCCATAGCTAAAGACCAGTCTGAAATAAAAACAACAGTTTGTTTTAACCTTTTGTTGTCAGCAATAACAAAGAAAATGGGCAATTTTGTGGTATTCACAGCAAAATCTGAAACTGTTCACAACTTTTGCATCTTCCTGTATCTATTTTTCCTTATGGGCGTTTCTCTTTTCAAGTTGTTTGCTTCTTGTCCATAATGGTCTAGTGTTTTATGTTACATTCAGTGACAATTTATTTTTGCTTTGAAGTTTGTTGATATGTTAGTCATCTTATTTGGAAGTTCATTAAATTATTTTCTCAGCTCTTGGAGATGCTGGTATAAACGCTGACAAAACAGTAGCTTTTATTTTGAAATAAGCGGAACATTCTTAAAACTAAAGGAGTTGAACAAACACGCGCTGAGGGCATTCTCTTTTACAATATTTTTCTTGTCTTCAACACATTTCAGATGATTAGGGCATAGTGTCGTGTCATGTTTTTCTACAAATCCGTGCTGGGGCATTTATCTGTCATTTGGTTTAGAATTGTCGCCCTCTTACTCACACCACTTTTCTCTTAATGACATATTGCTAGCTGAAACATTAAGAAAACCACTTAAGTGCTACACAGCACCTAGAATTCTCTTCTTCTATCAATTTCTACATGTCATCGAACAAGGGTATGAAATGGAAAAGTAGTCTTCTTAAATATAGCTGACCTTATCTTTATCTACATTAAGCGTATCATCACCATTTGCGGTATGATTTATGTTGAAGAACTTAGCAAGCAACACAATGTTTTAAAGCCATCTGCCTGAAGGGAAACGTTTAAGCAAAAGTTGATTTTTAAAATAACATTTCAGGTTAATACTATATGAGAAGTTTAACAAGACTTTTGTGCTCACGAATATGTCTAAATTTGTAGGCCTACAGGACATCAGACTTTTATTGCTTATCCTTTATATACAGTGATCAGTCACGGTACAGTCACATCCCGTGCTTTCCTAAAATGTGAAAACCATTTCTGCATCAACTACAGGTAAATTTATTTCACACGTAATATTTGGCTGTTGCTTTATTACTATTCGTTCTGAAGTAGTCTTCCCATTCACGGCTATTTAAAACCGACAGTTATTTTCTCGCTGGCTTTGTAGACAATGTAGTCTTCTTTCTCATCAGCAGCAACATGCACAAACCAAACTGAGTAAGCTAGAAGAGGAAGCAGAGAAGACTGACTTAAATATCAACAAAAAGAAAAGTGAAGAGATGAGAATCAACAACAACAGGAACTCCCAATACCATTTTAAAGAGAGAACATTCTAGAAACAGACCACTTTACGTATCTTGCTAGCATTGTCAACAAGGATGTTGGAGTAAACGATGACATCAAAAGCCGCATCAACAAGGCCAGGCATGCTTTCAACAGCCTACTCACGAGCATTATCCTTCAGCAGTAAGACATCTTCAACACCAATGTGAAGACAGTCCTACTGTACGATTCTGAAACATGGAGAGTGACAAACACCATCAACAACAAGCTCCAGATCTTTACCAACCGATGCCAATACTATATTAGATGGAATAAGATGGCCTGAAAAGATCTCCAACAGCAGCCTGTGGAAAAGAACCAACCAGAATACCACTAGCCAAGACATCACAAAGCGCATATGGGGCTGGATAGGACACACCCTTAACTAATCAGCTGACAGGCAGGCACTTGATTGCAATTCTCAGGGGAAGAAGAGAGTTGGGAGACCAAAGCAGACTTGGAAAAGATCAGTAGAGTGCGAGGCAAAGGACATCGGAACCACATGGGCCCAACTGAAGGGGTCTGCCCTACTGTCCTACGGCGAAATGTTGTTGTGGCCTTATGCTCCTCGAGGAGTAACAAGGACTAAACTAACGTAAAAACTATAAACCTGAAAGATGGTTGTAAATCCCCCTACATACACACAAAAGCAAAAGTAGATTCAGTTTTTTATAGTCCTCTGAAATATAGCTTAACCTTATCGTTCATTAGACATATTATCATCATTGGCTTTATGACTTTGTTAAGAATCATAAGAAGTAACACGACACTTTAAAGCTACCTACCTAAAGGACAGCATTAAAGCGAAAGTTGATTGCACTTTAAAAATAAATTTTCACTTGTATACTATATGAGAAGTTTAAACAATGCTTTTGTATGCATAAATATGTGTATATAAATATAAATTAAAGAAAATACTTGCAACAATAAATATGAATGCACAACACCTGACACACTTGTGTAATGTAATAACCAGGAAATGGCTGTTGACAACACACTGACGGAAATTGGTAAATGTTCACACGTCAGATGGTATCTTCGTGTTTCTATTACATAGAGTCTTTCAGTGTAACAGGCTAGGTCACGCTTGAGTAGTGCTGACAACACTTGGAGATCGAGGAGCCAAGAAATCTTGTCCCAAATACTGTTTTACTGTCATTACGACCGGGTGGGCGCCATGGACACGAGTCACGTGATAGTTACAGAGCTCGTCAGGTCATGCGGGGATTTCCGTTTAGATTTGTATATAAAAAAAAAAGTTTAACTTCACTTCTCTGTTATATTGCAGACACAGTAACCATATCAACTGCATCATATTTTATAAGATGATTTACTGCAAACAATGACGTGTATCTTGATACCCGTATAATGATAATCTTTAGGAACACAGCACTGGGATAAATCTTGGCAGCAAAGCAGGATCACAAGTTGCTATTACACTGTTAACGCGTGTTTTGTAGCAGATAATCAGACAGGTGGCTAATAATAACTTCATTGTGTTGAATTCCAATCGTATTCACCTTTTGAGTGCAAGTGAATACAGGATGATCTCGCCAATGACGACCTTCTCCACATTTGTTCCTTCTGTTTCTTATCCACAATAACATTTTAAAATATTAAAATCTAGATATGGCAAATAAACCCATTTACAAAACAATTAGAAAAGAAATGTCAAACCATTTAAACATGTGGTGAGAACCTGAATTTGGTGTTCCTAACCCTAACCCTCACACCATACAGCGCGCACCGCAAAGACACATGGCCACACTATTTACAGTATTTATTATCATTTTTTTATTTATTTATGTTCTTCAGTCCATTAGCTAGAGAAGACAACTGAGGTAAGAGGAGGACATAATAAAACTAATGAGAAGTTTCATTCATTGATGTCTATACAATGGAAAAAGAGTGATATGTGTTACAATGAGTCTCCAACGTCCAAAAACTTATAAACAACCTACATTATAAGGTAGTCTGCTAGCATACATGTATTTTTAAAACTGTTCATTTGGTTTTATCAGCTTGGGCTCAAAGTTGTCATTAAAACAAAACTACAAAAAATAGTCTATCGCCATAGAATACAAATTACCGCACAAAAAATTATATAGGACGTGGTAAACTAAAATGTAATGAATTCATATGACATTTCAATTAAACCAACTACTCTAAAAGTACATGATAAACAACAGCTTGAAAAACAAGTAAAATGTGTCTACTTGTGATATAGTCCTGTAAATGTACCATGACCTTTCTTGCTATAACAAGTCACACATAAGAAGAAATAAAAAATGAAAGTAAATAAGACAAAATATGAAGTAAATGGTCACCAGATCAGCTAGCACAAAGTTTATTGTTTTAGTCTGTTAGGTAGTGTGAAGAGCAAAATTTTTATTTGTATTATTTGTTTTTGTAAGTTCATTCCATCTATTTTTTCAAAACACTAGCACAGGGTTGTAACGATTTGCGATTCAAAGCGAATGTTATTTCTTTCGTTCTAATTGTTTGTTGTCTGTAGTACCAGGGGAGAGCACTCACGCGAACGCTGACGCAATCCCCACGCGGATTATTCACGTCATTCGATGTGTTTTGACGTAGGGAGAGTTGTCATAGGCGTAACTATGGCGACTGCGGCCGATTGAGGTGAGAGCCATGCCGACTACACGGTACAGAGGTTATCATTGGTCGGCATGGACCCCACGAGGAATCGCTAAGCAGTCGTCCTAGTTACCGCGTTGCTAATGGCCTGATTGGTCAAAAGAAGTAGAGGAGAAAGTTAACTTAGGCAAAGTCACGTTGCCCTGGACAGAGAGAGAAGAGCAGCTTGAGGAGTAAGACCTCCGACATTGTTAACGGACGCCAACGTTCATCCCATAAGAGGTGGAGCTGAGTCATCGCCTAGTCTGCTGAGGAGGAGTGTAGTGGATATAGTCAGGGTATACAGAATGAGATCTGTGTTATGGACATACGCACAGCATCACATTACAACGGATGCTAAAACTTATCTACTGACGAGTAGACCTGAACGACACCTTCCTACCGACGAGGAGAACAGCGACGACACCAGCACAAGGGATACAGCGGCTGTTGCCTTGGAACTTTGTTGATCTCCAGCTCTAACGTGTCGCTCGTCTGGACACGTGTGGACGTAACCGGCTTGGGATTCGTTTGGATATAGTGTGTGTGTGTGGACAGCGAGTCGCTGGACTGCTCGTATCGGATTACCTGATGGAAGGAGTGTCGAATGTCGGGGAAGTTACTAGTTATTAGGGTAGACAGTAAGCAATAGAATAGTTTTAGTGTTTTCTTTCTCATTTATTGTCATTCATTTCTTTTTAAAACATTAAATGTGTTAATTGCTGGCCGGACCTTTTTCTTGAAAAAGGTAAAACGTGCGGCGAGCGAAGTTTACATGTTGATGTTTACACGCGCTCGCATACGTTCGTATAGCACTCTCTTTAAATGTTACAAGGGTAGAGTTAATAAAATCATTGCCAGAATCGATGTCGTCGTAGATAACATAAGTGTTATCGCTGTTGTTATTGTCGCTGTTTGATAATCACAATCATGTCCTCTCAGAAGTAGGAAGTGCTGTCACCTGCAACAACGAGAAGAATGCATCAGGTGCTAGACAGATGAGTGTGTAGTAATATTAGTTATAAAAATGTTATCTAAATATTATAAATGTCTTATAAAATATCTACCACAGTATAGTCAAGCTGGAAAAGGATCGTACAACCACTATACCTTGTTTCTACTGCTATCCATAATACCGCAGTGATGTGCATATAAAAAAATATAAATATTTAGATAAACCTTTAAAGTCAAAAATGAATTAATGACAACATCAGAATTCAATGTTTAGTCGTCGTATTCGTCAACTAACGATTTGTGGAAACCAAGAAGAAATCTTAGTTGAAAAAACTGTTAACAACTCATACTCCACTACCGTGTACCAAAGCTTCACACCTGAATGACAGTGCTGTCAAGGTCAAAGACTGCGAAGCAGGGATAAGGAACATCTTTTGCTGCAACACCCTGGTCGTCTCCATCGACGTAAAAGTGAAGGTTGTTTGATGAGTCCACCAACAGTCCAACACGACTCCCGACTTTGAGGAATTTGAGAGCTTCAGCGACATTAGTCTTGATCTGTGAAAAATGAGATAGTAAAATTGTGTGCTGGGGACGGGATTATTTTGATATTCTTACACAGTTGATGCACTAAAGGTACAGCACATCATTTAGGCCTAAAATACAATTTCTTTTAGAACTGCGTCTAAAGATATACAATTTCCTCTAGTATATATCTAATTCTGTGTGCTGGATCATAATCATCACTGTCGTTGTCATTACCATCATTTTTGCTATCACTCCTGATAGTCGTGAAGGGTGAACCTTATCAGGTGCCACTCTCTCCATATACTACCTTCCCCAGTGACCAGTACAGTCACAGTGCGGACTACTAACTGTATACTTACCTCGATACTTTTTTACTACCCAGTCATTGCAATAGTTGCTTTTACCCGACTACATTTATATGTGAATCTGATTCTATAGGGTTTAGTTCAAGTATGTAGTATGTTGGCTATAGGTAACAATGTATAAAAGGTTTCAGCATTGTATTAACATAAAGGAATAAGAACGGTACACTAGATAATAATTTGGTTTTCCCCTTTTCTAAATAAATCGTTGACGCCGCGGTCTCCGAATGAATTGGGGTCCCCGCCGAGATGACATAAACATGTCTGATGCTCATGTTGTATAAAACATTTTGGTGAAGGTATTATTTAAAGCAAATAATGTTTAAAACAATTGCAACATTGCAATGTGCAATTATTACTAAATGATACACTTTGTACTAATCTTTCACTATTTCTGGGGTGTACATCTTACCGTCTTCATTAAGGGCAAGGATAGACACCTTTACAACGAACGTCAAAACTTAAAACTTTTTATACCAATTTTTATTTAATAGTAGGGGATTACATATTGACTCGAGATCTTCGAAATTTCTTGCACTGACATTAATCAAACTATTTATCATCACATGTCCGTTAAAATGCTGATCTCACAAAAAAGTTCATATGGATAACTTTCTTCTACACAAGTCCAGTCGCACCAACCAACAATATTCGCTCACAACTGTAACTATGGAAACTAACATCGATATCCTTGTAGCGCACTCCAGCTTGCCAAAGAATGACGGAATCTTTCGGGTGCTCAGACCACGTCGGCAGAGTGACTGGTGTAGGAGGGACTCTCATCACACCAAGGAATAGATTGCTTCCGGCTGGCGTATTCATTTCGTCTATTCTGACCTGTGTAAACATTATTGTGACAAGATAAGTGAACTCGACTACAAACGCTAACAAAACATAATCTAGAGGTTAAGTCTTCCTCTAATCACACAAACTTGTATTATAGGACCTCTAGCCGACGATCTTTTTTCCAGTTCACTACTAAAACGAGGCAGGTGTGTACAAAGCTTTCGGTTTTGCTAGTTCATTGATTAGGCTCGTCGATACGTACAGCGGATAACTCTTTTGTTTAGTTTAAAATATTTTTTCTTCATATATAAACATTTATTTTCCACAAAAAGATTAAACATATTACAGGCTTAACACATTCTATTCTTAAATAATTCATACAGTTGCAAGATAACATATATAACGATATAACAGACATATAAAATAAGTTATGCCAACATGTATGTATAAACGTCTAATCACCGCTTAAATTCTGGTCGACAAGTTATATATTACAATTATTGTTCTTTCATTTCAAGGCATCCATTAAAACTAATTTTACTTAATAGTCATCTACAAATGGATAACTTTTGTGACTAATGTAGATGTGAATAACAAAATATTTAACATATTTTTTTAGCCTAATGTCTCACTTAGAGAGTTAACTGAAAAAACTGTCCTGCAAGCAGTCCAGTAATACAAGTTCGTGGTTTTACTTTGGTCGCTGCTTGCCAAACGTAGTTTCTACAAATACTTTGTAAACAACTGCTTTAACACTGTCGTCTCTAATCCAGTTTCCCCTCAAGATTTTAGTTATTATAAAGATACAAACATTTTATCCCGCTTTTGTAACTTTATTACTCAATTACTGCTACAACGATAGTCTCCACCACCACCATTGCCGTGACCACAACTTCAACTACCGTCCGAGCCTGAACTCCTAGACTACTACCACCACCTACACATGTACTTTCACCATAACAACTGTCACCTACACCCAAACCCCAGCAACATGACTTGTTAGTGTAATTACCATCATATTTATTATTATCATAAGTCTCTCATACAACTTACTTCATACAAGACGTTCACAGCCATGACGTCACGTGAAAAGACCGTATTGTTGCCGTACTTATCAGGCTCAACCTTACGTGCGGTCTTTCTGAAGTTCGTCAGACGAATGTTGATCCCACAGGTTTCGTGGAACACAAAGACTGGTTTCTGTGATTTCAAATGTGAAAAAGATAAACATGTTCATCAAAAGACTATTAATAGATATGATATTGTAGGTAAATACTTTAGCACTTGGGATCAAAGGTCGTTAATATTAGCACGAGTCTCATCTTACTATCATTCCTATTCTTAGATATATAATCATTAGCGCCGTTCAATTAAAAGTTATTGCTCACTGTTTCATCAGTTTTACTACAGTGACTACTACAAGAGATGTTATAGCACACTTGTCTACAGGTGTACATATCACGCAATATTGTTTCCATCATTTGCACAATAACAAAAAGTATTTAGTTTGCGTGTGACCGGTGAGGTCTTGGTATCCAGCAGCTGTCTACAGTTTATAGACAACAGTCGAATTGTGCTTAGCTGAACGAAGGTTTTCATATTTTTAATTATTAGTGTGAAAATAGCTTCATGATGCCGTCCATTAAAAGAATTGAGATTATCAACACAATGTTACATGTTAAAAAAAAACATCATGCTGCACATAAGCCAAATTGAGAAGATTTCTTACTTCATCAACGATAAGCAGTCCTTTCAAGCCTATTAGCTCATCGCTTATATCTGTCACCACATCGTCACAACATTTCGTTATTTCTGGCGATGGATTCACCCAAGGCTCTGCTTCCAAGTCATCACTGAGGTCAAGGCTGTTGACCCTGTCTGTCAGAGTCTGGGCTGCGTGTATCAGCGCGGGACGTGGTCTGACTGTTGTGGCTCGCGTCACGAGATGTTTGTGTGACGTCACTTTCCCTAAACGTTTTTCCAGCTCGATTTTGAAGTCACACAAGGATTTCTTGAACTTTGACACAGAATCACTGATCAGTTTCTTCACTTGTTTCCGACACTCGTCCACCATCTTCTGAAGTTGGTCACAAGTCTTGTCTACCAGCGCCATGTTTTGTTGTTCAGTGACATCCGCTGTTTGCACGCGCACATTTAGGTTGACTATTTCTTGCTTCAGGTTATCCCCTGCTTCAAGCAACTTTTCTCTCAATGAATTTAATGCGTCTTCAGCTGACTTCATTTTTTCATCCAGAGACTTGATGTCTAGGCAGGCCCTGTGTTTGTTAGAAAAACATGATGTACAGATAGCAAGGTTGTGATCAACACAAAACAACTCCGCCTTCTCGGTGACGTGTTCAGCACACAGTGCAGGGCGACTGGCAGCCAGACGTTCAGGTGTCACAGTGCTGACACTCTCCACATCGTGACTGCGGGTAGCTATCATCTTCTTGTGTATCTTCATACACGATGGACACATTTTTTCTAAACAGTGCACACAGACGTACTCAGCTTTGAGGTCATCACATGCGGTGCACATGCCATCACTCATCAGCACGGGAGCATTTTCTACTATCGCTTCCATCACAGAGTCTGTAGGCAGGGCGTCGACAACATCAACTGCTATTGGAGATGAATTGCCTTGTTGCTCTACTATAGGACAGGTACACAGAGGACAACCAGCGTCGGATTTTGAGTCCATCCATGAAATGATACATTGTCGACACAGGAGATGACCACAGGGTAAAATCTTTGGTGTTGTGAAGTCATTAGTGCACACAGGACACTCTCTTTCATGGGCCTGGGCTACTGCCGCCATAGCTAAAGACCAGTCTGAAATAAAAACAACAGTTGTTTTAACCTCTTTCTGCAAGCTGTAGCAAAGAAAAAGGCAAATTATGTGGTTAACCACACCAAACTATGAAACTGTTTACACCTTTGCTTCTGCCTGTATCTACTTTTTTCTATGGACGTTTTTCTCTTTAAGTTCTTTACTTCACGTTGTTCAAGTTCAATTTTTCATGTTACATATCAGTGACAATCTATTTTTGCTTCGAAGTTTGTTGATATGTTACTCATTAACAATAAGTTCCAGACCCTTCCAGATCAATGCCTGCGCCTTATTCTGGTAATAAGATAGCTTGATAAGATCTCCAAAAGCAGCCTTTGCAGAAGAACCAACCAGAATATCACTAGCCAAGACATCAAAGAGCACAAATAGGACACAACCTGCACAAACCAGCTGACACCATTGAAAAGCAGGCACTTGACTGGAATCCTCAGGAGAAGAGGAGAGTTGGGAGACCAAAACAAACTTTGAAAACAACAGATGAGAGCGAGACAAAGGACATCGGAACAACCTGGGCCTAATTGAAGGGGGCTGCCCTGCACTGAGTCCGCTGGGGAGGTGTTGTTGCGGCCTTATGCTCCTCGATGAGTAACAAGGACTTAACTAACTGACGTAAGAACTATACACATTAAAATAAACACAAAAGGAAAAGTAGATTAGATCTTTTATAGTACTCTGAAATATAGCTTAACCTTTTTGCTCATTGAAAAAAATATCATCACCATTAGTTTTATTACTTCCATTAAAAATTATAAGCAGTAACATGATACTTCAAAGCTATCTACCTAACGGACAGCATTAAAGCGAAAGTAGATCGCATTAAAAATAAATGGTCACCTTTATACTATATGAGAAGTTTAAACAAAGGCTTTTGTACGCATAAATATGTCTATATATAAATATAAAGTAAACACCTGAAGCAATGAATGTCAATGCACAACACCTGACCCTCTTGTGTAATGCAACAGCTCACCAGCAAATGGCGGTTGACAACACACTGACGGAGTTCGGTAAATGTTCACACGTCAGATGGTATCAACGTGTTTTGATTACATAGAGTCTTTCAGTGTAACAGGCTCGGTCACGCTTGAGTAGTGCTGATCACATGTGGAGATTCAGAAGTCAAGAAATCTTGTCCGGAATACTGTGAAACTATCAGTACGACCTGGTGGGCGCCATGAACACAGGTCACGTGACAGTTACAGAGCTCGTCTCGTCATGCGGGTCGCGGAATTCTTTTTCCCACCTGAAATAAGGAGGGCGGAAATTCAGCCAATCGGAGTGCACGCAAAATATGCCATAAAAGGTCAGTGTAACCCAAAACCTGTCCACTGCGATAACTGTACGATTACTAAAATCAGATCAACACAGCGGCGTTAAGTCTGGAGATATGAGATATGAGAAACATTTTAGTATACTATACTTATGTAAACGTCATTATAAGTGCGAGATCCATTCAACCTCTTACGTTATACAGCTGTTTCACATTGTGTATCACGTGATATTCCTCGAGGCCCAAGTTTTGTTGACGGTGAAGCAATATGAATCGTTGAAGCGAGGCATGCGAAGAGAAAGTACAGAACCTAACAAGAAATAAAATACTACAAAGTTAAATTTAACAGTTGATAAACAAATCAAACTTTTAGGTTCCAATTATTATAGTTTGCAAGTGATGTGGATAGTGGACTATTTTTGTTTGATATCCCTGCGCGAGTGGGAGATTGATCGTCTGCTAAAAAGTAAATACACGTCAAATTTAAATAAAAAAACATGAAAAGGCTAAACACATACAACTCACGCTTTATTATTGTTTGGATTTAGAAAAATACACGAAAATGTCTGCTAATTCATTCAACAACACTAGAAGATCCATAGTTTCTACGCATGAGCAGACCTCACTTCAACGATTCATATTTGTTTGATATCCCTGCGCGAGTGGGTGTTTGATCGTCTGCTAAAAAAGTAAATACACGTCAAAGCAATGCCGACGGAAATTTGCTCTTCGTGCTCAAATTTCTGTGAGCAGGACACTGAAACACTGTCGAAGCTAAAGGTATGTGATTTTTTCTTAAGTTAGTAATCAGAGCTTCTGCAATAGTTGCATATTGTATACTAATCGTATATATTGAAATTATCAATATGTATGCCAGTCATAGAAACAATACCAAGGTGTTGTAAATAATTGGTTTTATATTTTTTAATAACTTCTGCACATTGAAATACATATTTAATAACCTTTTCAGGAAATTTTTATGTCTGCTGACAGAACATAACTTTATATAAAACATCATTACCGACTAAGAAGGAACATGTCAAAATCCCAATTTGAATAATAAATATCACTGATATGATTACTAAAGAGATCTATTAGTCAGGTAATCTAAAATCCACAAAAAGTTCTGGCATCAATATTGCTCTGAATTAGTTTCTGAGCAAATACATGCACTCTGAAAATAAATCCAGACTTCAAACTCAAGAAATATTGCACTATGACTATACTCAATAGGCACTAGGGATTTATGTAAATTTACAATGCAGCAACAAAGCTGAACTATTTTGTCTATGACTGGATTATCATCACCAGGCTTTATTGTCATCAGGTCTATAGGGAGTTTAGACTGCAAAATGCCAAACCTTTTGTGAACAAAGCTATAACTCTCTTAATATGAATTTGTACAGAGGCTATTTTTCTCATGTTTTCAACTTAAGTTTCAACTTTAATGTAGCTGTTTTTCCCATGGAGAAAGTCTGGAATTAATAATTTAGCTTGATAAAAAAAAGAACTTCATCTTCAATGTTTAAACCCTGTCGGCCATACTTATATCATCTGGTATTAAATTGAACAACAAGAAGTATTTTGAATTAAGTGTTTGTCTAAAGCCCTGCCACCAAATGCATCAGAAATGTAGCTGATTGACCTTATGGTGTGATCCCAATCAGATATTTGGCAGAATGATATTTGCTGTAGTTGGAATAAACTTGGACTGATTGTTTGGCCAAGGGTTTCTGTGTTTGAAGTCCAAAACAATCAACAATATTGCAGTAGATATGTCTAAAAACGAGAAGGATGCTCAGACAATTTCATAAAAGTGTGTGCTGTTGCTAGAATTCCATTATTACTTTCTCCCAATAGTATCCATAAATATATCTGATTTATTTCTCATATTGTCTTAGGATTTATTACCTGAAGGATATCAGCACCTTATCTGCAAATTTTGTGTGACCAGTGGTGCTAATGATCATTTTGAGGCTACTGTGAGAATTAACCTGTTTTCCAAAGATGATGTGCAAAAGTGGAAGAACAGCTTTCAGGAGTCTTCAAAAGTTACTTTGAGAATCAAAAGAACACACCCTTCTCTGTCAACTAAGATCATGTACAAGGTAATATTAATGATTGTCATTTGCATTTCATAGACAACTCATAGGTATTGAGATGAACACTTTTGCCATACTGATATATTCTGTCCTTTCAAATGTGTAGTCTTTTAATACATCACATTAGACATTAGGTCATTACCACTGAACAAACAGTATTTGCAATTTTTAATCTTGGTCAGCTTAGTCTTAATTTTGATAGAATGCTATACTCATTAAGTGTAATAATTAAGTGCACTTGTTAACAACTGTGAGTTCTAGAATCAAATACCATCTGGGGCTACCATAATATAAATATTTTGGGGCCGAGACAATACATTATATTCATGAATATCAAGGTTCTAAATGGACTTTGCAAAGCACAAAGACTCGGGATTATACTTTTGTTGTTCTTTTGTGGTCTTGTTTTATCTAGGTGATGTACAGGTGTCAGCACTCGACGCAGCCTAGATCATCAACTGCTGATGCTCGGAAAGGCTCAAGAATACTAATTGCCCTGCCACAACATGTCTGACACTTTATCAGACGAACATTTTTGATTCTGATGGCTTCAAAAGAAAAGCAGGTAAGGACTAGCGCTCCTTTTGAAAAGAATTGCGTGCACAAAACTATAGTAACAACCTATTAAATGTGGCTGACATACTTTCTCAAACACTCAAACATAGATACTTCTGTAAAATAATGTTTTGTCATTTGTTTTACTTGTATTTTTGTTTCTCCTTTTATTTAATATGTGTACATGTCTTTTTGTTTTATGTATCATATTAAACTGTTTTGCATTTCTTTATCTGTTTTTATAGGTCATCAGACAGTCATCGAGCAGATTATCCTGCCCTCGTACACATAAATCACTGTCACAACCATGCCATCATTGCAGCCTCAGCTATCAAGCATAGAGATGTGTCGAAACAACAAAGTTACGTCTAGAACAGCTGATGTTACAGGGCTATGCACAAGTGCTGCTTTAGAAATGTATAAATATGACCTACAGTTGGAACATGGTGATGATTATGTTTACATCTCTGCTGACAGAGCTGTATGTCCTGATCGAGATTATGTATACAGGTAAATTTTTCTATGAATCTTTTTGTCAGTTGAGGAAGTTTACACTAATATCTAGACAAAAGTAGACGTAAAAAGTATGTAACTCAAACGAAAGATATTATAAAGGAGTAAAAAAAACATTTTCACATATGGTGTAAGAAAACCACAAGGCCGTGCATGACATTGTCAATATCATTGTGTATAATGTAAAGCCAAAGCTTTCTCCCTTTTTTCTTGTACTGATTTATAGTCTGTTCCAGCCAGCACAACGGAGACTCATTTGATTTAATCAATATATAAACAAATATTTAACTAATAGGCAGTTGAAATCTAGTTCTCAATTTTTGACATAATGCAAACGTGACTTGAGCTTCTTTTTAAACTGGTTTCCATACCTTTTTCAACAACAGGTGTACTACAAACTTGGAAAGGAAAAGATATGGTGAGACCAGAGGCGAGTCCCAAATTCCTCAGCTGAAAGAATTTGTTGAACAATTAGAGATAGAACTGGCACAGAGAGAATTTTGCACGTCAGTGAACACAGCCACCAAAAAATATGTTGTAATGGACATCACTCCGGATGACCAAGTAGTTGTTTCATATGCACACCACTGATGCACAGGGTGCATAAATATTTGAAACACAGCTCAGAAATGGTTTTCATAGATGCTACTGGCAATTTAGACCGAGAACCATTGCAGGGTGTTTCTTTTGTTGACGCACAGTTGTGCTGGAGGACTTCCACTGGGAGTCATTGTTACAACGAGTGAGTCTCGGGAAACAATCAAACATGCCTTACATCTCCTCAGTAACCTTGTAGCAGTGATGGTTTTGTGGAAGAGGCAGAAATGGACCTGCCATTTTTATGACAGATGATAGCAGGGCAGAGAGAGCTGCCATCCATGATGTTTTTCCATCATCTGTGTTGTTGTTATGTATTTTTCACGTTCTGCAAGCCGCTTGGCGATATCTTTGCAAAAAAATGGCATCTCAAAGACTGATAGACCAGAACTTTTTTTTTTGATAAAAAAACTTATTTATGCCTCTACTGAAGATGACCTTAATGAAAAATTTCATGAGGCACTTCAGCATGAAAAAGCAAAGAATTATCATACATTTTTAGAGTATGTTAATAATTTGTTTCACAGAAGACATGAATGGGCTGTGTGTTATAGAGATGACCTGCCCATTCGTAGAAACAACACCAATAATTTTGCTGAGGCAGCAATGCTAGTACTTAAAGAAAAAATATTAAACAGAACTAAAGCATTCAATGTACAGCAGTTGCTGGATTTCATTGTACATCACATGGAAGCACACTACGAAAGAAAGTGCATAGACATATCCAATAACATTCTCAGTCAAGTTAAACAGTCACGATTTTGATGTCCAATTTTCACAGCATTGAGAACATTGTTCAGATTGGGGATACCATATATGAAGTTTCCAGTTCAGAAAATATAGCTGAAACATATGTTGTTAATATGACAATAGGTGCTTGCACGTGCAAAGCTGGATGCACAGGAGGGCCGTGCAAGCACCAGGCAAGTATTTGCCAGCAGTTAGGGCTGACATCTTTTAATTTCATTCCAGAAAAGAGCCCTGAAATGCAACAGCTTTTATGTTACATTGGTTCTGGGAAAACCATCCTCTCGACTGGTTTCAACCGTTACGAATCAAGGATGGGTGTGAAGTGAATAGAAAGGAGATGGGAGCTTTAAGAGAACAACACACCTCTGAGCAAGCTGATCAAGCTGCTGAAAATGAATGTATTTTAGATACAGAGGAAGCAGCAGACATAGACAACATTAGTCACAATGAACATATCACAGATAAAGAACAAGTTTATGATTCAGCTTCTTTGTTGGTAGACATACAAGACTTTCATAAATTATGTGAGCAAAAACTTGCAGCTGATCCTGTTACATTTGGTGCTGGTTTAAAGGCATTTTTTATGCAAACCTTGCACAAAATTAAAACTGATACACATTTGGTAAGTGCTTTCCATACCTTTGGAAAGTACACTGGAGTTAGTCTACCTACAGGAAAAAGAAAATAATCTCTAATAAGCGAATTGGCATTCAGCCTACATCTCTGCAGAGGAGACAACGTGCTGTGCCTGGTCTAAAAAGGCATGGTGCAGGCCGTCCGAAAAAGCCATCTGAAGGCGAGATACAAGCTTGCCATGAGAAAGGTAAAAGTAGGAATTTCTCCTCACTTTCAGGGCTTTGTTTACCTACTAAAAGACGAAAAGCACCTCACAGCTTAAAACATTGTGTGTCGCAAAATACATCCCTGGAGGAACTCATTCAAAAAGTAAACATAGCTTTTCTAAGATTAGTTGATACTGTTACTTTAACCATTGTTTTTGAAGAAATTTTGCACATCACATCTGATGAAGATAGAAAGAAATATCTGTAAAACAAGGAAACTACAAAAAAAAACTGTTTTAAAAGGAAAAAAGACAACCATAAAATAGTGAGATGTCTAAAGACAACTTAACTGCTTCTAAAACCTTCAACTGTATGTCCTGTCCCTACTAAACAATGGTTTAATTCAGAAGCAGCTACTTACTCATAAAAAACTGTGAGTTGCTTTCATAGACTTTTGTCAGGCGTTTGATATGATTTTAAGAAACTATGAAATGTGTTACTAAGAAGTGGTTTAAAAGAAAAGAATGTTTTTAGCAATTTCAAACATAATGTAATTAAAATCTAGACTGTCGGAACAGGAACATCTAACTTGCAGACATGGTAGATTTCTTTTGTTAATGCATCAGTCCGGTATATTGGATATTTGTTCCATCTGCTAAGAATGGCACAGTGAAGAATCCAGAGGAAAGCCTATTTAATGATATCACTACTACACAAACAAAACAAGAGAACATGTTAACATGGTTATATGATTTCTTTGTATAAATATATCTTTGTATAAATATGATTTTGCCATGGTAAAGGAATGTCAAGGCGCTGGAGATGATAAATTTATTACAAATCCTGAAACAGACTGGTAGACTAGCTGTCACCACCAGCAGTAACATGATATTCAAAGCATTTCAAGATATTTTCCATATAATACATTCAATAATATTATTTTAAGCATATCTTGTGTGGCTGAAAGGCAGAGGCATAAGAGATTGGTAAAGTTTAGAATGGGCATACAAGTTAATAAATTTTGATTACAGGATGACCTATGATTAATATTAGTGTTTGTACCGGTGTGTTTACATAACTGTATGGTGTCAAATGGTTTAATGCATACCCATACTTGTACCTGTGCATGTTTGTGCTTATACATAATTCTATTGACTATTTACTTTTTACATATCTGTGTATATATGCATATGCATGATTGTAATGGTTTGATGCATGTCTGTATTTACACCAAATGCATTCTACATGATTCTTATGGGTTAATGTATGTCTGTATTTATACCATGTGTATTATACATGCACCAGTAGAAGGCGCTCATGATTAAATTAATGTATTATACATTGTGTATTATCAATTGGTACCCCCCTTGAAATAATGCCTTTCACTAATACAGTGTAGTTGGCTATTCTGTGTTTCATCTCTCGTCTCGGGCATGCTGCATGTGGCATCTGCTTTCAGGGCTGACTGCCTTGCCATGACATAGCCTTAGTCGCTGGCTGCCTTTGCCGTAATATATAGCCTTAGTTGCTGGCTTGGTGTAAAACACCAGTAACCCCCTGCCACCCATGAAATAGGGCCAGAAGCCTTAATCATTAAAACAATATTGTATCATATCATATCTTAGTAACTTTAAGTCTAAATTCAAAACGTGTCTATTCAGATCAGCGACTTCACTAAAACCTTTCCTGACCATGAGCATGCATAACACGTGTCTGTACTTCCTTTGTGTATGAGCAGGTGTCTGTTGTAGAAGTGAGCATGTATGTTAAGCGTGAATATGGGTGTATGGTTGTTGGTTAATTACTTGACTTCTGTATATCATTACTTTGAAGTGCTCTGAACAGATTATTCAAAAAGTTCTATATAAATGTTAAATTATCACTGTGGTGATCACATCTGTCAAAAATGTTAAATGATATTTTGCATGAGACGATTGTAGTTTGACTTTTTTGGACAAACTCCACAAGTGGATCCAAATATTTGATGCGTATAAAGGTACATATAGAAGCTTGTAATTTAAATGCTCTTCGTATAATTGCACTGTGTAAAGAACTATTAGATTTTAGATATGAATATAGAATAAACACATGGAAAAATGTATATATGTTTGGTTGTTTATTAAATTTCTGTAAACTTTGTTGGTAAAGTTGGATCTTGACAGCAAATTGTGAGAGAAAATAACAGTAAGATGATATAGATTAAAATCTGCTGATGAAATGCTAATGCAAGAAAACAAACTACTGAGATGCAGATACAAAATACAAAGCAATAGATAAAACAAAACTTAGATCATGAACTTTGTCATAATAAATGATCTACATTCCATCAGTGTCACTTTTGTAAGAAAATAAAAATGTTGCATCATAATATCTGTAATCAAATTACGCATCATTACAGTGACTAAAATATAAAAATATATATGCATAACAACAAAAGTGGTTTATTTTATGCATGATAACGTGGTATGAGAAGATTAATTGTACATAAAATTGTGTTCGGGTGTTGCAGCAAATGTTATACACCCATAGAACCACGCTGCCAAAAAGTCTTAAAAATGTTCATGAGAAAAGTACAATATGGATATTACGCTTATAATTTAAAATTTCAGCTTAAGGTATTTCTTTCCACTTAATAAGTGCTCTTCCTTGGAAACGAGTCTCTCACAGCCAACTTTGTTAATTGTTTTAAGAATTTACCAACCGGCCAAATATTAATTTTTTTATTTTAGTTGACTGCAAGGCCACCATTTTACATTTCAAACCTTTTTTTTTTTTTACATGCAAGATAATTTACAACACTGCTTTTGTCTCATGACAAGTTCAACGCAGATTCCATAATTTCCATCTGGCATCTTCTTGAATGGACCTGCATGATTACCACATACACATTGTAAACTATCTTTAAATAAGGAATCTTAGAAAACCCAAACAGGGAAGGTCGAATTTATATCTGTTGTTCTTATTTTAAAAAAGCCTAACAAAACAATGAACATGCTAAAAAAATATTAGTTCATTCACTGAATGCTGCACACATAACTGTTTTCAATCGTTGGCACAATTGATCTAGTACACAGACGTTAATATCTCATTTTATCACCAAAACGTTCATGCAGGTATTATATAGGGACTTACAAAGTTGGGCTACTGTAATTTGAGGACTGGACTCGCTCAGTTGCCAATCGACAACTAATTCACGATCGATTTTAATCACAGCTAGATTCATGGTTACGTTGACACCTCGAGTTGATTATTTATGCTTGATTACAGTTACTGTTCTCTATATGTCGAGTAGCTAAGGTAGAGTTTTATTGATAAACAATGAGATCAAGACCAAACTAACCTTCGTTATTAAAACAATCCGATCAGAACCCTTTCTGTAAACATTAAGCAGCAAACAACACCATGAACGTAGATCCTATCTACGTCAATGAACAACACGGATGAATATCACGTGATACACAATGTGAAACAGTTGAAGAGGCTGAATGAATCTCGCATAAAAAGTATACTCAAAAAACTTATAATATCGCCAGACTTATACTTAACGCCGCTGTGTTGATCTGATTTTAGTAATCGTACAGTTATCGCAGTGGACAGGTTTGGGTTACACTGACCTTTTATGGCATATTTTGCGTGCACTCCGATTGGCTGAATTTCCGCCCCCCTTATTTCAGGTGGGAAAAAGAATTCCGCGCACCGGATATCGACTACTGTGCGGAGTGCTGCCATCTGACGTCTTGTCTTCGCCAGGAGGCAGCAACTCTCGATACCAAAGCGCGCGGACTATGGATTGTCGGCCGTTCGGGTCTTGATGAGCAAATTAATTAAACTGTCTTTTGCAGCAGGTTGATAAATGAACAGCGCATCAAACAGGCACACAAATTTCAATAACGTTACCTGGTAAACGAAACAATTGATGATGCGATAAAATGCTGTGCACCACACCTGTTTTGATCAAAACATCACAGGTTTTAAGCAATCAGGCTATACAAATTGATCATGATGTAACGCAAAGTTATTAATTCCACATAATAAAAATATAAATGGAAGGACGGACTGTTGAAAATAGATTGTAGATTTTGATGTTGAATCAAAATAATGCCATGTATTGATTTATTGTTAAAGAGAAAGAGAGAGAATATGTACTCGTGCGCCTTTTTTTTCTTCCGATCATATGACACTTTTAATTGTAGTCATGGACTCATTTTGGTAAAGGTGTTCCCCGCTTTTCGAAAGTTCACTTCACGCCAGTTTATTGATATGAAAGGCCAGTTTAGTACATGTTTTCACCACTTCTCACTACGCAAAAAGCAAAAACAAAACCCTATATATATATATTTTTTTTGACGAAGAAACGTTTGTTTTGCAAAGATTCTAATAAGTCTAATAAGTGAAACTACAGTGTGATATGATATTTCTATTTTATACAAGCTTTTATATGTTTTATTATGTCATTCCTGCTTGTATTGTACATTAGTGCTATATTTTGTATTTTATAGGTTTCATGTGCTCCTATCTGGGTATGTAGGACTCTTTTCCCATGTATACTAATGGTCGCTTTGCGTCATTTCGGCGTAGGAAACATTTCACAGGAACGCATAAATTTGAATAGCAGGAAACAATCTGTACATCGACGTACGAGGTCGAGAAAGCACTGTACAGTGTGGCAAGTCCGGTTCTTAAATGGAAGGTTGTGGGAAACCACCAACCCAGTGATTAACTTTTAAATGCACCCACACTGCTAATGACTTCCTGTCATTTATCAGCCTGGCATCTCAGGAGAGATTCTAATTTTGAAATCGTGTAGGATGCGACGCTAATGTGTTGTATTTGTGTTGTCATCCACAGCAACTTGACTTTGTCGTCACCTTATTTTCTCTACTACTGTCAAACGGTGATGGTGGTGGGCTAGGGGTTGGAGGCACCAAGCAAGTTTTCCAGAGCGTCTCAGCAGCTGGCTCAGGGGAGATTAGTCAGTCTGTAGGAATCTTGGGAGTCGAGCGTTGCGCTCAGAAGTGACTTGTTACGGCACGCTCGAGGAGTGACGTGCACCTTTTGAGATACGTTACATGCACAGTCACGTCATATATAGTCTCCTGGCCGGGGGTAGCGGTGGGGTCGGCGAGCAATGGAAGACCACACATGGTAAAAATAAGCTTAGTACTCTCACAATCTAAAAAATAAGTATTCTGCATTGCCGTCATGAATAAAATTTTGCACGCCATCTGGTCGTAGCTTTATTAGTTATCTCCTGTGGAAGAGTTAAGCAGTCTGTCTGAGTTACGAGTTACGTGGTGCGGTCCGTCGTTACGTGGCATAATTCCGTCAGCGCTCCAATGGTCTAATTCCAATTCGTGGGTTGACCCGCTCGGAGTCCACGTTCAGCTTTTTCTTTAACGTCTAGCTCGTATTCAAGCGCTGCTGTATACTGTCGCAGTTCTAAGATGTGAAAATGTATCAGCTGAAACAATTTCAACAACAAAACAGAATGAAAGCAGATCAGCAAGTAAAATCTGAGCCGTTCAATTTTACCCGAGAAATCCAAGGACTAGATCAAGGGAGGCTGCCACATATGATACATAACTTCAGTGCTTAAAGAGTATACTCCCCTTGATTACTCCGCGTAAGTTGTATGCCTCACGCCTTTACCTTATTCACTTTGTCCTTGCTCATTTCTTCGCTATGAAAGATTAGGCAAATGTACATCTTGATATTCCTATTTACTGTTCTGCGTCTGCGCGCTCGAATGGATGAACAAAGGTCACAGAATGTCGGACGTAATTAAATGAATAATGCGCTTTAGCACACGACTGCAAGAATACCCGCTATTTGTAACTTGTATTTGTTCTTTGTGCTCGTAGCTCGACCTCCAGTTTTGAAGTTCTTAATGTATACGAGTTGCAGCTACCATGCAGTAGCAATTAACAGGGTTCCCGCGTTGCCAGAATGTTCCGACCTCTGGCTGGCTGTAGGTGTGGAGTGCATTCGCGAAATAGATCGAAGGACAGGTAGGGATGTAGGAGAATGACCTCCCCCACCTCAATTCTAATGAAGGGGTAAACGAGACTTGCTGTGGTGCCAGCAACCAAGCGACTCTTTCTCTCTCTCTCTCACACACACACTCTCACATCTTTCTTAAATGAAGACATTAAATTGTGCAACGCGTACTAGAGCAGGGGCTCAGCTGGTTCTGTGTAGCAGACATTTATATCATTTACAGCCACCTGCAGCGTTATAACTTCATATATCGTTATAATCATTAAAATAAACACGCTCCTTAAAAAAAGCACAGGAAATTCCCGCAAAGAAAAGGATTATTTCTGGCAAACTTGATGAGGTTCGGACAAAGGTGTATTTTTCGGAAGACCGTCAATCATCACCCCGCTCCTCCCCACTCTCCCTCTCTCACTTCGTGTACACACAACACACGGACACGTGCACACGCACACCCATACACACATGGGGGAGGGAATTAGACGAAGAAAGGTGTGTAAGAGAAGGAAAGGCAGACAGCAAATGAGACAGAATTCGTCACGCACCTGAAAGACTGTTGCTGATGACCTCCCCCAACCGTCGGAAGGATAAGGACCTGAGGGGGCGCATAATCCTTCGTCCTATCTCGGGACCAAATGACGAGCTTCGGCCGAGATGAGTGGCCATGATGCCGCTAATGCCGACGAAGCTCAAAGAAAAACTCTGCAGCAGCCAAGTAAGTGATCACTTCCGTCAGTCAGTCAAGATAGCCACCTGCTGCTGTCAGTTCTGAGTTCCTTTATCCATCAGCAAGGTTTGTGACGCCATGTATGAGGACAGTAGGGAGCAGGTGACCAAGGCGCACACGCTCACCTCCAAGTTCTTCACCTGGTGGAGCAGTAAGATGTAAGTATTCCGCGCTTTTGAAGTTCTGAGACCCGATCTCTTTGTGAGTCCAAGTATAATATCCAGCCAGACACGCAGGAGGAAATCAACACCAAATATTCACGAACACGAAATAAATCCGTAAACTCGACCGTTGCGCGATGAGTAAATAACTGATTTTTCCATACTTTGTCTTTTTGCTTGCTCAGCTCACACTCAAAGTTCAGATAATCCTTTTGCAGCTTTATTGGGTCGCTTCAGTATTAGCCTTGAAAGAGATTGTCATCTTGATTGTTCTTGCTATCACAAGGTAGTGGCCGGTCGATGTCCTAAGGACCTGTTGCTGGATGTGAGATAAACGTGTAGCAGCAAGTGAACACTGACCAATGAAGGCAATCTGAAGATGCCTGCAGCGTTTTAACAGGTCAGATGTTTACCGGTGGGCATCACTTTTCAGCACTCCTTATCACCTGCAACAAACAAAAAAGGAGGTTACTCTCAGAAGTAATGAACCATCTTATTATCTTCATCACAGCTTTCAAAGAATTACAATTAGATGGTTAGTATGACTGAGATGCTCACTTCTGATGGTATTTCAAAGAATACATACGCACACATGTATTTCGAGTCCACGTGTGCAGATTCACACAGATAAGGGAGAAAGCTGTATATTCCTAGTACCTGCAACCTACTTTTGAGCTCCTGATCCAAGAAACTACAATCTCGCACACTACTTCCTGTAGAAAAAAGCGGTCCAAAAAGATGTTGGTAAATAACTGCCTCCTCAAAAAAGACCTCTGCGGCCAGTGATTACAGCAGGTGAAAACACTGTCCCTAATGTGCCCTGTAACCGTCAGACCTCGCATCCATCACAGACCCCAAGGGGCAGGGAAGCGCTGTTGGCAAGGGAGCGAGATGAGCCCCACCTGCTCTTTATCTGCCAGTGGCAACTTCCAGCAGAGGTTTGAACCACCACCTCGTGCAACTGGGTGGGTCAGGGCAGCGATAAATAAACCTGCTCCAGGTCGGCTTCGCGTGTAAACAATAAGACATAGATAATTTATCCGCCTTCCTCCTTCTTAAGCCGCAGTTGGAGACACCCTCAGGCTTGTCATGATGGAGGAGGCGGGGTTCATGGGGTAGTGGTGGGGGGGATGAAGGGGAGCTAAATCAACGGTTTGTGGCATAGAAACTAGTATGGAGTCCAGTTGGCACATTCCTTCAGAGCGTTCACATGTTTCAACCCTCCCTTTCCCTGCTATGAAAGCTTGTGAGTCCAACGATGAGGACTGATGGCAGCGACGACGATAACTATCATGACGACGACGACGATGATGAAAGATGCGAGGGAAAGCATATATTCTCGTTAAGGCACACCAGAGTTTCGTGGATTAATATCCTCCCCTATTTAAACTTCAAAAGGAGGGGAAAGGACCCCCCCCCAAAAAAAAAAAAAAAAAAAAAATCAAGAAACAAGTCAGGCGCACAGTGCGCGGCTAGACTTTAGCAGGATGGCTAACACCAACAAGGCAGCTTTAATGCTTACACTTTACGAAGTCTTTAGGTGACTGCTTCCCATTAGCAATACAGCTAGCGCCTTACCCACATGCTGTGCAGCTGGCACCAGTTTGCCGAGTCGAAATAACTCACCTCCCTTAAAAAAAAAAGCAAACCCTGCATCCCCAACCCTCCTGTTAACAAGAACGGTTACATCTAAATTAAGCATCAGATTCATTTACCGTTTCCGTCATCAGCACCAAGATATCAATAAAGCAAACAGGAACGCTTTATAGACCGGAAACAGACCAAGTAATACAGGAAAAACGAGTCTGACATTAAAACGAGGTTGAGTACAGATAAACATCGAGTGAGCAATTGCACGTCTTCATCTCGGGACGTCCCAATGCGAACAGAAGATGCCAGTGGATGTTGATGCTGTCAGCTCCGTGGCAAGGCAGTGCATGCCTTTAGATCATCCGGACACTTTGTCTTTTATAACCGTTCGTAAGATAAATGGGTAGTGTCTAGTGTCTATTGGCGCTTGTTAATAAATAATTAAAAACCTCACTAGACTAGCCATGATTCACTTGTTGACCTTCCCCTTCACACCAGAAAAGTAACAATAAGCTGACATCAAACCGTTAAAGACCAACCTGCAATGGTTTGCGTTTTTTTGCAGATATCGGAAGATATAGGCGATATAAACCTTACCTGTAAATTTCAGCTTCTAAAACCCATCTGTTAATTAATTATCTTCTAATAAAGTACGTGATTCGCACCTGCAATCAACGAGCGCCGCTAACAGTGTACTACGTCACGTTGGTACACCATTCATAACATTGCCAGCCCCCAACACTAAACACTAAATCGTAGCGGATAATTAATTAACGGGTGGGTTTTGGAAGCTGAAATTTACAGGTTAGTTTTATATCTCCTATATCTACTGATGTCTGAAAAGAAAACCACAAACCGTTCAGGTTGGTCTATAAAACAAGAGGGATTAAAACCTACCAATGTAGTACGGGTTCTCAACCGAAAACTTCCCTTACCTGACAGGTGAATGACCGCAGTCATACAATGATATTCACGTATTTTAATGACTCGCCTATACATGTCAAGACATCGCCTGCGTCTTCTTCCTCCCGTGGTCCACCTGTGTAGCAGGACGCGTGTGGCTGGTGTATGAGGCAGGGAAGACAGATAGGGGGACAAACACCTGAGTCTCGTGTACAAGAGTCGGGGGGAAGGGGTGCAATAGAATGTGAGGACACCAACAGTGACCGTCCGGCGGGAGATGGCAGGTTTGCTGCGGGCTTTAGTGTCGGTGTGACAAGGTTGATGAGGTCATGTCAGGAGACTCTTAAAAAAGAGTTCTGTAACTGTCGAATTTCGCACACATATCGGATGTCCCGAGGTTCAAGCTTCCACACAAGACTTCTCTGTGCTCCACCACATGGGTCTCCATCGTGTGTCATGTCTTATACTGAAACTTGGTCAAACGTTTGTCCATATCCGTGACATGAAGGAAAGCCTTAAATGGAGGCTAATCTGTGGATGTCCAACTCCACCTGACCAGCAGCAATATCAGGAAAGAGCGATGAGTACAACCGATGTCAAACACCTGTAGAGCGAGCTGTCCACCTGGGGATCAAGAAGAGGACTGGCAGGTATGTTCCTACAGTACCTAGGTCACCTCCCTTATCAGTGACATGTCACTTTTTTCTCTACTTTATTTTTTAATGCGACAAAGAGAGATAATTATGTACGAAAGTTAACAGCGACTCTTGCAGTCAGAACTGCTGTAGTCTGCACGTTTATCAGGCGCTCGTTGTTACCAAGTTTTTTGTTTCTCTTTACCACATGGGCAACGGCACGAAGTGAACTGCTGGTTATATTCCCCCCAACTGGGCTGACTGCCGCCGAGTTGTTTTTTTATTATATATATATGTTTCAAATGTGGGAAAGCCCTACAAGACCCACCATCTGTGCAGGTCCCCAAATAATATAAACCCTGTTTACTTACATCAGAAGACCAATTACAAGCCACAGTAGCAAGGCAAGAAAGGAGACACCTAGCGGCAAACACTCAAGCGCTGGGAGACCTCAAGTGTTTGCTGGTTATTTTCACGGGTTGGCGAATGGTGACTGTACAGGTGCCGGGGTGTCTGGACATGTTCACTGTACCATTAGCCTCGACACATCCCATCGTGGCGCGAGTTGTGTTACAGCTTCAGTCATCTGCGTGGCCATGTGTGCTTGCGTTATTTCGCTACAAAACGTCATCTTGACGTCATACGTATCGTCGTCAATGACATGACGTCAGAAGATATAACTTCGTCACATCCTGGAGATCGACGAGTATGGGAGATCGCAGAGCAAGATGGAGCTTGCGGAACGTGATCTTCCAACTGCTGGAAAATAAATCAAAGCAGTTGTTTGCTGCTAGCTTGTGTAAGATGACAGCAGCCAGTTTAGATGCCATAGTCTTCGTACTTTTGAGTTCTGAGTACTGATTCACCGTCACCAAACAGGTATTTACTGTGCTGGCTCCTAACCCACACTTGTTACTGTTCTGCGCTCCATCAACACCAATGGCGTGGAGCTGTGATTTAGCTTTGGATCAGAGCGCCTGAACGTAAAAATTGCTGCAAGGAAAGGTGAAGGCTTGCGAGTTGTCGTCTGCAGTAGTTTTGATCTTGGGGTCTTCGTTTTCTTTTCGCTTTCTTTAAATCATCATCCGAAAGAAAAGCGTGCCCATACCAACTCTTAAAAAGTGAAAATGAAAACGTGTCTTGACTAGAATCAGAAAGTCTAAACTGACATACATTTATCTACAGGCATGGCAACATGAAAGGTTTGTGTGTGTGTGTGAGTTCCAGCAGGTCTATAGCTTACTTACATATTCAATATCTCATAAATCGCCAGTTTTTCAGTTCCTGACCCCCTTTCATTTCCCCAGATGTCGCTGAAACTCAACAGCTTCTATTACCAAAGCAAGAACTGCTATGAACATGAGTTCGAGAAGAGACACCAGAAAAAAGCCTGGTAGAGAACTCATTTTTCTGGTTGGCGTGCTTTGGTGGACGAGTTAGGGAGAGTGATCTCCATTAAAACTGCACAGTACCCGGATTTTCATGGAGTAGGCAACCTGTACGCATCACATATTTTTCAATGCAGGTTAGAAAAGGGATGTATGGCGGGTGATGCACTCGCACACTGCAATCGTGGGGAGGCCTGTGTTGTCACGTGTCTCCGGTCACCCGCTCAGCCTGACCTCTCAGTGAGTAGCACTCAGCTGCCTCCCGCTGCCTCCTTATCTTGTTTATTTATCTTGTTTCGTGGTAGGGGAACTGTTGCTAGTGGTGACGAAGGTGATATAACGGGCGACATTTCAGCTTAATACTTGGCGAGCTTACAGGTCGCTGAGCACGCATGCACGCACGCAATCACAGAGGTTAGTTCCATAACCTTGCCAAGCGTTGATTGTCAGAAGACGAAAGAAACCCACTGCAGTTAATTAAAAAAAAAAACACAACTAGGTAACAAGTTCTCTATAATTTTACTTAAATTTTACAGAAGGATGGACAACTTTTTTTCTTGAGGAGGAGGGGAAAAACAGTTTCCCTCCCCTCCGATATCCGACCACAGCCCAAGCGATATGACGCATAGCTTTATAATGAAGCAACAGCTTGAAAATCTCTCGTAAATTCCAAATAGGCTTGACTGTATAATCTCTCCTAAGTAAACCATTTGCCTGCAGTTTCGAATTCCACAGTTCTCAGCTTTCAGGATCCAGACCAGCTCTTTTTTTGGTTCTGAGGGCGGTCTTATCAGAATCGAGAACACACAGCTTTCGTTACCAAGGCGAAGGACGAGTGAAAGCGGGGTAAGTGTGAATCGGTTACAGTTTTTCTTTTTAAACGCGAGAAACACAAACTTACCGGCAAACATTCTTAGAGATTAGATAAAGTGTTTCTTTTTTCTTCTCCTATGATCACTCTCTCTCAAACGAATGTCGGTGTGCGTCTGCGTCCGTACATGTGTGTGTATATGTGTTCGCGCACGCAGTATCCTTAGCTACCCAGTTATCTACCCGCACAGAGTGAGCTCTCTTCAGTTTAGCACCTACTGCGAAGTAAGAAAAAAAAAAAAAAAAGGCAGAAGCATGCAGCGTGGAAGGTCGTAACCTCCTAACCTCTCCCTCCACCGACATCACTAGAAAGCTTATCAACCTTCAACCTAGGTTCTGAAAAAACGACGAGTGCAACCCGCGCTGAGTCACGAAACGTGTGGCTGGAGGCAGCATCTTCCCCACCACTAACCCTCCCTCTCCATCTCTGTCATGAGATGCTCGCTGCACAGCACGTCATGCGTCGCGGTTTGGTGTGCAGCAGTCACAGCAACGACTTATCGTCTTGAGGATTGACGAAACACGTCTGTGACACCATCACCGACATCACCAACACCATAGGAAAACATAAGATGGGTCTGGCTCATGTCGACTGTCTTCCAACTCTTTTTGTTTACCTCTTTAAACCAGGTTGTAAGTCTACAATTTTTTTGTGCTTTTGTTCTTTTCTAAAGGTCATTCAAATCAGTCGAGAACGTGGGTATCTTTATGGGACTGTGGGGGGTGAATACTAAAGAACGAAGCTTTTCGCAGTTACCTACTTGAGTAGATTATTTACACTTCTAACCGCGATGTCAACAGCAATGGGTAGTGTCGTTTGCTGATTAAGCAATACAAATAAAAACAAAAACAAACCCCTAAAAACACGCTCAAAAAGATCAGATAGCCGTAGATGCTTTATCTTTCGAACGACTAAACACACGCGCGGGAAACGTGAGCGAACGCACGCACACAAACTGACTATTCCCTTCCCTTAACCATGTGACCATGGGTATCATCAGGAAGAAGTGCAGATGATTCCAGGCAGCATCATGATCCCACCTATCTTGCCACCACATTTTTGACCATGCCTTCGGGTCGCAAGAATAATCTGTCTTACAGGCAAACATCCATTAGCATCAGGCCCAGCAAGTCCTGCACGCACGTCTCTGGCTGATGCACTGATTATCTACACCATCTACAGGCACGCAAACAACACCGCGACTGTCTGCATCACAAATTAAACCAACCTGCACAGTTTTCTTTTTTTTCTTTTCGTTTTGTTTCATCTGGAGGTAGCATCAGAGAATGACTCAGATCAGGTGTGTACTACTTTTTGCAATGGCAGATGTGATGCGAGAAGAGAATATTCTGGATGAGTGAGGATATGGCGAGTTAATGGAGTCTTGGTTGTTAACTAGCTAACTTATTAGTTGGGATGAATATATGTGGCTGCTCGCTGGCAGTAAACTGGAGAAACGTCTGGCTACGTTCTTGGCAGATGTGGGTTTTTTTTTTCTTTGAGGATGCGAAAAATATAATTTGACTTCTGTTTTGTAGAGACATTTATATATATATATCCAGCGGATCATTATCTGGAAGAAAAGAAATATGAAGGAATACGCTAGACCGTAAAAACAGACGCTGACTACTACTTGATGCAGGGGAGCACAACAGCAACCTCCCCATCCCCTCACCCATTCCTCTCCTCGTCTACTCCGTCAAGTGGAGGCGGAGAAAAGTTGGAGATATAGTTAACAAAAAGCCAAGAGAGAAAACTCGCAACAACAGATTCTATCCCAGAAGTCTGCAGGAGAAAGAAGTTCAGTTACCTCCAGTAAATTGCAAAAGCTTAAAATAACTGGAACCTGAGACGAGTGGAGACCAAGTGTCCCTCCGCCTCCCCCCAACCAACGTCAAGACTGTGCACGGCGTGGAGCGCACCCGGGTGAGTGAAGATTGATGTGAGACGGCGTCCTGCGGAACCCCACAGGCCCCAGCACCGGGCGCCTAGAGGTAGACACATACACACATCTACAGACACAACATGTGAAGAAAGAAAGATAATTAAAAACGTTCTTGTTCAAGCAAATGGATAGAATTTGAAGCAACATGGAACAGCGTGAGGAGTAACCAAAAAAAAAGAAAGAAAATTTTTCATAAAAAAGATCGACAGATGGAGGAACGCACATCCTTTGGAAGCCTTGCCTCTGTCTACTCGCCTGTGCCCAGGCAGACGCAGCAGATCTCCAGGGAATGGACTAATGATGCTCTGACAGTGACCGCTGCCACAGACACACAGCAGCAGCAGCCAATGGAAGTCGCAGTCACTAGGCGCCACATCACCATTCCAGTGCGAGGCTTATCAACGAGGCGGAAAATACCTCTCTCTTCCTATCTCTGTTTCCTTCAAAAGCCCTTCGCCATTTCTGAGTTTTCAGGGGTTTCTCCTCTTATTCTGGCAGTTTTACTGTTTAATTTATGAAAAGAAGGAAAACTATAAAGATAACGGGAGAAGAGGGATATCAACGATATCAAGCAGGGAGATAACCGCAGCAGAGCTATAGCGCGCATGAGTTGTGCTCACGCCAAGAATCTGATCGACGGTTGTAAAGTCTGTGGTGGTTGCAACAAGGTCGACCGAAATAGAAGGCGCGGACACTAGGCGGTTCGAAACTCGTGTGACGCAGCGCAATTCTTACCCACCCAACTCGACCCACCCTGTGGACATTTGAATCCTTAGAGTGTTGGAGAAGGTAAGGCAGCGAGGGAGAGGAGATGGGTACCGCCCTCACAATTGACGATACCTATGACTGTAAGGTCGCGGGACTACCTTTTCAAAACTTGAGTGAAATGTGTTATTTTGAGCAGTGTATGGAAACACAACGGATTGGCATTGATACTTTAGTAACCAAACATCTCCAGCAATCATTAATGAGAAACGCAGGAAGGGAGAGCCTGTGTGGAGGTTATGGGCGGAAGATCAAATACAAGAAAAGTGGACAAGCTGTGGGTAAATACTTAGTTATCTTCCTGCATAGTTTATCAGCTGTTGTGTACGATCTCCAGTACTCAGAGCGAGCTGCTCGGGGTGGTCATAATTCCACATCAAAGGTATTCGGAACGAATGATGGACGGGATCCCTCTGTTAGTCCGGAGCTCTTAAGTAGCTTAACGATGTTTAGCGGAGATAAGCGAGGCCGGGAGGTCGAGTTCAAGCTTATCCAGACAAGATGAGGTATCATGCCAGAGAAAATGGATTGCGGGTCCAATCTGGGGAAAGATGCTTCGTAAAAATTGTAAAGTTGCACTCTACAAGTTGTGACCTCGTAGCAAAACGCAGGGGCTTGTCACGATCAACAGTATGGAAACAACAAATAAATCTTCTTCCTTGCCATTTTTATGAAAACGAAAAGGATTTTAAAGAATATATAACGAGATGTACAACTGCAGACAGGAAAACTGAACAAGAACCGTCGATACTAAAACTAAGGTGAAGAGCTTTTACACACAATGGATGAATGGATGTACATAGGTATGATTGCAATTACAGTGCAGGTGACTTAAAAGGGAATGGAGCAAATAAATGCAGTATATCTTAGGAAAAAAATTCTGATATTTATAGATAGAAAAACAGACAGAGATGATCAACATTTGATGTGTCTATCGCATTATTATGGACTTGTTGTGTATTTGTTTCTTGACATCATTATAAAAAATGACACTGAAATTATCTCTGTCATCACTATGAAATACTGGAAAGCCAACAAAAGGGTTATTACTAGCAAAGGGACTTCAGCGAAGTATACGGAAGACAAGAAAAAAAAGAAAGAAGCAAAGAGAAAGCGGAAAAATGACATTACACGAAAAAAAGAAGTAAATGAGCGGCGGGTGTAGCAGCTGCCATAAACCTGCGCGACAATTAAAAACAAAAAAGCAGCACCACCATCAACAAACAGAGCTGCATAGGAAGCCCAGAGCTTGGGCCAAATTTGTCCGGAAGTTGCCTAATTACCATTTTCCCACAGACAGGAGGCTGGAGGTGCATGCAAGTTAACTTCGTCTAAAGACGCGGACCTGCAGCGGGATTGAAATCCCGACAGGCACCGCGCCCGCCAGAAGTGATGTAAGTCGAGGACCGCGCATGCCATTAGCTGGGGTGGGGTGATGGGGTGAGGGGAGGGGTGAGCAAGAGGAAGGAAGGAAAGCGATTCGATTGCCAACGAACGACAGGAGGCCTACAGGTCAGAGGTTAGCTGGAGAAGAGGGGAGGTAACAGATGTTAAGTTACAGCGCACGCACGCATATTCACATATTTTGTTTTTACTTTCATGTCGTGTGAAACGAAAACCAGAGAGGTAAGTTGTAAGTGCGTGACACCTCCATGGTGCTGGGCACAGGTGATGTGGGTGATGGGATTTGGAGTGAATATGGCCATGACGTCAGGAGGCGAGCTTGATGACAAGCACCTGCCTTCAGTCGCAAACTCTCTAGCTATCGCCATGCTCACAATCAAACGTTCAGCTAACATAGGTTTAGCTGCAATAATAAGCGATTGATAATGACATTTGTCAGGATGAGAATAGTAAACTGTGGAACAGACCAGGGAAACATTGCTGCACCCCCCCCCCTCAAAAAAAAAAAAAAAAGAAAAAAAAGAAAAAAGAAAAAAAAGAAGAGAGCAATACGTACTTTGTAAAATAAGCTGGTAAAAACTGTACACAGTTTTCAGTAAAAAAAAAAAATACCCAAAAAAACAAACAACAAACCCTTCGTAAGAAAACTGAAGACAGAAAGAAAGAAAGTAGCGAAAGATTGATATGAAGAAACAAGTTGACAAGAAGAAATGTTTTAGTTGGTAAATGAATGCGAGTTTGACCGCCAATTTTTATACTATTCAAAAAAAAAAAAAAAGAAGCGACTTACCTTGGCAAAACGCCTGCGGGCACATCCGAGTGTCAGGCCAACATCCGTCTCCTGTTTGCAGTCCAAAAAACGAAAAGGAAAAAAATCCGCTTCTTTTTTTTTTTACTTTTTGTTTTGAAATGTTAAAATTACAGCCCCTGCGTATTCTGTCTTAAACCACAGCAACTAAGTAGATTTCTTCCTTCCTTCCAACCGAATCCTGGCCGTGAAGGCAGCAACATCACAGCACGAGTAGTGGCCTTGCCGGCTGGCCATGGTCGTCAGTCTAACAACAGTTCACGCCCGTGCCGCGCATGCGCACACTGTGCACACGCGACTGGCTGGGGGTGGGGAGGGTAGGAGGGATCGAGCCGCACGTGCGCCGTGTGCACTGTCCTTTCCCACCCACACCCCCTCCCCAGCAAGGACCCAGCTTCACGCACTACGTTTCACAAGATTATTTTCCCACCCTACCCACCCCTTCCCCCAGCAATCCACCCTCTATCACCCCCCACACATCCTTCATCCCATCTACAAGTGCACGTATATCTTTGGCCTTGCCGTGCAGTTCCGAACAGCCCACCGGAAATAGAACCCCTTGCAACCTCAACCCTCTTCTCCTTCGTTACACGTCATGAGGGCTATCATACATCAGGGACCTCCTCTCTGCCATATCTCCCTCCCCCCTCTCCTCCACCTCACCACACCGCCTTCTACCCCACCCCACCCGCTACCCAGATCGCTGTCAGTCGACATTTTAGGTTTGTAACTTTTCGTCAAACTTCTGCCAGGACGCCATTGGTCGTTCTGAGTTTCCCGCCGCTTCCCAGTGGGCCACGATGCGAGATGGCGGAGTCTTCCGCTCTTCAATTCAATCATGTCTGTGAGCAGCAGGCAGCTGCACATTATCCAGGCGCGGATGCAGGTGCAGACGAGAGAGCAGAGTATCGCCGATGCCAGCTTATGAGAAAGATTTTGATGAAGTTGTAGCCAGCGGCGGGGGAAAGTTTCGTGTGGCAAGGGTTGGGGAGAGAACTGTATTATGTTCTAATTGAGTGATCTCCCGTAGTCAGTATAACATTCTTCATATTTTTATGCGCGTGCGCGTAGACGTACATTAGCATGCACACATATTCCCACAAACTCACACATACAGAGCCTCTCTCCCCCTCACACACACATACGTAAATACCTAGCCTCTCTCTCTCTCCCCCTTTCTCTCTCTCTCTCACACACATACACACATAGCCTCTCTCCCCCTCTCTCTCTCACGCTCTCTCAACCACATCATCACTCGCTCGCTTTCTTCCAAACAAGGGAAATAATATCCCGCAATATCTCTAAGTCTCGGGTAGTTTAGTCCTCATTACGAATGCCTGCTGGATCCATGTCACGTGGTGTCGCTAGACCTGACTCGCCGCTGTTTGTCCTGGTGGTGCTTACATGCACATATTTCTATTCCTTAACATACACTGTACATCCTGCACAAAGTGAAAAGCTCACCTACAATCTCACTATACTGACAAGCAATTTGTCAAACAAGCTGAAATGCTCGATAACAAGATGAGTTACTCTCAATAAACGTTTTGCGAAAATTACTCTCTTGCTGATTGATAAGTGTCCGGTTGAAGTCTTTATTTGGTGAATGATTGGTTTGTGATTCATTTGTTGTTTTTAGTAAATGAGTGACTGGTGATCTCGATCTCTATGTTGCTTTTTATTATTGACGAGCGCTGGTGTACAATTTCCACAGGAATCAGTAAAATATTTTCGGAGAATGTCTATAGTTTCTGGGCACTCATGTGTTAAATTGTGTTTAAAACGTGACCGAGCTAAGAAGAAACTAATGAAGATATCGGCATCTGTAAATACAGTGATACCTCGGTTCTCGAACATAATTCGTTCCGGGAGACGTCGAGAACCAAATTGTTCGAGAACGAAGCAAGAAACCCAAAGGAAATAATGGAAACTGGATAATTCGTTCCAAGCCCCAGAAAATGCCTATTTACTGGCCAATTGTATATAATATGTAGAAAAAACATGAGTCTCAACAAAAAATAAGAAATAAAAGTATTTATTAAAACAAAAACAAACAAAAAAATGTACAGTACAGTACAGTAAATTGTGTTTCATTTACTGTACCTGTACCAAACTTATGCAGGAGGGAATGAATTGGAGGAAGGAGGGAAGGGGGTGCGTTATCACTGATGACGCAAGCAAGGCGCGCTGGGCCGAAATGAACGCCATTCGGCTCAACTCGTCTCATCTCGGACGTTCGGTATGTTCGACCAAATATTTGTTCGATTCCAGACAAAATTTTCTCGAATTTCCTGGTCGAATACCGATTTGGTCGAAAGTCAAGGCGTTCGAGAACCGAGGTATCACTGTACTTAACTCCTCACATTACACCCGAGCATGCAACTTCAGCGGAAAAGCAAGAAACGTCCAACTGTAAACAGTGAATTTCGTGAAGAGGTAAGCTGCATGAGACTGCTTCGTCGTGATTTAAAAACCTGTAGTTGAGTAAATACCACCATCTAAAAAAGATGGGAAACGATAATAAGGGATTCTTTAACGGTAAAATGAGATTCGAAATACGCAGATGAAGCGTTCCATTTTTTTCCTGTCTTCATCTTCCCGAAGGTTCGACTATACGCGCCTAAGATCTCGGCCGGTGACTCAAACTGGGTTGTGACCTTTTAAACTGGAGATAATCACAGTCAAGATTTTTCCCCTTAATTTTTCTTTTTGGGCGAGGGAGAGTGGAGGTAGATTAGACAGAAACTACTTCTCCTCCCTGCCCTTGAGAATCGGAAATTAATTGGCAGATCATCGTCTACTCCTCTCTGTGGCCTGCTCCAGACTGCAACAGCTTCCTCCTGCTTTTCCCCAACTTGTGTAAAATGTTTGTCAAAGACACAACAGCGACCTACATTTCTTCCCACGTAAACCGACTTGAAGGCTTATTTACTGGGCTTATGTTTTTATGAAAAATGTTTTTGAACTGCCAACTGTCATCCTTCCGTGTAAATCCTGGTCAACTAAGACCTTTCATTGCCAGTGTTACGCTCCGCTGCACACGGTATCTCCAGGGATGATCCATTGCTGCACATCTTGTTCCGGAAGTCAGCCGGCGGAAGGCGGGAGTCGCGGATGGAGAGATAATTAGCCTCCTGCTGCTCGGCATGTCAGCGTTGATTAAAAATCTCGCCAAGTCAGGTAATTACCGACCAGCAGAGCACCCACAGGTCGTAAAGCAAGACGATGGAAGCTTCGTCTTCCTCGTCGTCGACGGACACAACAGACGGCGCTGTTTTTTCAACGTCTGGGAAATGGAAGCAAACTGGAAAGTTTATGCAGACGACAACGTGAATAACCAGCAAACACAATGGGTGTTTGTGTGTAGGCATTTGTGAGTTTTTACAATATTTATTTAGATACGTATCGCAAATCATGTGGTTCTGTGGTTCTGTGGAGAAAAACAAGTACTAAGTAGCAAGACGTATTCCTTTGTTGCTCAGAGCAGGGACAAGGTGGAGGATGCCCCATCTCTCCCCACACACATCCCCGCGCACTCAACACAAACAACATAGAAGACGCATACACAACATGCACACCATCACAACGATATAGGAGAAAGGGACAGGAAGATGAGAAAGTGGAAGAGGAAACATTTCTGTGAACTTTCTATGATCTCTATTTAAAAATGTGCTTCACCCGTCTCGTCCCAGATAGTGTTTTTCTTTTCATCACCTCCACATTTCAAGTCCTTCAAACGATATTTCCTCGCTCTCTGAAGAGCAGGAATCATAAGATATTTCTCTGCCATAAAGCTAACCCTCTTTCTACAGCAGGACCAAATAATTCAGCGCCTTCCATCTTAACAGAGCTCAACAGCTTTGAGGTGGAGTCTTGACTTGCGTAAGGACCCGTGCGGTTGGACTAGGGGCACAAGATAGGGGCCACGATATCAACCTCGCCCTTATCTGTCTCCAAACTGTTCAGTTACACATCAGTGCGAGAAGCCACCCCGTGGAGTGATGCTTCATGCAATAAACAGCAAGCCCGTCCCAAAGTAGAGATGAGGAGGGAAATAAATTCTGTGCAGGATGCCGAAGACTGGCAACATTGCCATTTAGGACCCGCGAACCTTAGAGGGTGGAAAGGGGGAAGTCAGGGAGGGTGGGCATGAAGCCTGGAAATGTAGAGGAGTGAAACATTGGTGGAAGTGAATAAAACGCTGAAGTTTACTTGAAGACAGGACAAACGAAGACCGAGGTGCTGTTATCATGTGCTGGACTTTTTTCTGTCCATCTCCGCAGACTCGATCGGTAAAAGACTGAAACGGAGTTTCCTGACAGCAGAAAAAATAAAATATAATATATGGTGTCTAGTGTGAACTATTCTATATGGTATCTAGTCTGGAATAATATATAAGATATATATATAAAAGCATACATATCAGTTTCAGACGCAAGCTGGTATCTTTGAGTTTTTATAAGAGCACGTGGACCAGTGTCTCTATTTGTTTGTTTATTTTATTCATTCTTTCGTTTCGTCTTTACTTCGTTTGATTTGTTTTTCTTTATTTCTGTGGTTTTGAAGTGACAGCCTCCAATAGCATTCTTTCCTGAAGCCAGTTTCCCTTTCTTGCCGCCACGTCTCTCCACGAATTCAGCATGAGGTCATATCCGTGCGCCTTCTGAACTTGCGAGGGTTAGAATGCAGTCAGCCGAAAAATGGAGAAAGCAGAAACAAGCTCTAATTTCTCTCTCTGTCACACACACACACACACTAACACACACACACACACACACCACACACCACACACACACACACACACACACACACACACACACACAACACAGATAACACACACACACACACAAACACACACACACTACACACACCACACACACACACACACACACTAACACACACACACAGGCGTATTAAGAGGTGAGGGTAGGAAAACGACATTTCAATACAGTGTGTTTGTGTGTGTGCACGCTGCCGTTCTGACTAAAGCAAAGCTGTTACAGTGTAATACTAGTGTAAGTGTTAGTCTCAGTGTCACGTGACACAGTTCTGACGTTTACACAACATAAAACGTTATGCCATGCTTGGACAACATCAGTTGTTGTTTTCCTTTTTCGGCATGACAAACAGTTGTTTGTTTCGACAAGCCGAAAATGCTGTCACAAAGCAACAGAAACATCACAGCAATTACAGTAAGTATAACAAGAACATGAAAGTCAAGAACCTCTGCATAAAGAAGATAAATTGAAAGTATATAATATGCTTTAGTTACGTAAACTGTCATGAATGTATTTGGATCAGTAATACTTTGAATATAAAAACATTTTTTGAATAAAATAAAATACCTGGGTTTTTTTTCCAAAAAAGTTTCTAAAATCCAGTCTAAAGTAGTTGTTTTGGCTACAGATGCTTAGAAACAAAATAGACAAAACAACAGAATAACCAGAACAACAAAAAACTTCTCACAAACTAACTTTTCCCTCTCCTGCATCTGCCTGTCTCATTTCCATAATTTGGTCTCATTACCTTCCCCCGTCATGGCTTTCCTCTGATTCACTAGTATATATATATACACACACGTATTTTGGCCTCGCTAAACAACTAGTGTGTATGTACGTAGACGTATTTTGACGTCACACAGCACGCCACAGCCTCATCACGCCTCACAGTCTTTGCTGTACCTTTAATGGTGTAACATTTTATGCTTGTATCACCAAACACCCGCGCGCACACGCACAAACGATCACAGTCAAAAATTATATATACACACACGCACACGCGCACTTATGCATAAGCGCAAGCATTCACAAACAAACATAGATTCAAAAATAAACGAGTGCACAAGCCCTGATTCTTAAGGACAGAAACCAGGAGAAAAAACCACCACCCAAAACCTTCTCACTCCCACATAAAATAACATAAAGACAACAACAAAAATAGAGATTAAGAAACCCATTCATACAAGCTTAGATTAAAAAAATTGTGAAAATGAAAACAAAACAAAACATGGCGGGCGTTTGATGTCGCGCGACACTGCAGTTCACTGCGATTCATGGTGAAGTCGACCCTACACTCCTCTGGCACACAAGGCAACATTCTAGAATCCTCAGCCACCGCAACTAGACAAACAACTCGCCCCTTATCTCGCTGGCTAACGACGACGTCGGGTGAAGCAATCGTCCTGTGTCATACCGGGTAGCTACACCAGATCCACCCAGCCTTGGTCCCTGGCCTGGCGTCAGCAGGAAAGGTCAGGAAAACACTGACGCCCAGCCTTGACGCCGTGACGTGTCTCGCGAGAGAAGACAGTTCCAGTTCCAGTTCCAGTTCCAGTGACGTCCGCGTTGATTTGTGTCTTTGACATTTCTGTTCAATTTCCGTCATATTTCTTCTCAACGTGCAGTTTCGCGGTCTCTGCCATCTTGTCTAGGCTGGTGATCTGTGGGACTCGGCTGTTAGTAAACAAACAAACAAACTAAAAAAAAAAAATGCCACGATGGTTGGGCAGCTTGTGAAAGCAGTGGGCAAAAAATGATTTATTAAAGGTTTTGTGGGTGAACTTTTTTAACTTTTAACGAATGGGTAAACTAAGGTACAGGGTGTTATTTCCAAAATCTAGATGGATAGCAGTTCTGTTCCGGAGATGTAAGTGAGTCACCATGCTCAGCACTTGAGCAGCACTTTCTCACCAGTTCTTCCTCTGGCCACCCTTCAAGGTGCCTTGGAAAATAGTCTTCAACAGCCAATAGGAAAACTGGGAATCAGGTTACCTGTGTACATACCTGACTAACCCACGTTTGGAGTCTTTCTGTACATGGTGACGTTTATTGAGCCTGTATCTTGAAACCGGAAGCAGGACATTCCCCTAGATTTTGGGACATAGTATCTTTACTGACCTGTATGCAGTCATTTAAGGAAAAAAAAATGTTCTCCAGTCATCCTTTAAGGTCTTCAGTCCCTTTACTCATGCGAATGCCATTAATAATTGATGTCCTTTCCGTCAGGCAGCTACATCCGCCATCTGGAGCGCTAACACTGTCTTATCTGGCAGAGTGTAGGCTTCATGTTAATATATCCCTTACTTTATTAGCCAGCAGCTCCTCTGTGGTAGTGTTGATGCGATGCTGGAAGTAATTCAGCATCAGTTTGCTTGCGTGGGTGATTAGCCTTATGGTTCTGCAGTCTTGACAATGTTTACTGCTTTCTTTCTTTGGAAGGGAGAAGACTTGCCAGAAGACAGGACGTGCATTCACTTTGTGTTCGCGGGTCAGCGGCGGGAAGCCCTCATCGTGAAGGCCACAGAAGATGCTTCTGACGATGGTTGTGAGTCAAGAACAACGAATGAGGGGAAGGAAAGGGGAATCGGAGGGGTGTGTGTGTGTCGGTCGTGCATATCACTGATTCTAGACCACAACCCCTGAAATTATGAAATTTTACACCTTTTGTTTTGACTTCCTGAGGGGAAGGAGAGAGGAAATGGAGAGAGATTGGTACAGCTTGAAAGATTGGTGAATATACAGACAGTATGTGTAATGTCTCAGCAACCAGATTCTACAAAGTCTGAATTTGAAATTCTCTTACTACAAATCACACATTCCTCCCGTGTGTTGCACCATGTAAACTCACCTGTAGTGCTGTGGGAAGGGAATTCTTACTTTAATTTGTCTTCGAAGGATTCTCAGCTCTCTCCCTCTGCCACTCCTCTCGAGGCTTCTACATTTGTTCTTCACAATCACACAACCGTGCTCATAGCTGAGGAGACGTTTGTTAAACAAACTTATTCATTTACAGAATTTTACACTTACACATGTCAGCTTACACTTACACTTATTCACTTATTGCTGAGCTACAACAATATTTCCTGTTCGAACTGACGCGACTACAAATCTCTCATTTTGATTTTCCAGACTGTAGTTACATTGTCCCAAGAGCTAAGTAAGAGGCACGTTTATGCACACTTTTATAAAAACCTGCCACACACCACTTTCAACAGTTTTTCACTTAAAGCTGAGTGTAAGTAAGTGTAAGTGAACACAGTATTGGCGCAGGCGAAATCAACCAAACGCGATGAATAGCTACAGGTCAGGTTGTGTGTGTGTGTCAATGTACCGTCTACAACCACGTAGAACACCCATTCAAACCTTACACCAGGCTGTACATTTAAGTGGGTAGAAGGGAGGGTGCAACAAGTTTTAAGGAGATCTCAGACTGACAGATGGCATGGTCCAAGTGTCGGCTTGTGCCAGTCTCAGAAACTGCCTTGCAAAAACAAGCGAAACGAAGGCCACGTCACATGGCTCCTTTTCCCCCATCGTTACCCCCCACCCCACCTACCCGAGAGAGCGGCTCCAAACTGCTTGAATGGGTGAGCAACAGGAAGAAGAGGCGGAGGAAGGCCAGCGGCGCGTAAAGCACCTGCATGAGGCTGTTTACCAAAAATAACCGAGCTTCTTTAATGAGACATTAGCTGCACGCACCTGGCTTCAGTCTGAAGGATTCCACGATCTGAACAAAGCGTTCTGTCACTGCGCCTGCTCACATGGACAGAAACCAAACGAAATTACAAATCCTCTCGAAAAGAAATTACATAGTGAAAATAGATCCGTCTTATGTTAAATGAATACAGGAGGAGAGAAAGAAAGAAAGAAAAAAAACCAACTGAAAATATACACCCGCCATATAAACCCGTTGTATAAACATATAATATAAACAAGCATTATAAATATGTGATATAAAACATAACAAGAGACTGAAGCAAGATGTGATTAAGAGACTATTCAAATAGCTAGGTACTAGCTAAAAATAGAAGAATGTTTCATACAGGTTAAAAAATAAGTTTATAACTGTCGCCCTACCCAACTACGTCTCCTACCCTCCACACACACACACCCAGCACACACACACACGCACACACACAAACACACACACCCAGCACATACACACACCCAGCACACATACACACACACACACTCACAGCGCTGCTTACGTGTCTGCTGCCATTCCTTCTGTTGAAATACTGCTTTGAATTCTCACTCTCCCGGAACTTCCACGAGGGGTTGGTTCTGTGACCTGGATCTGTTGGCTGACTTCGTTTTCCTATCAAAAAACTTCTCTTTCTGTAGAATTTCTTACACAGCCTTCGTCACTTCAGTACAATGAACGTAACAGCATCGCAAGCTGCTCAAGGACCGAGTGCTCGCTCTTTGTCAGTTGATAACACGCGAGATAGTGGTTGAAGATAACGAGGAGAAGTGCGAGCGATGAAAGGGGGTGTGTGTGGGGATGGGGTTGGGGGTAGGTTTTGAGGGTTGGTCGACACGAATGCACTTTTGTTCCTGTATTTTATTTGTTTTGGTTCTTTTTCTGATTTCTTTTGCAGAGATCTTTACAGCTTTCAAATATTTTGACCACGCAATTTCTGCTCCTTGCTATTAGTTAGTTGATAAAACTTCTGCTACTACCATTGTGCCATCTCCTCTGGCACAAAGAAAGGCAGGTGCTAACCTTTAGATACCTAACCCTCCATGTGACGACAACCGAGACCCGCTGTGCACCTCATAGTTGTCTTCCCTTGACTGAAACTTCGATGCACACACGTTCATATTTTTCTATACATCAACGAACAAGGCGGGTGGGCGGGCAGGCAGGCAGGCAGGCAGGCAGACGAACAAATAAAGAGATGAGAAAACAGAATAAAAATTCCGACAAATAAGAGCTGAATATTTAGAGCTCAATTGCCGATGTAAAGAACAAATTAAACGGGTGCAGGCCATGTTGTCAGGCCGAGAGTGAGAACGCGCAGACTCGAGCACGTGACGCTATCAGATAAATAGAATGAGGTTTATGTGCAGAAACACTGATATGGTGAGTATTTTGGGGGCTGCTTGGCATATAATTATGAGCATCCTGGTCCTCTTTATGGGTGCAGAATCGTGCATGGTGTACAATGAAGTTTGTCGGCTTACACTATGTGGCAGGAAGCATGTGTTAGTGTTGGCGAAAGCTACTGATCGTGGGTAGTTTGGTTCTAACTAGTTGGAACTATCGCCACAGCCTCTCTCCTAGCAACGGAGACACCCCCCACCACCACCACCACAACCATCACACACACACACACACAAACACACTCGCCATTAGCATTCCTGGCGCTGGTGATAGAGCAAAGCAAATTATATCTCCCCATACCCCATTCCATGGTCCCCATCAGTTAAAATATTTGCTGGTTTTTAGAAGACCCCTCCAAGGAAACTAAAGGAGAAAGCCAATAACTGCTTTATCTTAAAAGTATGTTGAGATTTAATAAAGTAATTATGGGGATAGTGTAAAAACAAAAAAACTTAAGAATTATAAAGTATAAAAGAGAAAATGTTTTAATAAGAAAATTAATTGTAGTAAAGAAATTAAAGAAACCACACGAATTACACACACACGCGCACTTGTGCACGTACTCTCTCCCTCTCCACATCATACCTGCATTATTTCTCCCAGTCTTATCTCGCTGTTACACAACTGCCTTAACAGTTTTCGCTAATTAAAGAGCTAAAAGTAGCTTCATGGCAGGTAATCACTGGCTAAATTATAAACATCCATCAACTACTTGCTGAGTCACTTACAAGACTTGTCTGTGTTACATCACCGGAGGAGCTGCTCCACAGGCTGGCAGTTCTTTGTCTGGTCCTGTGCATGATGTGGGGTACCCGGACACCTGATCTCATTCAGGCTTTATGTGAGCTTTAAACATCGCACGCAAGCATCCACATATTTTTAAAGCTATGCACCATGAAGGTAAGATCAGAACAACAAGGTATTACAATACACAGATAAAATATATCCAATACACAGATAAAATATATCAAATACACAGATAATGTAGTTTGTAATCTCAAGCTCGCCAGCGAGAATTCTCAGACAAGAACAATGCACACAGATCACAAACATTTAGAAAAAAAAGCAGCTATAAAGGAATACTTCTTATGTTATCAGGCAACTGCATGACAGCCCGTTAGGGCTAAGTGTGAAAGGTCAGGTCAGTAAGGTCAGGTCAGACACCAGTCATTAAAAATGGCGAGCGCCCATGATTCATTGAAAGCAGACGACACAGCAACATTCTGCCATAGCAGGCTGGGCGACGATCACCTAATGTCTGCAACGGTAAGAAACACTTTACACTATCCAATCATTCAGCTACATTTTGATGCGTATTTTCCGTTCAACGGGGATTCAGTGTCATTTGATCTTTTTGTTTGCTTAAATGGGCGGAGAAAGGGGAGGTAAATTTTCTGTTTACAACCTAGTGTTCTTTCCTGCGGGCATAATCGTTTTTGATTATTGCTAATCATATTAATTAATTAGCAGTCTTATTATTATTTATAAGACATTTATTTTATTCATAGAGAAAAGTTAATTGCATTTTATCCAAACTGTGTTTAAAAAACAACTAATCAGTAGGCACTATTTGGCAGATTATCGTTTATATTAAAGACGTAATTATGTTTTCTTTCATTGATTTTATTTTTTTTAAAGTCACATCGCCTTCGGGAGAGACGAAATCTTGGAGTTTCCACGAAGGATTATGAGGTAGAGCAGTTTATACGTGTTTGTATGCCGGATTTGTAGCCATGGGGACCAGTGCTATGAACGAGAAGCTGTTTTGTGTTCTGAGCAGCATGAATTCGGTAGACATACGTACTTTATTTTTAATCATCCATGTTTGTTTATCTTTCTCGGGATCTCCACACGTGCGCCTTTACCATTCATTCTTCGTACTTTTGTTCGTTTGTTCTCTCTTTCCTCGATTTCTATATTTATTTATTTAGATTTTTCATTAACTCATGTGATCGCACACACTTCTAAAGCCGCTAAGAAACACCATCTGGAGGATTAACACCCCTTCGCCACGCTTCTTTTTGGTCAATCCATAAACTTGGGGAAGGGGGAATGCGATACAAAAATCTGTTTTATTTATTAAGCAGCGTCCCTCGACTGAGACTGCTCCGATCCGCGTGGTGAAGGACTTATTACCTGCTTGTGACCAAAACAAATATTAGTCCTATGGTCGATCTGTCCCTACTTTCGACACTTTAGACCACATAGTGGCTTACACTACCTTCAGCCTTTCTAGCAGAGTTCTTGGTCGGTTCCACTGCTACCTGTCTGTTCGCACCCAGTTTGATAGGTCCACGTCTCTGCATCATAACTTTATGGAGTGCTCAGGGTTCAGTCCTCGGGCCTGTATTGTGTACTGCCTATGTCCAGCCAAGTGGCTACTTTGACATACAGCACACATGTACTCCGCCGACACTCACCTCCTGGCATCAGGCCCACCTTACAAAGTCGTCAGTCTTTTCATCAGTACTCAACAAACACTCGACAGTGTCAAATACTGGATGTTGGCGAACAAATGAACTCTCAACGGGGAGAAAACTAAAGTCATGCAGATAGCCTATGCACATATAAACACCTGCCTCCGTATACATCCTCACTTTCTCCGGATGCACCATCACTTTCTTCCAGAATGTCAGACATCTCGGAGTTATCATTGTCCATCGAGAATCATGTCAACTCAGTTTGCACATCCATCTTTCTTGAACTGCGCAGGATCATCTGGATCAGACGTATCCTCTTTGCTGCCTCCACCAAGCAGCTTATGTCGGCATTTGTGTTGTCCAGGTTTGACTACTGTAGCTCTCTTTTCATAGACCTTCTTGCTTGACAGGCTCCAGAGAGTTCAGATTAGTGCCGCCCACATTGTATTCTGTAAGCAGAAAGCCAACCATACCACATCGCTTCTTCGCGAATACATTGGCTGTCAGTTTGAATTCAAAATAGCCATGTTCGACTCATGTTCTGAACTAGGGGAAAAAGGTTTTAATTATAAATATCTGTATTACTTACTCTACACAAAGCTTGTATCTTTTGTTTTTCTGTTTAAAACACTATACAATAGTGTACACGTTTCTGTTGTTAGAGTCTGGACTATGATAGTTGTTACAACAAGCCCTATGAAAAACATTTGACTACACTTTTGGAAGGCCACGTAAGCACAACTTTCAGTTGTAATTAAATTGTTGGTGAATTTTTATTGCTTTACCTTACTTTTTAAAATTATTTTTGTTTCCCAAGTTACTAAAACTAAATTTTGTAATCATGTGGATGTATTGGAATAATTGATGCAGGTGCTTTTACTTCAAAAACAAACCACACAAGTAGGTTTGTGACAAAGAAAGTTTATTTCTTACAATCAATTTATATTTCTTGTATTCATTTGTGTTCATTTTTCTTTTTCTTTTTTTTTGTTTGTTTCATCGGGAGCACTTTAATCGCTGCTATACTTTTGAATTTCATTTTTCTTTCAGTCTACAGTCAAACTGGAAGCTGTGAAGTGGGGTGTTACCTTTCTCATAGGTTTTCTAACGGCCATGGTGAGTGCGCCACCAGAAAGTAGTGCGGGTGTCTCATCATTAGAAATTAGTGTTGCTGTCGGTGTCATCACTAGAAAGGGGAGTTGTTATCGTGCTCACAAACATCAATTACACATGCGCAGGACCTTTGGGTGTTGATAATATATTATGTTAATTTTCACCGCTTTATTAAAACTTTTATTGTACAAAGTAAATCGCTGAGTTTATTTATTAGCAGATTAATTTTTTCACCATGTTTTTAACAAATTTGCTGTTGTTATCATTGTTATCATGTTATCTAATACCGGGTGCATGGCTAACGCTGAGTGCAGTTCATTTGGATCTTGTGCACATTGCCCTGACAGGTGGCGCTCTTTATCGACGCGGTGGTCAAGAAGCTATCGAGTCTGAAGTTTGGAACGGTAGACAGATGTATCCTTGCCAAACTACCATGACACACTGGCACTTCTGTCCCTTGTGGTTCCATCCTTTTCTCTATCCACCTCTTCTACGCCCCTTTCTCAAGCCCCTTAACCCCTTTTCTCGACGCCATTTTATCATCAAGCAGTGCAGCCATCCTCAGCAATGACATCCATTCTCTGCAGACGAACTCTTTTCCTGCCTACCTCTCAGCATGGAGCATGCGAAGTGGTCATAAACACTTCCCGTACCCGAACTCTTTCTCTCTTTTATTCCTGTTTAGCACACTAAAACTCCTTGCTGACAATGAACGACTCCCACATTACGGGAAAGGTAGAGGGTGCGTGAGTGCAGGCGTGCACACACACGTGTATATATGCACCTTGATAGCATCTCAACAAATACTGATTTCAGTGTTAAGCGACAAAGCAATACTTAACAAGAAACACAACTAATCAATAAAGGACTCACCCGGTTATAGGAATTGCAAGAAATTATGTAATATTTAGAATAAGATAAACTTTATAGTCATATTAGTCATATTTAAGGTTGTGACATCCTCCATCCCTCCCCACCCCCCAAAAAAAGCCTGAGTCTTCTTTGATCAATGTCTTTGTTTTGTAGTAAAGTAATGTTTGTTTTTCCTTTCTTAAGATAGAAGGCTAGATGTAAAAAAGGATAAATTTTGCTTATTATATTACCTCCGTAAATAAATATTTATAATTTGTCTTTCTCTCGGCTCTTCTACGTTTTCTGTTCTTTGTGAAGAACCACATCTCAAGCATTGGGCCATGCGGGAGAAAAATATTCTTGCCCCCTCAGTATTTTTTTTTTCTTGAGAGGCTGGCTGTCCCACTTGCCTCCTGATTCCTACACCACTGACTGCACGTGCTTTCTCCCTCAATTGAACATCTCAAAGAAAATAACATGATGTGAAACTGTTTACCTCCCCATTTTAACTATGGTAATTAATGGAAATCTCAACAAAAAGATTTTTTGACAAGCATACAATGGCTGTAACTCGTTATGATAAAACAGCAATACATCTATACCAGATGCTCATTAATATCAAATTTTTAATTAAAATTTTAGTTCACCAGTTCTTATCTGCTTTGCACGTGTTGGGCAAAGGGAAGTAGACACAGTTTTGTGACCCAAGTCATGGATGGAGATTATGCCCCTTTCCATCCTACTTAGTATAAACACATTTTCTATTTTCTCACAAATCTTTTCTAATCCATAGAATGTTGGTCTTTGGTGAATATATCATACTAGTTTTATATTAAAAGAATAAAATTATCTTCAGAAATAGGCTTAAAGCAAAGCACAAGACATTAATGTCAATAATTTGAGTTTTTACTTAAACGCTCAGGTACTTGCAATTGTTTTAACTTTTAATATTTGCTTGCCTTTATTTTACTCCAGTGCAATCTCATTTTGTGTTTCTTATTGCAAAATTCTCTTAGTATTCCTTTAATAATAATTAATTAAAAAATTGATAAAACGGAATACCAAAGTGTGAGGCACGACCTACATGCACACAAATTATCTTTCTAGGAAAATCCCATGTGTGGCCATTGTTGTCGTGATTGCGATACATCTGAGATCTTCCTATCAAATTTAATCTCACATATTACACACTGCTACAAAAAAGTATAAAGTAATTATCGATAAAAAAAAACTTACAAATGATTTCACCTTGACCATTCCTTCCAGCTATCCTGCGATGCTCTGAGGACGGCTGTTTGGTTGTCTCCCTTGTTCTGCTCCTGTGCTTCAACGTCAGCTTCACTCTTGTCGCTGCCTGCATCACGGTCTTGGAGGTAACCATAGAAACGCATGTGAACAGGTTGCCGGCTAGTTACAGACAGTGTAGTGTGATGAACGATAAGTTTGTGAAGACGTCGATGACGAGCATGCCAAGAGTATCTGAACGAAAGACATAAAAAGAAATTAATTGATTTATTTTCTGTTACCAGTGATCAGACCTAGAATGGCAATGAAACGTAGACCAATATCTATTGTTCCATAACTTCACCTTGCATATCTATCTTTGGGTCTTCTTTTGTGCTAGTACTGTGTTTTGTGGTTGTTTTTGTCTCCATTAACCGCTTGTCTCCATACCCACCTAACTTAAAAAAATACTGTTCGCTCTCAGCCTGTGGCGGCCGGGTCTGGCATCCCGGAAATCAAATGCTACTTAAATGGCGTCAGGGTGCCGCATGTAGTACGACTGAGATCTCTAGTTGCCAAGGCAATCGGAGTTCTCTTCAGCGTGGCTGGAGGTGGGTATCTCTGGCTTAAAAAGTGCACGCGTGAGTAAAGAAAAAGACAAGCTTTAAATTAATAAGATAAGCCAGCGTGTGGTTGTTTACTATGCTGAACAAAGAGATTAGTAATGCTTTAAAGTAAAGTTTGAAAAATTAGCGTAAATGTCAAAGTTTTAGTTACAAGAAGGCTAAGACATTGATAGGATTACCTCAGGCATCGACAAGGCGAGTCTATTGAAATACAGTGATACCTCGGTTCTCGAACATAATTCGTTCCGGGAAGACGGTCGAGAACCAAATTGTTCGAGAACCGAAGCAATGAAACCCATAGGAAATAATGGAAACTGGATTAATTCGGTTCCAAGCCCCAGAAAATGGCCTATTTACTGGCCTAATTTGTATATAAGATGTAGAAAAACATGAGTCTCAATCAAGAAATAATGAAATAAAAAGTGTATTTATTAAAACAAAACAAAAAAAAACAACAACAACAACAAAAAAATGTACAGTACAGTACAGTAAATTGTGTTTCATTTACTGTACCTGTACCTAACTTTATGGCAGGGGAGGGAATGAATGTGGAAGGAGGAGGGAAGGGGGATGGTTATTTGTTTTGAAGGGGAGTCCTCTTCAATAAAAAACGAGGGCGTAACTGCCTTGCGGGTGGTTTCTGTTCTCTTGTATCTTTGCTGAGGTGTGAGAATCAGAATCTTGCTCTGCAGTTGCTTGTCTGATTTCTTTAACGGAAGAATTTGTCAATTGTTTTGCTGTTTTTTTCTCCTTTGCAAAATTTTGCGGAAAGTGGACATAACATTTGTCATTAAAAAGTGTTAACTGCTCTTCAATGTTGCTACTATGGCAACTTTATCAGGGTGATGTTGTTGCAGAAGTGGTTACAAAATTTGCGATTTCTGCCCATTTTGCACACATTTCATGACTCTCTCCCAAACGTGCTCTCTCTCTCTCTGCACTCACACCTGATGACGCAAGCAAGGCGCGCTGGCCCAATGAACGCCATTCGGCTCAACTCGGCTCATCTCGGGACGTTCGGATGTTCGAGTTCCAAAATATTTGTTCGGATTCCAAGACAAAATTTTCTCGAATTTCCTGGTCGAATACCGATTTGGTCGAAAGTCAAGGCGTTCGAGAACCGAGGTATCACTGTACAAGTAAACAACATGAAACCAAGCGCTTAATTTATCGTGCTTTAGAATATTATTGCTATGGAAAAAAACATTATGCTTGTTTAAGCACTGCAGATTGTACACTTATTAAAAATCTGAATTCTGAGTGAAATTAAGTAAACTGAACATAGGCAATGCAAACCCTTCTGTATGTTTGCTGTGTGCTGTAGGCTTATTCGTTGGCAAGGAAGGTTCCATGATTCACAGCGGCTCTATCATCGGAGCAGGTGTACCGCAGGTGTGTTGTGTACGAGTCCATTTCACAAGAAACACTGTGATTTGAAATGTTTTGTGGTGGCATGTATCACAGGTAGCCGTGGTAGGTCTTACACCACTGGATGGCAAAAGAGAATAGGCTGAATCGTTTGATCGCTGGGATGTCTGTCAATTAAAGTTTTAGAGGACTGACTCGGGGAGGCTAGAAAATCGTTTGATGATGTGAGAGGTTTTACTGCAGAGATGTATGGCTTGTGATTGAATGTAGGGTACAAAGACAGGCATATGGGTATAGTGATGCGTGCTGTGTCGTTGTGTGGTATAGGGACATGGGTAGACATGGATGTGTGGATATAATCATGGAGACACATGTAGAAATATTTCAAAAGAACGCAGGTCTATCTTCAGAGATTGGCAGCGAAAAGTGAATTTTTCATTGTAAGTTGAAACTCGAAACGACAGGCTTTAAAATGATCATTTAAAAGTTTTGAATTTTAGTATGGATCCTAACTCACAGATACATGGGTAAATTAGAGGAAATCCTCACATAGATATAATAATTCAATATCAAAGTAAAGATCAGTAATCCCCCCTAAAAAAAAAAATACTGAAATACTATAGAGCAGACATGAAAGGTGAAAATAAAATAAATCTGGAGAGAAATAGATGTTATAAATAACTATATATATATAAGCTGTGACATTGATGAACGAAACCGACGATGTTAATGACCCATGTTCTTCCTCTTTGCAGTTTGAGAGTCAGGCTTTTAGGAAGATAAGCATCGAGAAATACTCCTTCTTTCGAAGCGACAGGTAATCACTTTCTTGCTCAACTCTGCGAATTCCACACTCTCAACAGGCGCTTGGAAGCACTCATCTCTGATCCTGTCTGTTTCTAAATGAGTGACGACGTGGCCATCAAAGATTTAGGAGAGCAGACCTTTAATTTCGCCTGGAAAGCACCGCCTACTTTATGCTACCATTTCGTTTCTAAAATATTGTTTTTTTGTACAGCTGACAGGCTCTGGTTCCCCAGTCTGCAAAGTAAGGCTCGCTTTGGGAACATCATCCTAGGTAGACTGATTTATCAGCTGCAGACGGTTAAAAGCACGAGTCCACTTTAACAACTGCAGATTCCCACACTTATGTTAGGTTGAGAAATAGAATTCTGGGAAATGAAAATACGGAGGGGGGAGAAGAGGAGATAACAGAGATGTAGTAACTCGAGTTCACGCAGTTTGGTTATGTCCCATGATCTGAACTGGTCATCCTAGCCAACGGCAGATAACAGCAGCCGACACGGTTGATGAGAGACCATGTGATTTAAAAAATATATAAAATAAAAATATCCGAGAAAAGGATGGCAATCTCGCTTGCATATTTGCTTATTACTCACTCAGCAACGAATGATACATGGTGGTAAAAGAGAGGGGGAAAGAGAGAGAGAGAGAGCGAGAGACGGAGAGAGAGAGAGAGAGTTCTACAGTAATCAAACATAACATGCTCTTTCGTTCTTTACAAATGCTTACCTTTTTGGTGAGAATATTCCTAACAAGCATATTTTCTGTTGACATTCATATGACATTGATGACACGCATGATGTTGTTGTTGTGTTTGTGACCTGTTTGCCAGGGACAAGAGAGATTTCGTGTCCGGAGGAGCTGCAGCAGGTGTCGCAGGTATGTCATCATCAAACCGACATCAGCAAGTACACAGTTCACGAACATTCACTACACGTACCCCATACCTCAGCAGCGTTACTTTAGAATAAAAGATACATAGATATGAAATATACGTATGCGATGCATGAAAGTTGTGAAATATATAATTATATGTCATGCATAAAAGCAACAAGATAAACTTAGATGTAAAGCCAATAAAGAAATTTTGGTCTTTTTGCCGCAGCTGCCTTTGGAGCTCCAATTGGAGGAGTTTTATTCAGTCTGGAAGAGGGATCGTCCTTCTGGAACCAGAAGTTAACATGGCGAACGGTAATGGTCTATGACAATTTTTCTTTTTTACCGTGACTGTAGCTACTAGCTCAAAATCAAGTCTTAACCTTAAACTTTATTCTTTGTCTTTGTGTTTTTCAGTTCTTTTGTTCGATGGCAGCAACATTTTCTCTCAACTTCTTCTTGTCAGGACTAGACAGCAACGTCTGGGGCTATTTTTATCTGCCGGGTCTCATCGACTTCGGCGTCTTCAGGGTACGTTGAGGGAGTTGACTTCTTTCAAAAGCAACTGAAGTAGCTCATTCAATTGCTGATCGGGTAGCTTTTTTTAATAGCTGATCGAGAAAGTTTTTCAAATAGCTAAACAAGGCAGATCAGTAGATGACCAAGAAAGATTTTTTCTCCCGATCATTCAGAGATTCTTACCATTCTTCTCAGCTACCGTCTAAATCATTCCATAAAAGTTATGAAGAGCACAGACGAAGTGTAAAGCAAACAGTCTAACGTTTGCCGTAAGGGCCTTCTTAACTCGACACACGTTTCTCGAATGTTTGACATTATTTGTAAACTATGCTACTCTTTCTGGTACACATATGTGAAAGTATGAAAAGGCGACGCCTTGGAAATTTGTGAGTGGTCAAGGAGCCCAGTAAAAACCACCTCTTTGCCGTGTCTTCATTCTCTCAGCGCTTAAGAAAAGAATTTTGTAATTAGTGTCAGAGCAAGTTAGAGATAGTCTTATCTAAACACTCACAGGCAGCCTGACCCACACCACTTGCTCATTCTGACCAGTGCCCTGGCAAGTCCGACGGCGGTTGCACTTTGTGGGGCGCCTTTGACTTGCTGATCTTCATCTTGATGGGCTGCGTGGGCGGCCTGCTGGGCGCCTTGTTTAATGGCATCAACTGCCGCCTGGCGGTGTACCGAATGCAAAACCTCCACAAAAAACGCAGAATTTTCAGGTAACTTAATGTCATTGATAACTGGCATCAGGCTTTTCTGGTGACCTAAATGTCATTCGTACCTGGCATCAAGACTGGTATAGCAGGGACAGTTAAATCGCAGGTTATCAAACATTGAAATAATTTTTTATGTGAAGGAGCTGGGAATAGGAACTAGATTTTAAATTCTTCTATTAAAAATATAGTGACCTGAGAGGAAGTTTATTCCCCAAATAAAAAAATCTTGAATATCCCTCAGCTTAAATTTGTCTAGTTATACCCTTCATGGTTTGAAATTTGAATTGATAGCTGTTAGTGCAAACGTACTTGGTACTGAATACTAGCAACTTTATCGAATATGGAGGTACCAGGACAGCGAACAGCTTGGCTCGTAGGTTCCGATCCCTATCTCGGGAATTAAATGTTTTTTCTCAGATTTATTAAGATGCCAAGGAGGTGGGTTCAAATACTTGCTACGATATGTTAATTTTGAACTGCTGTTACAGAGTTTTGGAGGTGCTTCTTGTCTCGATGGTTACCACCACCGTGGCGTTTGTTGCAGCCATGACACTGGGAGAGTGTCGCTAAAACTCCCATTCAGGTCTGTCTGTCCAGTGATTGTTTGCGACCTTAGCACTGACTGTCTGCGACCTTAACCGTTACTTGGACCTTAGCAATGATTGTGCCACAGTAAGTTTATGGAAGAAGGATACATCACGGTTGAATGTAGTCATCCTAATGACGTCGATTCGACAAACCCCAAACTGTCACCAAAGGAATAGTGAGAAAGGCACAAAAGCTCTTTGGTTTCTAATTTTTTATTGTCAGTAGGAATTAAACTACAGACACTTTGGTATATAAGATCTTTGTTACACACTTTTATTCACTATGTAAAAGATAAAAGTGTGAGGATGCTATTGGAACTTGCAACACTTGAGTGACCATCACACTTTTATAGTTTAATTTATATGTATTAGAGAAGATCAAGAGAACTCAGGGAAAAAAGTATTTTACCACTTTTAGGATATTTCAAATAAAAGCGTGCATGATCTGTGTTTAGTATGCAAGATCGGTGTTTACCATGTACACTCCGTGTTCTAATGATGCCTTCAGGCGACCTCTGGTTCTCCAGCCGACGACTCTGTGAACGGAACGGTTCGGACGTACTTCTGCCAGCACGGGTACTACAATGACATGGCCACCCTCTTCTTTAACCCGCAGGAAGTGGCTATCAAGCAGCTGTTTCATCAAGAAGGTCCTTAGTAAAGCAGTTTCTTCTTCGTCTGTCTGTCATCGTCATCATCATCCGCCATTTTGTTGTGCATTATCGTCATCGTGATTACAATAACTGTTGTAATGAGCAAGTCCTGTTAATTTCAAAAGAAATCTCTTGGGTGTGATAAAGTGCACATTCTTACTGTGGCTGTATTCATGTGAAAGAAGACAAAGCAGGGAAGTCAGTTTTCACGTAAAGTGGCCAAAATATTCACATGTTTGTGTTTGTGATGAAAAAGAGGACGAAGGTTTAAAAGGGGTGTAGGCCCATCTCTCATGTTTCTTAGCGAGAAAGAGAGAGAGAATAAGCGAGAGAGAGAGAGAGACCACTAAAGCAAAAAGTTAAAATGTCTAGGATAAGAAACTTAACAAAGATGTCGCCTCAACGCCCTCTACCCATAATTAGCGCAATGTTCTCTTCTTGTGCGCAATAATTTTTATTTCTGACCTGCTGACATTTAGGCACCTTTGGCATTCCGTCCCTTGGCATCTTCTTCCTGCTGTTCTTCCTGATGTCGTGCTGGACGTACGGGCTGGCAGTTCCCAGCGGACTGTTCGTGCCCGCGCTGTGCGGCGCTGCATATGGCCGCCTGGTCGCCAACGTGCTGGAGACGTAAATACACTTCGCAGTGTTTGATTAAGAGTGCATGAAGATTACATAATAGTAACAGCACACAAAATGAATGTACCTAACATTTACTTCCAGATGTATAGAAGACCACTTTTGACTATATCTGTTAATATTGGTAACGATTGAGTCTGTTTGTTCCATGCTGTGGCGCCTCCTAGCGTCTTCGGCTACTCCAGTGTCTACTCTGGTACTTACGCACTGATTGGCGCAGCGGCCTTCCTGGGAGGTGTAGTGCGCATGACAATTAGCCTCACTGTCATTTTGATCGAATCAACCAATGAAATCTCGTACGGCCTACCCATCATGCTTGTTTTAATGGTAAGGTATGATATTGTCATGCATCTCACACACACACACACAAACTCTCTCTCACACACACACAACGGATTACCGTAACATAATGACAAAATTTGTTTTTATATCAGCACTACTCAAATAAGAAAACACAAAAGGAAAAATGCCCATGAAGAGGGAGATCTCCAAAATGATTAAACGTAAAGAGCAAAGTAGAATACATAATTATTTGAATAAAGATGTATGTTTGTCTAAAGTCTTCATATGAAATATAAGCGGTATTTAACGCAAATAAAATCCGAATTTGAAATAGCTGTTTAAATTCCTATTTATTTATGCTCAGAATTTACATTATGGACTAAAAAAAAAAATTGAGTTTAAGTCAAACGTATAGCTAATTAATTCATCTCGAGCTGATTAATTTTCTTTGCCATTTTCGCTACATTCCTTTCTTTATCATCATCTATAGGTTGCAAAATGGACAGGTGACTTCTTCAACAAGGGTCTGTACGATGTCCACATCGACTTGAAGGAAGTTCCTATTCTAGAATGGGATATCCCACCAGACTTTGGAAGGTGCTCTTATTAAAGATCTTGGGGGAACGTCCTATCACTGTGTTGTGAGATAAGATAAATATTAAAGCGAGCTAAAGGGCGAGTGTCACACACAGGTATTTAGCTAGGTTTATTGACAGTCCGTCTCTGGACAAAATAAGTCATCACTACACTGCAGTGGGCAAATCAAGATGGGACGATAACGATTCACGTGACTGTTGCAGACTCAAAGCACGCGATGTCTTGGACACGTCCCGTCACTTATCAGTCGTATTCCCTAAGACGAGAGTGGCGTCCCTTGTGAAGATCTTGAAGACAACGGCACACCGCGCTTTTCCTGTCGTCAGCAGCACAAGCAGCGAGGACGAGGTCCAGCGGTCAGAATGCTTTGAGAATCAAAGGGTAACTTTTACAGGGGAAAGACATGTGATAATGGTGGCTGGTAAACAGTCAGAAAAAAAGGAAATAAAACGCTCGATTATGAAGAAACTAACAGATAGGAAAATCATTTTCTAAATGTATGTATCATGTAGTGCAATATACTAACCGAGGTATTTACAGCCAGACCCACAAACATCGCCATACTAAAGATTTAATGCTTTATTAATAAAATACAAAATAATAAAAATAGATCAGTGTGTACAACTGAAAACAATTGCCAATAAATGCATGTGTCTGTATTTAAGTAGAATTTTCAGAGAGAGTTAGGCATCGACTGGTTCTTGTGCTAAAGCATGCATGGAAAAATTAATTGAGTTGATACATGACTGTATACATAAATAGCTTTATTATAGGTTCTAACTAATAAAAATATCCATCACCGCCATCCGTTTGCAGGGCAACAGACCGGCCAACGAGTCTTTCAACGACTGTTCCGAGTGGAATTCCTCCCATGAGTGAGTGAGAGCACCCGTGACTTTTTCAGATCTTTCGATGATGATGATGATGATGATGATGATGATGATGATGATGATGATGATTTCCCAGTCTGACGTCATATATTGACGGGTCTCCCCCGGAACTAGTACTACACGCTCTCCCGTATAACTTCCTCTTCCTTCAATATATTAATTAATCAGAAGAAAATGAAAGAATTCTGTTTTCCTATTTCATTCAATAGTATTTCTTAAATTAAGGGTATTTCATAGTACTTAAACTTGCGAAACCAAAATAGACTTTGAGCTTAAAAACCTCTTCACCTTGTTTCAGTCCGAGAGAAGGCCAGCCCGGGAGTCCGAGTTACAAATTTGAAGGACTGGTGCTGCGCGCTCACATCGCTGTGTTGCTGAAGAAACAAGTCTGGTGTGTAGACGGCCAACAGGTAGGTGGCATGTGCATTTCCGCAGGTGATGATGCTTAGTGCAATATTTTAAAGAGAGGCTGTTTACCACAGTATTTCAAGGAAATAAGATTATTTCAGGTGACATTGTTCGATATAGCATGATTTTTTAAATTATAGAATAATAATACCATTTTTATCAAGGGTCTTTTTTCCTCCCTTGCGAATGTAATATATATATATAAATAACTACTGCGCATGCGTATTGGAAGCAAAAGGTGTGAGCCGTGACGAGATTGATTCCTTCGGACAGTTGGCGAGCTAATCAGATTCGCACTACTGTGCTTACGTAGGCGTGAAATATTTGTGAACTGTCGAAGGAGAAAGAGAAGGCAAACTATTGCTTTAATGTATCTGACAAAGCCGGCACTCTGCTCTCCATCCCTGAGGGTGGATAGACAGGCACAGTTGTGCAAACACAGCGAGTAGGCAGTACCTCACTATTTTAGGAGCAATCGTCATATCAAAACCGTTAGTAAGCATTACTCGTGGACTAGTACAGCTTATCTGTCCGTCTGTCTGTCATTTTGCTTGCTCGTCTTTTTTCGTCTGTCTGCTCCTCTGCGCGCCTGACAGCTTATTCATCCGAATGCTTTTCTCTCCTTCCTGCATGGTTGACTGTTACCTCATGTCAGCCGACATGTTTGTCTGTAACAAGTTAAAGGTCTGGTGGAGTGAACATTTTGTTCATAATGAATGTGTAATTTAAATTTTTCTCAGTGCGAGATATTTTCAAAAACCGAAAATATATACCCCCTTCCATTATCTAGATACACGCCTAAAAACCATCACAATACACAGAAATGAAATTAAACTCGTGATATCACGTTTGTACAGATACACCTAATTAACATTCGGACCCAGCTCTCCCATTGGCTGAAGCCTTGGCAACGTAAGTACCTCCCTGTACAATTCATATGAATGTACAATTCTCTTTTCTGTAGTGTTGACCTCTTTCTGTGCATTTTTGCAGTTTGTAGACGCATTTTTCCAAAAGAAGTAATTCCCAGGGTGGAGAAATAAAATTCTGCACTGATTTACCCATCGTTTATAATAATTGCTCCCCTATTAGACTTTACAGATTAAATGCTACGGGAAGAGAATAGGTAATTTGGTATTTCTCGCAACAAACAGCAGGATTTACACTTGTAATTTAAGTGAAATGTTGTCGAGAACACAACACTCGGTTACAGATAGCGCTTGGTAAGGTCCCTCCGCGAGTGACAGGACTCCTGGTGGTTGGTTAGTCTTGTGTGCTTCTGCTTCAAAGCGCCATCTTTGCGTGCAGACATGGCTCCAGCCGCTCGGTATTTCGCTAAACACACCTGGCGGGGGAGATAACCAGTGGAGGGAGTTGCCCGATACAGGCTGGTAAAAAGTCGTTATGTACAAACATTCAACACACTGGACTTGCAAAGTTCAGAAAAGAGAAAGGTTTAAATTAACGATCGAAGAAAGAGCGGGTTTAGTGGAGGTGTGAGCGGGAGGACTTGACAGAAGATGTTTAGGATTAAGTAAGGTTTACGTTTAAACTGCTGACTGGGAGCTTGTTGACTGCGACACGTGCGTTGTCATGCGTATGCATGTCTTGCATTTTTCTCATGTGATTTTATGAAGCACAGGACTAAAGAAAGGAAATGCAGGTTTCAGGCTGCCGAGCACACCTACACACCCACACACCTACACACCCACACACCATCACTGTACACACCTTCATTACTGTGGGTGAGCACAAATAGACACACACAATTCCCACAACACGGACAGAGGCAAGACCAATATGTGTTTACATTGATGATAGAGATCGGAAAACAACTCTCACACACTTAGAGAAAGGAGCCAGAGTCACACTAGGTACAGTTTCCACGATGTTTTATTTCTGCACAACACTTCACGTCAGAGACTGATGCACGTGACTTCCGGTCAGCGAAAAGTTTCTTTTTTGTACAGCGTTGTTCCCAGGGATTCCTTGTACACTCGAAATATCCTTCACGTATGTGGTATTAAGCAGATACTAGGCACAATTTAACTGAATTACCCAGATTAATACATGCGCATAAGCTATCTATTTAGCTCATCAACAAATATTAAAATATTTGAGCGAATCTGTGTCTGGTTGCGTTGAAAAGGCAAGAGACAGACATTTGAAATAAACTTTGGTTTAAAGGAGCTGTTCTATGTTTTCCCCATAAGTACTCCGCGGAGATACTTTAAACAAAACTGGTTTCTAAGAGTGACTACCAAAGATCTATGTAAGTAGCATGAAGGAGTGAATGCCAGAGCCGTATAAAGGAGTGCTTGGAAATCGACCACAAACGAAGGAAAACTGCTATGACGGATTTTTCGTTGTAGACAATATTTGTTTCAACACCCGAGACAAGCACAACGAGAAAATACGAGGCATCTGGTTGGATACGTACGGACAACAATGTATGAGAATAACTATTTCAGACTTGCAATGCTGAGCGTTACAAATTATATATATATATAGTGAACTTATGTTATATTGAAAGCCATGGTAACAAAGAGCCTGCAGGCAGGTTATTCCCAGTCTACTGCTCCTTGCCAATACTAGCAAGTAAATAAGCGCTGAAAGATGTTTGGAGTTAGTGGAAGATCGGAGTGTTAGGAGCAAAGTAATTGCTTGTGGAACAGTCGCTCGCAGTTTTCTTTGAGATGACAGTCTCTTGATCGTGATCAGCATCATGTAGAAGTGGGGTGTAGAAGCCAGACATCCATTTTCGGCGTCGAACAAGTGTTTCTTTTGGACTGTTTCCATAGTCACGTGTTAAGTCCACCTTTACAAATAAAACAGAAACTAAGGTGTAAGAAGGAAAAAAGAAACCCGTCGTTATGCAAAAAGAAATAATTCATTAACATACACGATTGATTACCGAACCTTACATTAAGAAAAGCATGAACTGCAAAAATGACATAAAGAATTTTTTTTCATTCATATCTATTTTGAATGTAAAGTTTCTTAAACCTATTTTCCTCATTAAATGTTAGAGATGAAAATTGTACCAAAAGAAAAAAAAAAGAAACTCTGCTTTTGTAAGGTAGACTTCATTACAGAGCTTGGAATCTTGTAGGGTTGCATTCCCAGAGGGTGAGTTTAGCAAACAGGATCAGACAATTTAGCAAACACTTAATAGCTACAGCTACAGTGATCATCAGGATAGGCTGCTGCCGTCGGTAGCTGATTATCGCATCGATTAAGGGTTAATGAGTTTGACCACAACTTCTCACATATTCTCTCTCTCATCTCCCCCTTTCCCTTTTACACACACACGTTGAAATTGTGTTCACAAAGTTTTAGTCCCTCCTCATTCCGCAGTCGTTCCGAGGGCATCACATTAACTCCACTCACGCATGCTAAGCAAATAAGCTCCGATCTGAAGCCGACCTCAGAGTGGTCAGCTTAGGGATTCCAGAATTAATTTTATTGGAAGGCCATCTGCGGTCGATAGGGAAGACACGAGACTGTAGAGGACCCTTCCTGCTTCTGTCCATCTCGATGGTTGGTTAATACTGCTTATATATCATTTCACTGAAAAATGGGCGATATTTGCTGTAATATTTATCCTTCCGAAAATAAGATTAGGTTACTTTTAATTAACAGAAAATTTTCCATGCATCTCTAAATGCACATTTGCCTTTAACGGAGATGCGTGACGCGTGCATGTATTTATTCATGTATGCATGTCTGCATACATCATGCATTCCTGCTGCAGGAAGGAGAGAGTGTGGGCGCCCAGAAGACATGTCTGGTCCCACTTGTGGGGTGGAGATAATCAAGAGTGAAGAGCTGGGTGATGCAGACCACACTAAGGTGCTGCGGCCTTTTGTCCGCTGATGCGCCGCAGCTGCCTCGTGTCGGGACAGGATCAGACAAGAATCATGGTCGTTGTCACACGCCTGCTGCTGCTGCAGCTGTCGCTGGTCGTGCGCCCAACGTTTTGTGCATCATCTAAGTTGCGGCCATTTAAATATGTCGCCATGACAAGTCCGTCTGGGACCAAGCAAGCGCATGAGAGGTGAGGTAGGGGATTGGAACTGCTCGATGAGAGGTCGGGGGTTGGGAAGATTGAAAGAGCGAAGGAAAAAAAAGTTACAACACTCGCCACAAAATTCTGCTTGCTAATTAGGCTTGCTCCGGGTCTCGCTCTCCCAAGAGTTTCAGGAGAAACAGTTCTATTCATTTACAACTTGTTAGTCTTCGCATCACGATTAAAGCTCTGTTTTTTTTCCCTTCCGAATACAGATTAGATTAGGAAGGAAGTAACCATATCCTGAAAACAAAAAGCACACCATAGTGTCTTGTCGGTCTGTGTATTGTATCACAGCTTTCCACTGAAGTTCGCTAACTCAATGGGTTTTCGCGTTCCCTCCCCTGTCTGCGAGGTGTCTCATGGCCGAATGAACAGCGGAACCTGAGCATGGTGGTGCCAGCACCAGACTGAGTGCTATAAAACACAGTTAAAACGACTGCATGGTGATGCCACCTAACGCCTCTTTGGTTGTTTGTCAAGAAACGCGATCAGCGACGAATGTCTTGAAAAAACGCCTACCACTATGGAGGAGACGATTTAGACTGCATTTTAAGATTTACGAAATATACTCCAAAGAAAGCAATAGAAAAAGGGAGAAATAAACACAAAGAATTAAATGGGTCCTTGTGCGGCAGTGAGCACAAACGAAAAAAAAAAAAACGGCCAACGGTCATCGTGGAGATTAAAGTGGTATATAAGATCAATGTTGAACTTTGAACCATCAAAATTTCCACTTGACAAATTGTCTTGAAGAGCATTTAACAATATCTAGAGAACGAAGAAACAGTCTCGCAGAAAGTCAAACAAGCCTTCTTATCACAGACACATTTTGACATGGACGGCAGCAGTCCACCAAGACCAGCGATTAGTGTAATCAGTTTGGCATTGTAAATCATTTCAAAGTCAACTTCGGAACCACAACGAAGATGGAGCCAGGATTCTCAATATCAAAAGTATACTTTCCGTAAGTTTATTGTATCCAACTGTCGGGATGTTAGCCTTATAGGTAGATCAGAATTTATACAAAGAAACGGCGGAGAAGGAAGTACCTTAAAAACTTGAGGACTGTTTCATTTCCAAGTACCTACACTGGCTTCGCAATAAAAATATAAAAGACGCTGTTCTGTTTGATTTCTCTTTCCCTAACACATCGATTCTGCAAAAGAACAAGCAGCTAACCCTAACCCACAAACAACTAACCCTAACCCGTGAAAGAGAAGCGCAAGAGTTAATTGCAAACACGGTTAATTCCCGATTGGCCTCACTCGTCGTTCACTGAGTACCGAAAGGCGACAGTTGAGGATGTTACTGATAAAGCAGGTCAGCGGGAAAGCTGGGAATGCCAGAAAAGGTTTTAATCCTGTTAGTTTGCGCAAGCGGAAGCTGACAGGGCCAATTACTCTACGACACATTCGCGTTTGCGCTTGTTTTTCTTGCGGTTCCCATGAGCGTCTCGAACAGTGAGCTAGGGGACAGAACTCTTAAAAAATGGGCAGCTATCTATCACAGCGGCTTTGTCGCACTTCTCCCATGCTTTTAAAGAGCTGTTTGCTGTGCCAAGAGCAATTTTTTCCCTTCTTGAAGAGCGCAGAAGAAAACATTACTCGGAAGTCGGATTAATAAATGAAATACTATTTCGCGATCCACATAAGCCATGTAGTTTGAATTTTTATGAATCTTTTCTGGAAGAAAACTGACGGGAAAGAGAATCTTTGATTTAATTGTTGTCCGACATGGTATGAGATCTGATGGCCAACGGTACATAAGTACTATACTAGCTGATATAGTTTAAGGAGAAGCTTTTGGTTTTATGGGTATTTATATAATCTTTTGTTTTATACCATGGTACTCTTACGACAGTTTACCGGGTACATTTTATGAGACTATGTTTTTATGAGATTGAAGGTAGATACAAATGGCAGGAACATTTTACGGAGTGGATGTGTGGCTTTTATAGAAAGTCGAATAGACAGTTCCACGACACCTCAACAAGTTTATGTGAACGAGAAAAAGAAAGGACAAGTAATTGAAAGAAGTAAGATTACAAAAATCCAAGAATACTGAAGTCTGCGCGAGGAGAGCTGCATACATCAGAAGGTGGGGTGCATGCCTGGTGTGGTGTTGGTATGTATGGTATTAGTGTGGTGTGGTGCTGGGTGTGGTGTTGGTGTGTGGTGGGTGTGGTGCTGGGTGTGGTGTTGTGTGTGTGGTGTTGGTGTGTGGTGTTGGTGTGTGCTGGGTGTGGTGTTGGTCTGTGGTGTGTGTGGTGGGTGTGGTGTTTACCAGAGGGTGAGCGCTGGCAGTGGTCGTGCAGTCATCACTGCTTGAGCTGAGTGGCCAGCACGGACTCTGCGTTGTGCTGTCGCCACATCTGAATGATCTGGTCTATGGCGGTCAGCGCTGAGGCAGCATCTACGTCACGTGATGCCAAGCTGTCCAATCGCTGCTGCAGGAAAAGGCTGAAGAAGTCTGTTTTGTCTCCTGCAGACAGATTGGTTTGTCATTGAGCTCATACATGTGTTTAGCCTGAAACTCCTTTTAACCATTTTTTTCAGATTTCTAGCTTTTGAATCCGAATCAATAGAAAACAAACGACAAAACATTAAATGGCTTTGCTTTTTTTAAAAAATAAGATGTAATCAGGTATGATGTTCACTACTTAAAAACACATATTTATAATGTTATGACCAATGTTGCAGTGTTTGTGTGTAAGACCTTTCAGCAGGATATTTCGTACCCTTTAGCATAATAGAGTATAATAAGAATTTATTTAGTAATTTATCTTTTGCTCGTAGTTTGCCGTGATTTTGGGGTTTTGTCTAATTAAAAAAAGTACTAAAACTGTCAGAGATGTTAAAGATTTATTAGAAACTACCTGTAACAAGCAGAACATTTTTCTGAAATCTTTCTGATCCCAAGAAATTCTTTAGAAATCCTGAGTACTTTTAACTTTTTTTAGTCTTCCCGTCTTAAGGAAAGACGAATAAAGCCGTCTGCTGTCGATTCTGTTAGCCTTTGTACTAAAAGAGTACCTCACCACGATGCCTGCGATTGCAGTATCTGCTGCACAGAACCCCCGAGTGTTTGAAGTGGTTACTTTGGTCAACATCTCAGTCTAACTAAAACCTCGTTTGGTCCTGGCCACTAGTAATTGTCCTGTCGACTGTGGCTTTACAGAGAGGAACCTCAGGCGACCATCAAGTAATCTAATGCAAGCTCTCTCTGATTCTTTCTAAACTAAAACACTTTTTAATTTTAAGGAACGGCTAGTGATTGGTTCTATAGAATCCAAGTAAATTGTGGTAAGCAACTGAAACATCCGCGGCAACCAGTATTTACTAAAGTGGCCCACTGGTATTTTGATGTCAACCATATGTATGAATATTTCTAAGTATTTATTACTTCTTAGTCTACTTTAAGCTGTTCTTTTCTGTGTTTCAGCATATAAATAATTATTAAGAAGGATAATTTATCTGTGGTGAATGGGGCAAACAATTCTTTTTGTCGTGATACCTAAGACGACGTTTTACCTCTAAACGCATAAAAGGTGAAAGGTTGAACAAAAAGTATAAGCAATATAAATCATCGTTAATTTAATAATTTTTAAAGTTAACTGTATTTTCACAAAAAGTTATCAGTGAACAATGAAATAAACAAATAGTCTCAAATTGTTAAGACAAGACTGAGACAATTTAACCAAACCGTTTCGGATTCGTAACCAATATTTTTATCTACAGAAAGGACTTTCTTTTTCTTTTTTAATTTATTTATTTAGTTAAGAGTTGTTAGTATTCTTAAACCTTACAGCCACATACACACATGCTTACACACACACGAATATTTTAAAGCGCTTCAAGCAATAAACGGAATAAATTTGAATAATTTAGTAAATTGAAATAAATGAATCAATGCAAAAAATTTTCTTTAACATGAATAAAAAACATACCTGCACACAATTTCTTATACAGCTTGTATCAAAATTTCTTTTGAAAAATGTTCGATTGGACAACGGAAAGTGTTGTAATCTACCGTTAGGTGAATAAAACTGCTCAGAGCGTGTTGGAGGGTTACAAAACATGGCTATTCCTGTAACAACAAGTACTAGCAAATTATTTTGTTGACGAGCCAGAGTCACGCGACACGGATCTGTCAGCGTGTGTCACACAGGTGATTTTCTGTGGCTGTGACGGATGAAGGCCTCACCTGAATGGTGACAAGGTCTGGGTGTATATGGACACCATTGTTGCCGAGAATACGATGAGCAAGAGGCTTCATGTTCCGTGAGATGATCTATCAATTGTTTACTTTATGTTAACGTGCTGAAATATCACCGGTTGTCATTTCTACATACTCTGTTTTTATTACTGTAGAAGTTTGAACTATTGTCATATCGAGTTCACATTAACTTTGGGGTTGGTTGGTGCTTGTGGGAAAGGGAAAGAGTGGAGAGAGAGAGAGAAGAGTGAATAAAACTAAACTTAAGGAAAAGGAAGAGAAGTAACTTTGCTGAAAAGGTAAAAGTTTTAGCCATTTCGTGGAATAGAATATACAAGGAAAGAGGCTTTAAAGTGAAAAAAGAATCCCAGATAAGCGCATGATTCCAAGAAAGTACAAGACAGTAAACGCGAAGTTAGAACTATCGAAAAACAGAACAAAATCACGCGATTGTGTGTGTGTGGTGGTGGTGGTGGTGGTATCAACACAATACTTTGAATGCGACGAAAGGATTTGCCCAAGAATAAGTAAAAATCACAAATACTGTAATGGAAACAGGGAAAAATGCAATAATAAAAATGTGAGCAGAAATGTCAACTAAGTACACCGAAAAAAAGTCGTGAGCACGCTTGGAAGCGACTTCGTGATGTTGACGCAGTTCGGCCATCCTGTGGGAACATGCGGCCAGACGGAGAGGAAGGTGGGCGGGGAGGGACACTGAGTTCGCGTGCCTTCACATACTAGTGGATTCTCAAACACCCGACTACAGCGGGCTCGGGCTTTACTCCTCCTAAGCTCTCGTCCGTCTGTCCGTTTGCCGGCGCGCCATCCAGCACGCTTGCCATCCTCGCCACTCGTGCACTAAAAGCTCGATTAAACAGCGAGAAATGTTCGACATCAGTGATGTAATAGGGGGAAAACGTGAGTGGTGTCAGATGAGTGAGATCAGAGTTATAGACTATTTGTGAGTGAGTGCCTGACGCTAATGTCATTAAAATAATCAACATCAGTTTTTATTATGTGTGAGTGAGTTTGTCAGGACGGTTTTAATGTTTTAGAACCGCGGTCGCTTTGCTGTCAAGATTTATCAAACGAACGAACGAAACGAGAAAAAGACGGAAAAAAGTATTATTATGAATTTTATTATATTTTATATTTTTGTTATTATTATTTAGGAAAGCGCATATTGAAATTGTAATAGTATTTTATGCATAAAAATAAAACATTATATATATTCGATGGAAAACAAGTAAATATCTATAAAAACCAAGGTAATGAGTACGTGAACTCATGGTCACAAGATCAAGACTAAATGTCTTTCAATTAAAGTTTTTAAAGTAAGGAGAAACGTTCATCCATTTATATTGAAACAGGTTGGGGAAATATTCTCTCAAAATTTAATCAAGTTATTACAAATTACATGGCACTTTTCCTTTTTTAAAAAAGAACAAAAGATGGTGTCCTACCTCTCTTTCCATACCAGTTTGCGTTAGCGACACCGCAGCAGACGGAGACGAGGAGAGCAGCGAACACGACGGTGGCAGGTCGCATCATTTTCTGGTGGCGATGATAACAGAGAGATGACTTACTCGACAACCTTGTCTGGGGAAGCGGGTTCGTTCCTGCTGGTGGTACCTGGCGTTGCACACGTTGTTGTCGTGGATGTGACGATGACTTGGCTAGCCCGCGTTCTGGTCGAGTGCAGGACACGCGTGCATTTTTATATCCGTCATTTTACGTAGGCGCGGCGTCACGCCTGTACGCGGCAAATAGAATTGAGAGCTGGCCGCCAGGCCACGCCCCTTGCTTTGATTTAAAAAAAAAACTGCTTTTCTTTGCTGGCAATCGGAGGTGGATTGAGTGGGAAACGAGGGACGAACATATTCTGGATGTTTGCATTAGCAGGTAGACACGTGTGTGTGTGAGAGAGAGAGAGAGTGGGTGGGGGAAACAATGAAGAGATAACATGAATATTATTTAAAATGCTAATCGTGTTATCCTATGGTATTAATGCTTGGCTGTTATTTTAAACACATCATTAGTGTCTTGCCGAGAAACACCAGAACCAGCATCACCGTCATCAGAGTTTGTGCGACACGTCGAAGTCGACTAGAACCTGTCCTGTACATGGACTCTGAGGTTCTCAGTTCGAGGTCCATAAGGTGCAGGTTGTTCAAAGTGACAATTATACGTTGTTAGTCCTTGTAAATTAAAGCGAAAGTAACTAAAATAAAGCTGATTAAGTGATTCTTGGGGCACCGCTCCTCACACGCTTGTTTTACCTGTGAAACATTATCGACTTTTCCGTTTGAACGAGTGGTTGGCATGGCAACCTTTATTTGCTTTTGAAACCTGCGAAACTGCGTTTCTTTCCTACCTACAGATTAGATTATTTGTGAATTAGTACTTAGCCATAAACTACACGTTTGAAAAAAATCTCTCCAGTGTAGGTTTATATAACGACCACAGTGCATCAGCGAATGGAGGTCTAGGGATGAAGTTGAGCTAGTAAGTGATGGGGCACATCCTCCATCACATAGGAATCACATTCACACTCCAAGGTTGCCGTCAGGTTTAATCAATCAAACGGAACTTGTAGTCTGACAATCTGGTGAACCCTTAATTGACTGTCCGTCTAAAACAGATTGTTTTTGGTAAACCGTTTGTTTTTCACGATTTTTTTGCTGTTGCCGACTGTCAAACATTTTACAACCATTTTTTTCCTACATCTTCATCAAGAGATGTACACCTGTCTAAAATGAAAAAGGATCAGCTGTTTGCGACAAAACTGACTTCAAACAAAAACCACAAACCACCATTATTATTAACACGTTTATTAGCCAGAAAAGGATGGACAGGGTAGCTGAGTTATGTAGTGAGGACCCCGGGGTGTGGGGAGGACAAACATTGACCTGCGCTCACCCTCAAGAATCTGCTTCAGTCTGAGAGCTAGTGGACTTAAACCACTTGTTCACATGAGTGTGTTCTTTAACGATTTTACTTCAGGTGTAGAAGGCATTTTGAACTTCATATGTTACTGTCACAAGATGTGTAGCGCCTCCTACATAGTCAAGCGAAGAAACATTGAAAAAGCTTACTTCTTGTATCATTGTGTCAGCTTAATTACTTGGAAGAAGCAAGAAATGATTCATTATACAGTGAGGAAGTCCTTTACTGGTAACTATTTTTGTCACATGTCGACAACGGCAATGCATAAAAATTTTAGAACAGAAAACTAAAAGATTATTTAAAGATTTCATGCAAGTGAGATGAAGATGTATCAGAATTATGTAAGCATCAGCTTCATAGACAAAAGATGCCTCAAAACGTGGAGGAAAAAAAATCGAAGAGAAAGAAAAGGAGAAAAATAGAGATAAAATTAGGAGGATACATCTATATATCCTCTGAAGCTGTTCAAGACAGAAGTAGGGAGAGAGACAACGACTAAGAACATATAATTTTTGTTTACAGCTGCATAGAAACGAAGGTCTTCTGGGACAGAGGACAGAGGGCGGAGGTGCACAGTAATGCTGATTTCTTTGAGAATCGCCTCCTGACACGATGATGACTAAATTAAATGAAATCTGTAACCAGACCAACTGAAGACATATGCTGTTGGTATCTGTGCATATATCAGTAACATTCTTCAGTGCATGGCCACGGGAATCCTCAACAACCAAACATTTTTTTTAGAGAACCCTTTACTACACCAATATATTTTCATAAGGCAACTATTTTCTTTTCCAATGCATGTATAAACAACAAATAAATACCTTATTAAAAAAACAAACAAAAAAAAAAAAAAAACAACAAAACAATTTCACCTTCGAGGTCGTCATCGACTTTTTTGTTTAAGAAGAAGAGAATGCGGTTGCCACACCTCAGACATTTTGTACAAACAACGTCAGGACGAACTACAGAAGGTGTGAGAGTAGTCGTGGTTACTTATCTTCTGGATTTTTTTTCTTTTCCAATTTTCCTGACAGACATTTTTTTAAACAACTCCAAAATGGTGCGCGGTGTGAGATGTTGTGAAAATGCCAGGACGAGCTCTAAGTGTTTTAGTCAGGCAAGAGCTACTGGGACATCGTCGACACTTCTTTGTGTCTCCTGCGATCATCTCTGCTGTTGATTCACGCCTCGACACCTCGGAACTGATATGTAAATGTGTATGTGACCGACGGTAGGACTTCAATGTAGCACTTATACGCATGTATATGTATATACATGAATGTATTTATGAATGTACACATGTATCTCTCATAGGTACTTTGAAGTATTTTGCGGGACAATGAGCAGTGCCTCTCACTTGACAACAATAACGGAGCTTCGTGATGCAGCTGTGCGGAATGTATTGGCATCAGTAGCTTTCCATGTTTTTTTCTTGGTTTCTTTTTTGTTGAAAACTGTTTCAGACCTACGCTGCATAGCAACAGACTTTTAAATCATTAGCCGAAGGAGAGGTGAAATTTCAAAATACAGAAATGAATGGAACTCTGTCATCTGTAAAATAGAAGGTCAGACAGAGCACAAGAGCAGAAGAAATTGTGGAGATGGGATTTAACACGGAAGACCGCTCAAGGTCTGTGTATGTGAAAAATACATTCTTTCTCAAATCTTCCGTCGTCGCTAACAGCTAAAGAAGCAAAGGATTATGGGAAAGTTCTTTCGTGACGTCGTCCACGAGCAGACGCGAGGCATTGTGCTGACGTGTCCATAAGTCTGAACGACTTTTTAATGCAGCTTGTGGCTTGCGTCTGGTCACCATCCAGGCTGCTTGACCACCCGTCGGGGTGGCGGCAACAACGGTCGATTGGACCTGGCAGGTCCTCGTCTCCAGACAATGGTTCCGAGGAGTACCGTGATAAGAAGGAGTAGCCGCCTTTGGGAGATCCATGGATCAGAATGAGAGAGGAGGTGGGGTGGACATTGGTACTCTCAACCCGCGTTGCACGCGATCCTTTCCGCACGAGCAGTTAACGTGCCGTGACGTACGGTCTCTGATGTGACGTCGCCGAGTCTCGTCTCCTACCATGACCCTGCTTGCTGGTCAGAGGTGTAAATAGTCCCATTACCCGCTACTTCCAGGATTTAAATAAAAAGGAGATTCACATCTCTGAGGGACCTGACCTGACATTACTCTCTGTTCTGGAAAGAATCTGAGCTCATGTCGGCTTTGAAAAAGATGAAAATGAAGAAGTTGTTTGCTCACCAAGATTGTGGCCAGACCCTCCACCTTCTGCCACCAGACAGACAGGCTTAAGGACTGGCTGACACGTGGTCACAAGACTACGGGTTAGACATTGTGTTGTTGTTGGTGTTGAAAGACGTGTATCTCATACTATCGGTCTTATACTGTAATGGTCAAATGCTATAACCGAGTCTGAGTCACGTGATCAGAGCGGAGCATCTTTTTCGCAGCTTTCAGCCAATTGGCCGGAGAGTTGGCTACTGAGAAGTCTGTTCTTTCTTGTCCTCAAAACAATCAGCTTTAGCTGCTTCCTCTAAATCAATTGCAGCTAAAATCTAGCAAATGCTTGACAACACTTTTTGATGTTGTTTATGGCTTCATAACATTATTTCAGCATTCGCTTCTCCTGATTTTATTTTTGATCACAATACCAGGCTCATAAATTGCGTCCCTTTGTGCCAGAAAAAAAATGCTTTTGATTTGAAATGTTTTCATCGTTGGTCTCCGTTTCCACTCTCTTGTTTTGTGACTTACAAGATGGACGTATGGATAAAAATGAATTTAAACATCACTGGAATGTTATATATAACGAGGTTAACATGTTTAGCTATGTAGTGTGTGCCTTTTGTTTTGCTGACGAACAACACATGATTCTGACAACAACTATTTTTTTCGCTGTTCATGCTTCTTTTCCACTTATTTGTCACAGGCCCCTACCCTGTCTTTTGAAGAGCTGACTGCGGATTACCCACGATACCCGGATGTATACGATCTTTTCGATTTACAGGTCGAAGATGACGCCCTAGTGGTAAGCAAACATCATGGCTTCACTGATCCAATCTTTTTGGTTTTGTTGTTGTCGTTGTTTGTTTGTTGTCTGTAGTAATAACCGCATAATGTAAAAGACGTGTGCCGGAGTTACAGTCCCGAGATGAGATCTGAACCCTGAGTTTCTCACTGAAGTTGCGACATGCTGGAGTTGTATCCACTACACTACCGGACACCCATACACGCTCACATGAGATACGTTCACTCAGAAAACAGGATCCACACGATTATATTCTTTCTCTCTTTCCATCCATAGCGCGCTCACACACACACGGATACACATTTCGTATTGTTATTATTTTTAGGCGAAAGGAGACACAGAATGAAAAATTGTGATATGCTAAAATGCAAGTTTCTGCTTTATCTTTCAATTACAGACAACTGCTTAAACTGTCTGAATCGTAAAATAACACGACATTAATTCAGCAACAGTTCTTCTTCAGCCAGTTGTCTCCACGTGAGCACGACACACAGTCATTCGACAGCATTATTCATCCTTAGTTTCCTTTTTATTGTCCTCGTCGCTCTTATCATCATTACGACTAAAATCATAACTGGTACTGCTCTCAGTATTACTTATAAGTATGTAAAGGTTTTAAAGCAAAGCAACATAGGCTGAAACGACTTTATGAACATAGGAATGTGACTGTTAGTTCCATTTTACAAGGAGAGGCCCCGTTGAAAAAAAATGAATCGTTTGAAAGCCACTGGAAAATAAAAAGAAAAGGAAAGGCATTCTTGTGTATGAAAAGCTCACTTTAACTTCGCAGGAGGCCATAACACATGAATAATGGATGCTAGCGATCAAGCAAACACTTCTGCTGCCTGTCGATTTGTATTGGGCATAATCACTGTCGCGCGCACAGAAATATCGTTGTGAACTAACAGAAAAAGAGTTTTAATTAAAGGTTCTGTGCAACTTTATTTAAACGGCTTTGTGCAGCTAAAGTAGTTAGCCCAGCTCTGGCTACCGTCAAGCCGGACACCATGGGACACACTTGCCCCAGCAACTATATGTCAGTCCCAGTCGTGCTCTGCCCCCCTCGGAAGGGAGGAGTGTATGCTAAAACGTCACTTTAATGGGAGTACTGATGGTTGTTATCAAACTGACAGAATGTTTTCGTCTTTCGTAGACATTGAATGGAAACAGAAGCAAAAAGATGATACTTGCTTAAATATTGAAAGAATTATTCGCTGGGAGAAGCAGTTAAGAAGAGTGATGTGACGTACCACAGGAGTTATGTGACGTATGCCTAAGGTCGTTTATGGGTTTGACCTTTCCGGCTTTGATGTCGGTTCATCACTAGGTGTGCAGCATCTGAACAACATCAGTGCTTACTACGCAGTAGCGTCCAACCTAAATTAGTTTGGCGACACCTAGTGATACCACACAGTCTTCGCAGGCGGGAGAAAGATTCTGCAGAAATGACTCTTTTGTAATATCATGTTACACTCAGCTCTTGTTCTTGTTATTTGGTTCCTCTTTGGCGTTTCTGTATTTGATTTTATTCTTCTTTAGTACTGTTGTTTATTCTTTTATAGTTCATCTGTTATTTGTTTGTTTTCCCGTCCCTCGTATGCTGTCCAGTTTCGTTCTTGTTCTTCAGCGATAAGACCATACTCCTTAGGAATGTGAGTAAGCGCTGTACAAATTTTGTATTATTATTATTGTTATTATTATTATTATTATTGATGTCATTTAAAATCTTCACTACGCGATTGTTGTACAATGACAAGGACGGAGAAGATGGTGGGTTGATGGGGAGAATGATGATCTCAAATGCTTGTGAGAAATGTACTGTGTCCGACTGGTTTAATATTTTTTCTGTTTTAACAAGGACGTGGCTTACTACATGAACCGCTGTCCGTACACAGTGTACCCAGAGACACCACTGCCTCAAGTGTTTTCGCTGTTCCGGAGCATGGGGCTCAGACATCTGCCAGTAGTCGACCATGATGGCAGGGTGGGTACCAGTCCTTACTAACATTTGTCCAACAAAATGTTGGGCGAGGTGCAGGGGTGGCGACATGTAGAGGGAGTATGATGTATAACTAGGGAACTTTGGAGGTGATCTAATCTGCCATAAAGTGTGGCTAAGGAGGAAATGGCGAGATTATGAGTTGACATTATCCTCAAGAGTGAAAACTTGGATTCTTAAAAAAATTGAATCGACAACTAATTTCTTCTGTATGCAATAAAGTGCCTTTCACGAGACATAACCACCTTCATCCTAGGTCTACATTAGTACTAGCTAATGTGTCAGGTTTTGTCTTGTTAAAAAAATTAACCGAAACAAAATCACAGCACGGAGAACTGTCATGCGGTACTGTTGTACAAACAATAGCAAGAACTGCTTGTAAAGACGACACAGCTGTTTAGGAATAGAACTCATAATTATATTCAGAACATCCACTCAAATATAAAACATCAACTAAAATATACAGAACATTGATTAATGAATGTCTTGGATTTTGTTTTTGTTTGTTTTCATTGCAGTTGCACGGAATCATAACACGACATAATCTCACACATAGCTTCATGGAAACCATACTTCGACGTCAGAAACAGCAGCAACAGCAACAGCAGCAACAGCAGCAACAGCAGCATCTGCAGTATCTGCAGCAGGAGCAGCAACACCAATAAATGAAAACATGTTTACATGTATATAGATTGTACACTGTTGTTTGTATACACATTGGACACTCCATTGTTGTGAACACATCAGCGACTGCAGGAACCACATTTGGATGAATGTCCGCACATCCGAGTAACAAGTCTGTGGTACCCGAGTACCCAGTCTGTCGTTCCGGGTATCCAATCATGCATTTCGCGAGTATTTTCTAGTTGTTACAGGTTGTTGAAGGGGTGGAAGTATGATTCCCTCCCTTCTCCATCTCACCGGGAATATGTACAAACCTTCGCAGTCCAGCAGCTTCGCCAGACCTCGTCCTCGCTCCGTCAGGAAGATGTTTGCTGAGGCTGGTCACTGCTGGCAGTTGCTTTATCACTGTGTCAAAAATAATGTTCGCCTGATTCCAATCCTGTTTATGTTTGGAGGAGGCATTACTTTTTACAAAACACTTCTCACTACGGCATATTTCTTGATTATTCTATTATCAGCTCATTGTTTGTTTGAACTCTTCTTCTGTTTTCATTTCCGTCTTTTGAATAAACACAGCAGTAACAATGATAAAACTACACAAATCGCATAATCACATTTCTTAAATTCGAAAAATATTAAAAATTTAAGTGCTTCTATTTGCTCTGTGATATGATGACTTGAATGGGTTAACAAGTACGGAAAAAGGTGGTGTGTGTGCGTGTGTGTGTGAGTGTGAGACAGGAAGATAGAGAGATGTGATTAATTTTTAATGCGTCATATGAATTGCTTCTATTATGTAGTTATTTTAGGGTCTATAAATAAGTCAGAGTACCCGAAAAATCCAGCTGTCTCATTCCGAAACGAGATCCGAAACAACATTTGACCACTGAATTGTCGAGACATCAGTCAGTGACTTAACCACTGACATATCTATGTAAAAGTCAGTAACTTCACGATATACTTCAAACTGACTCACAAGAATGTGTCACCGCTGCACTGCAGGCCACCCAGTGGGATACATTGCTCTCCACTGACACACAATCCACCCGCCCTTAAAATTCCACTTTCTTACACTCCGAGCACGCTTGTATCAAAAGCTTGGTCTGTCAAAGTGAGTTCAATCCAAGTCTAAGGGGTGAGTATATCATGCTTATAACCATTTACTTTATCGTTGGAGGGCAGTGTAGTGTTCATGAAGTCCATCTTTCGTCGTCTTTCGGGTTTTAGGAAAAAAATATAATCTTGAACTTTTAATAGTTAACCCTAATGCAGTGTGAGATTTTGACCTGATGGAATTTGTTCAATAAAACCTGAGAGAAACATTCTGTTCTGTTCATAAGATACAAGCAGATGGTCAGATCCTCATTTCCAGTGACGTCACAAAAGGGCTGCTCGTTGATTGGTCAACACCTCATTAACACATGCTCGAAACCTCGACTCTTCAATGTCGTTAGAAGTAGGAATTTAGGTCTATCTAGTGTTTTTCTCGTTAATTTTTTTTAAACGCATGTACTATGCATTTTTGTAACCAGCACAAGTTCTTTCTCCGTACATCCTGGGAAGTGAAAGCTGCCAGCCCCATCACCCTCACATTGTCAGACACTCGGATATCGCCGGTCGCTTGCCAGAAGTCGAGCACGTGGCTCAAAATGTGGAGAGTTCTTCCGAGCTGAGAATAGGACTTGCGTCGCCTGCTCTGACCTGCTCTGAGAAAAGCTGCCACTGTGGTGCCGCCGCTCCTGTAGTCGGAGATCCATGTGTACGTCTTGTTCCTCCGACACGCTCTTTCTCAACCACTGCTCTACTCGATCACTTCGTGCTTCTGGGGTCAAAGTTGAAATATGACGCAGGGCGGCGGCTTGCAGTTTCGGAGCTTGGAGAATAAAGTGATGATTCAACTCGACTTCCAACTGAAAGACAAAAAGTGCCAGCCACGATTATAACTAAAAAATATCGGAACAATTGTTTCCGTGCCTCAAAATAATTACATGTTCAATTAACCGTTAAAATTATCAAGTAAGGAATAAATGCAGTAGTTTTTCAGAATAAATACTGTTACCTCCCTCACCAATCTTTAAAGCAACTCAATGGTTGAGACTGTGACCGGCAATGACTGTAAAAGTGTTTAATAATGTGAGTCAGTAAATATAAATCTCGACTTTTTTTCTTTTACCGCCTGACTGTATGATCTAGATAGCTGCAGCTGTGAGAGAGACCACAAAAGAAGATGGACACAGAGTAGTTAAACTTCTCGAAAGCCAGCCAGATCATTAGCAAACTATCGCCACACAATGGGATGGGAAGACTACGGAGAGTATCAAGCTCCCCAGAGGACTGCTGACAGCCAATCGGACGTCGCGTTACACTTGTGACAGACGATCAGATAGGTTGAAAAAAGGCTGTTGGCAGCCGCTCCTTATTTTACACCCAAGCCCAGACTGAGTGCAATCTTTGGAGAAAAATACGACCTATTTATTTTGAACAAAAAAAAAAAAAAAAAAAAAAAAAAAAAAGACATCCAGCTTAAAATAAAGTGCGACGAAACTGGTTTATACAGACATTGGTAACTGCCTGAAAACGTTTGTTTACTCTCGCGTTTTGAAGAGGATGGGAGCACAAAGTAAACATTAGTGGCGTCGAAAAAAAGCTTGTAAACTTTGGATGGCAAAAAAGCCAGGAAAAATATTAGCAGCAACTTAAAAAAATAAGTAGAGTATGAACAGTCAGTGGCAAGAAAGTACAGTCACACCAGTAAAGAGTCATCAGCTGACAGGTGCTTGTGAACAATTAATAACGAAACAAAGGCTAGTGAACTGTAGATAGCAAAACAAAGGTCAGAGACCCCCTAGAGGCCCTAGACTGTTGTGTTTTGGAATAAATATAATAAAATATTGTGTACAGAGTGAGTAGCTGTGAAACTGCAGGAGCGGTTGCTTTAAGCTGTTGTTTTAAAGTGTTTTAAATGGCAGATGACTGGGTACTTCGCCTATTAGTTTCTTTTAGAACACAAATGATTCAAAGTAGCAAATATTTCCCAAATATTTTGGCATCGTTCAACGAAAAGGGAGGAAACTGATGTACTTCAAGAAAACGCTCGCCTTCCAGCCTCGTGAACGGTTGTCTTATCCAGAAAAATATGTTCATTCACAGATGAGGTCTGTTCCCAGGAGCTCTCACTCGCATGAGTGACAACGGATGCCAGCGTGACATATGTTTATAAACAGTTAATGTATACATGGATGCATGCCCGGCTGGTATGGACACAGCTGTGTCGTCGAAAATCAAAGGCGATTTGTCTATACGAGTGTTGTTAATCCAGAGTGGCTACCCTAGTCCTTAAGCCCGTCAACCGTCCCCTGAAAGCGGATTGCATCCTACGTCTAAACAAAGAATGCCACTGGCCTCGGTATCCTGCTCCCCGGTGCTGGAGCACGAAGTTTCTGTTGACTGCTGGCCTCCATAGCAAGCTGCTATAGTCAACTGGCACGTCGGCGACTGTGGATGCAAGGACTTCGCTCCAAAGACTGGCTGAAATAAAAAATAAGCAACAATTTCATTAGCAGCTCCGAAAGTGTACAAATTATTCACAGTTGACAACAGATTTGCACTAACCTTTCAAGATTGTCCCAAATGTCCTTTTAACAATGAAACGGCAGCACAACCAATCAGTGGAATAGTAAAAGATCCCATCATCAACACGAAAAGGTGTATGGGACCCACACCAATTACATTTGTGTTCAACAATGCACACTGGGTGTAAATGACAAGAACAGTCTTCTAGCAGAAGAAAGAAGACTTCGGTTGTGGGCAAGACCTGGCCCTCTACCTCAGCAGAAGAGAGACTGTAGTTACTGGCAAGAACCACATTCTACACGTGGCAGAACAGAACCAGGATCTGGTTACTGGTGACAATGACCTTTTCGCAAACCTGCTCCAATGGCGCTGCTCAACCTTGTGTGATTTACACAAAGGGACAGCATCCGGTCATCGGGAGACAACAGCGGCTTCTGTTTCATCTTTATGTAAGCGCAGTTTACAGGCTGTGAATCGCCTTAATAAGCTTCATCTGAAGGCGAGCTTTTCTGGAAATAAAGTGTCGCTTTAAAAATCACTGAAATTGTGTTTTTTTTCTGCAGAACGAGAATCCAATGAATAATGTTCTTTCAATGGTTAGATTACCAGGGCACCACTGACACTGCGACTAGTACTTGTTTAAAGACTTGATGGTTTTTTTAGTTTGCGACTTCCAGAAGCACGCGTTTGAGACAAAGAGAATGTGTCTGTCTCCGAGTAAGAGAGGAAAAAAATATGCGTGTGTGTGTGTGAGAGAGAGAGAAATAGAGAGAGACAGAGAGAGGCAAAAGAGATGGAGAGAGTAAAGAAAGAAGAAAGTGGGAAAACAGGAAGCAACAAAATATTACCTTAAGACTATCCTTCCATGTTGTTTCCCACAATGTGATGCTTTCAGTCTCTTCGGCTTCACTTCCAGTAGAATTACTATTGCAAAAATGACTGTTATCAGTAACGTCTTTCGCAGCTTTTACGAGTTTAAGAGAGAGAAAGAGAGAAAGAGAGAAGAGGCAGAGGAGAGAGACAGAAAGCTGTGACACAAAAGAGGATGGAAGAGGGAGAGATGAAAGAGTCAATGAGAAGCGAAGTGAGAGACAGGAAAAAACAAAGAAACAAACAAACTAAAAACAAAGAAAACCCTTCTCGCCCTAAAAAGGGAGGCGATTTGCCTTGAGGCAGTTCACGGCCCTGATTACAGCGCTTCATTACATTCCGTCTACATCTGTGAGTACAAGTACACTCTTCAGTGAAAAATTCATCTGCTGCGCAGTCTCTAAGTGGAAAGATTTCAACTATTTACATTGCCGTCTCATTTTTCAGTTCAGGCCACAGAGTGAAAATAAAAGCAGAAGAAAAATGACTACTCAGCGACAGCCATAATCACTGACAGGATCTGCTTTCCACTTTCCCGGCTCAATTCTCAAAAAAAGCCATATAACAACAGAAATGTTTACTGAAAAAACATTTTGCTTTAAAAGCAAGGTTCATCCTCTTTTCACAGTCTAATTCAATTGTCCAGGGTACATGTTCCTCGCACCCTGCCTCCGAGCGGCGTAAGGAATTTGTCTTTCTGCCTCAGATGCTGTTTTGTTGCATGGCATCCATCATCGCATCTGAGAGATCTGGTGATGGATGAAGGCATGCCCAGCACATTTTGCGGTTTTCTTGTGTTTGAGAGAACCATTCTTCAAGCTAAGTGTCGGAATAAATGTCACAGGGACACAACAGAGTTCGGTGTTACTGCGCAGTCTTTACAAATTCATTTGGACAACTTACTCTTCAAAGCTTATTTTCAAGCTGTTTTTTTTGTATTCCCAATTGTGAAGCTTTAAGATGAATTCAACCAAAAAAAAACCGAGATGCGGTCTCCATTATACTTTTTGTTTGTTTGTTTGTTTGTTTTAATCATTCAAATGGTTCTTCCCCCGCTTGGGCTGTAGGAGAGAGAAAAGGGCTACAAGCAAACAAATTTCGTAAGCATACAAAAATGATGGGATCTGTACATATAACCACTTCATTTATTTCCCTAAAATCAAGCTTTGTGAATCCTATGTAATACCTACCTTCTTAAGTGACAAACAGTCTCCATTTTCTGACAGTTTCTGGTAAAACTGACGGTGTCCTCCAAGAAACAGCAAAACAAGTGTCTGAGTTTGTTAAGAAATCATAAGTAATAAAGAAGGAGTATAAGATGAAGAAGGGGACAAGAAATAGGAGCTAGAGGAGAATGAAATAAAGAAATAGACAAAGAAGGAAGATACAGAGAAGGAGAAGATTGAAAAGGAAATCATGCGCCAGGAAGGTGTGAACAGGAGGAACTGAACATGTGCCTGACGTTCTGAAATTATTTTGCTTGGATTAGCTCAGGACTAAAAGTGTAATCAGGCATCAACAAACATATATATACACACGCAGTACACATTGTCAATGATAAGATGGTGAAAAAAACTTTGACAAAATATCAGAGGGCAGAGTGAAAAGTAAGGATACAGTCACGTTGAAAATGGCGAGCCCAGCCCTAGAAAAACAGAAAAAACTACTAATAACAACATGCAAACGGAGCTTTGAAGTAGTAATGTATAGGACGACCAAACAGCTCTTGAGGACCAAGGAAGGTAATACCAATATTCACTTGAGCTGTCGTGATATTTTCACATAAAAGGAGCTAGCATTTGACTAAAATGTTTAAGTGAGAACACACACACACACTTTCACTCACACACACAGATACGCATGCGTTCACATAATGCTCTGCAATAAATTTATAAAATTGAAAAAAAAACTTTTTTTAAAACAATTAAAAAAAGATATTTCAAACATTTTCTTAAAATGTACTTTGAAAACTACCTGACATTTTTGTGGAAATGAAAATTGCAATAGCAGTGAGGAAAGTAGTTTTTACCTAGCAGTGGCTTCAACAAAAAATGAATAACAAGACACATGGTCACAATAAACTACAGAACTGATTTAAAGTTAATGCCATCATAATTTGCAGACAAGTACAGTAATATTGCTAGAATTATTACAATATTGTAACAGTTAAATACAAAATACAGAGAAGTATTTCCTGCTACAGCGAATAAGCCGCTGACCTGGCTAGCGTCCAGGGCAAGGTGTAGGAAACTACCCCCGGGGTGAATGATGGGTGGCAGAACACGATCACCAGGTATCCAGTGTTGCCCACTGCCATCAGCATCTCTGCCCATGCGTGTCTTCTCGCTGAGCATCCGGACTTGTGCTGCAGAAAACTAAAACTGTGAGCAGAGTATAGAATGTTGTGCGAGGTAACCTAACCTGCTGATGTCCCTGTAGACATTTCAGACAAGGTTTAAGTTCTCTCCAAAACAAACTTTTTCAACAAGTAACTCGCACTCGCGCAAATAAAATTCCAAAAAAAAAAAATCAATGAAACAAAATATCAAGTTTAAGTTGTAATCAGTTGTGATAAGAAAAACAGCTGTGATGTTGCATAAGAAGTCTGTGAGAAAGAAAACAGTTATTTATTTATTGAAAACAGAAAAAATGCACATGTGTGTATATCTTTAAACACACGAGAACACGCTAGAATGCAGATGATTGTTGGAACTGACAAAACACTCGGTCCTTCAAAACCCGCCTACGTCTCCCATACATCACAACCAGTTCAGCCATCAAGAGAGCCACCCACAGACAAGAAAACACAGCCTTCCCAGAATCCCACATGTAGTGAAGATGCAAACAGGTGTGTAGAAAACGAGATTTCATTTTTACTTTAATCTTATTTAATTTTCTGCAAAGCTTCGGTTATGAAAATGGAAAGACACAAGAGCGCTGTGTGAGTAGATAAATAGGATGAGAATTCTCGTTGTTTTCCTCCCGGAAACCGTTTAACACGCCGATGTCTCACTGAACGCTCTCTCCTTCCTTCAGAAAGTCTCTACTGCGGGGTCAGTCAAAGCTTTGTAACTTTTAATTTGTCCTCTGAAAGGTTCTCGGTGAAACGAGGGTTTAACTATAAAACTCTCCTGCTGGACCTTGAGTAAGTCTTTGACTAGTCAGGATGTATCGGAGTTCTTTTTGCAGTAAACGGTAATTCAAGGAGTGCAAAACAGAGTTGTAAAAACCAAGTAGGAATCAGATAAGAAGATGCTGCGGTGGTAGGTCGTTTCTTGACATTTGACATTTCAATCATTTAAATGACTGCATAAAGACACTTCTCAGAAGATGTTCTACACGTCTGCTACCGGGGGCTGTTGTGACTCCAGTACTCCACCAGTCGAGACAGGGGAATGAAACAGTGCATATGTAATGGATGTCTTACTACAGGAAGACCGTCTGCAAGGATTTTGAAAGCGAGGTTTAAATATCTCTGGAAAAAAATTGTAAGTAGTCATCCCAGCTCGCCTTTAGACCCCGTATTGGCATTGAAATTCACTCACGCCCATTTGCTTGAGGTCCACCGACAGCGGAAAGAAAGAAAACCCTTTTTCATTTCTGTTGTGGTTGTAGTTTTTAACAGCCAACCGCTAACCATTCATTTGTGTCTGTAAGCATCAGAGAGGTTTTACCCGACTTGTTGCGGAGGCACAGACCAGACCCCGCTGTCACTGCTCAGCATACCGCTTTGTTTGTGGTCGCAAACCCAATAAAATTCCGTCTGAAGAAGGTCACGAGACACAAAATTCATCTTCAAGATCTTTCGTGTTGTCCATTGATGTTATTGGACAGCACATCTTGTGACGGCGTCGGCCATGTTCAACTTCCGCCATCTTGTCATGTTTGTTACATGTCCTCTAGTGACCGGGACAACTCATGTCAATACAAAGCGAGAAACCTTTGGACCTGCAACTAATTAGGATTCATTTGTGAAGCCACCAAGGGACATTTCAAAGCACCGCGCCGTGCCAACCTTGTTCACTAGGCTTTGAAAACGATTTTTCGAAGCAGCAGCAGCAGCCAACCATCCTCATTCACAATGAATTCTCGAAACAATCTGTAATCTTTTAGAAGAAGCTGTACAAACTTATTTACCAGAATAATCTTAATAAACGTTTAATAACATACCTTGCTGCTCAAGCAGGAATAAGAAACAGCACTTTCAGTCTGAAAGCAACCTTCAGCTGCGAAGTCCAAACTTGTTCTCCAGTCCACGAGCCAAGACAGTGGACTTTAAAGGCGCTTTATAGGATTTGTGGAGGTTCAGCGCTTTGAACGGTTACAAAATGGCCTTCACTAGTGATGCCCACTGATTACTGTCATCTGACTGTAGTCTTACTTCAGTGTCCAGGATAAAGGTTCACTTACCGTTCTCCATACGTCAGTTGCTGAAGCAAGCCAGCTCATTAGACATGCAGACGACCCCAGAATTCGTCCAGCTATGTCCAATGTTTCGATGTCCTGCGTTACCTGGCAACCATTGAGTAGTCATTTATTTTTGTTTATGTATATTTCTTAAATGCTGCTTACAATTCTTTTAGCAGGAAGTTATAGTCAGGGTCCAGCTAACCCCTGGCTGTGCTACTTCTAGAGCCAGTGGTGGTCAAACTGCTGCTGTTGGTATTACTAGTGTTAAGGTTGATACCACTAGTGCAATATTACTGACTATATCGCTGAGAGTGTGCGAGTATTGTTAATGCTGTTTGTGGTACTTCCACGGGGATAAACACTTTTTAAGAAAGCTATTCACCATCATGACTTTCGGCATCAGGGACACTCCCGAGCTGCTCTCCCCGTCGACCCGGTGATGATGAGGAAGACGAACGTGCACAGGGTGAAGGACAACCTGCACGTGCACCCCGAATTGCAGCAGCACAACAGCGCCACCCGACGTTTGTGTGCTGAAACACGGGTACATTTTGTAGATAGGTCCAGGAGCAGGGTGCGACAGCAAGAAACTAGTCGCCAACTGAGTGGTTAATGCCAGTATTCAGCCACTACATTCTTTTATGAACAGTTAAACGTCAGCCATCAAGAGCCTGTAGTTATGAAGTGAGGAGAAGTCGTTGCCATTAGGAAAAAATGGAAACTCGAGGACAAGCTTCCTTTCTCCGTGATTACAAAGAGGTGTCCAGATACCGCAGGTGCAGATTTACCCCCGAGGCAGTATTTATAAACCAGTGACAAAAGTTGCTCTAGGGTGAAGTAGCATAATGCAATGTTTCCGAGATTGCACACCGCTTCTCAACTTTGGAGACAGAACACTTGCTCTTGCTTTCCTCCACTTGCCTGGCGGCAACCTTTCACCTCACTTCATACCTGCCGACCCAGGGGCTTGGAGAGGGGTTGAACGCTTTAACCCCATTCTGCTGAAGTTACATACCCAGGTCTGACCACCTCCTCCATCTCTCTTACTTCTCCTTCTCATTAAAAATGTCATGCCCGGTTGTACGAAAAAGAAGGCAGAATAAGCCGCGAAAATGTGACTAACAGCTGTTACTGTCTTGATGGCCACAGTGACGCCATAGATGGCGACAGCAGGTCACCATGGCAACTGCTGAGTGTCCCAGCACGACTGTCGCGCCAAACGCGATCTGAAAGAAACGTGTGATGTGTAAAGTGCAAGGTGGTCGTTGGTTTAACCCACGAAGTTATCCACTCCCTCACCCCCTGATGAACATTTCCTGACAATTGTCATCGAAGACTTTTCATCAGATGAGTTTTAAAGTGCAATCACATGTCAATAAATTTCATCTAAATATAAAAAAGACAAACTAACCACATGGGCTAAAGACAGTTTAAAGAAAATAGTAACATTGGAAGTAGACCATAACTACATGGATGATCAAGTGAGTGACTGAGTGAGTGAAAAGCTTGATTTAACTATTAAAGTCACTCATTCGCAGGATATGTCCAGTTTAGAAGACACGACAGACTTCCTTTTTTTTTTTTTACTTTGATGAATATTTGTCTAACCTGCTCCAGGAACTGCATGGCCATGAGAGCGCCCACACAGCTGAGGATGTCAGCGAAAAGGTGAGTCACTAGAGAAACTCTCATCCACACCAAGATTGTCGGCAGTTGGGCAACGAAGACAAGACGATAGATAGAAGCCCAAGGACCATACAAGTCCAGAACACAGGCCAGCCACAGCAGCACAAATGTCTCGAGGGTTTAGTAAACAGTCTGTGGACAGCATCCATGCCACGTCACTCGTATTGAGACAAGTCGAGTTAACTCTCCTGATGGCGGATGGTCGCAGCTCATAAGCCTTTACATAAGCCTGCACATGACATATTTCATTTAATTGTATTTAATGGTTGTGAAACATCAATAAAAATGACGATGAGAAGGGACAGGTGAAAGAAAATGCATTTTTTTTAGTATTACTGGACAGTCCTACTTACAACAGTGCGCTTATACCAAGCTATCAATGTAAAAACAAATTAAATAAATAAAAAACTCGTTATTTCTACATAACTACCTGTCTGTCGAACACTTTTACCACCGCTACCACTGGCTATGCTGCAAAACCAAATGAAAAATAAAATTTAAAAAAGTTCATTAATAACCTACACGCACTAAAAGGAAAACAACAACGGGTCTTCTCAATGTTGTAAGAGCATTCGAAATATCACGAATTTCTATTAAAATATAGACATCTGTGGAAATATTGGGTTACTTTATTTTCATAGTTTACCGAGGTTCATCAAGTGTTTCCTATTTTTGTCCTTCTTTTAGTGGTTCCTTGCCTCTCGTGCATTTGCGTGAATGAAAATTTGTTATTCTTTTGCATCAGAAGGTGTTCAGGAGGCAACAGACCTCCATTCAAGCTGCCGCAGATCGCACATCGATCAAAGCTCACAGGTTATTTTGACAAACGTAGGTACTGAATATGTATTTTGCTTCTATTCATAGTTACTGCCTCGCCACGATATTAATGACAGAGTATTAATTACCACGATACAAGTCTGGCAGCCGGCTATGAGGCTATCTACAGTAGCACATCACACACACCACTGGAGTTGAATAGTCAGCTTCCTGAAGCTGTTCGTTTACATTAAATTAGCTGCTGTGCTTTATGGGGTGCCTCAGGGTTCAGTTCTCGGGCCTCTGTTGTTTATGATGTCCAGCCACTTGGCCCCGTGATCCGTCCTTTGGCTTGTACTATCACATGTACGCCGACGATACTCACCTCCTGGCATCATGCCTTCCAAACTTACAGCATATCTCTTTCGAAAATACTGACTATAGCCAGTCCATTCTGTTAACTTATCATGTATGCTCATCAACGTGTATGTTCATTTGAAAAAAAACATAATCAAGATGGGCTAAATTGTTATTAATTCTTAAAATGAAACAACAATTGCAAGGTTTCAATAAAAATGCTTAATTAATCGACATGTCAATATGTCTAAGACTTAGAAACAAGTGTAAAAAATGACAGAGAAAAGAGCCGACAAAAACAAAAAACAAAAACAAAAACAAAAAAGAAAAAAGAGAAAAAGAAGCTAACCTGGACCACAAGGTCGGAGAAGTGTTCCAGTAATATTTTACAGTGAAATGTCTAATATCGTTTTTCAAAAGTAAATATTATCTTCAATAGTTAAAACGAGGCACTGGTACAAATTTTTGCTTTGGGCGGCTAAGTACTCCGCATGTGTATACAAGAGTCAAGACACATGTCACGTGACAGTCTGGCAGTGTGAGACAGTATCTCACCTGCACGGCACTTACCTGCCAGAAAGGTAGTGGAGCAACACTCTCCATGTTCGCCGGCGATCTTCGTCATCCAACCCCTCAGTGGTCAACCATGCATGTATATGAACCTCACAGGTGACCGAATCCTAAACGTAAACTGATCTCAAAAGCCCGTCTTTGGCTGCTGCCTGCCCACCTGGTGACCTAAATCTGACGCCACGACAGTCACGTGACTGAGGCTAGAGGGCTGACGAAAGGGCGCGGGTTACGGATGTTACGACGAGCGAGATCTGGGTCGTGCGGGGTCAGTAAATTTATCATCCTTATCAGTAAACCGGCTGCTGGTGCAATAATCTCAGCACCACCACCACCACCACCACCACTATATATAATATATGCGAGCGTTGACACGTGTGTGTGTGTGTTTACTCGTACCAACGTATATCTACATCTCCCTCTCCCACCCTACTCCTTTCTGTTTTCCTGAAATCAGTTCTGACACGTGCTAAAGTGTTATAACCGAGATTTGCGCGTGCACGCACAAGGTAAGCGTGCGGACACGTGTGTGCCCTTGACACCATCCAGATTAGTGGCCTCCCTTGTGACAGCTGTGCTTTAGGAAGTAGCTGTACACAGGTCCTAGGACCCAGGTTCTCACACGATTCTATTGATTCATCGTGAGTACCACCTTGATTTTCTACTCGATCGATCAGAGTGTTGTTGTTGTTGTTTTTCTTATATTTCACTCCGACGATTGAATGTCTGGATAGCAGGAAGACAGAAAGGAAAAGGCACAAAAGGGAGACAAATTACTCAGGGGACAAAAAGGGGGACAGCTTAATAAGTGGACAGGAAGAAAAGAAACAAACAGGGGACGGACAGCAAAGTTTCAGACTAATATTCTATAAATCTTAGTGAGTAATCTAAAAATATCAACAACAACAAAAGTGTGTGTATGTGTGTGTGCGCGCTATTTAAACATCATCTTGCTACAATTTTACAATTAACAAAGAAAGTGGAGAAAGAGGGAAAGAGCTGAAAATGTTAGTTGGCGAAACAGCTTCTTCTCCAGCCAACAAGGTAGATAATCATGTAAATGTTTAATCCACAGTCTTCTCCCTTGATTTTTAAATTTTTATTTTTGTAGGTTCGTAGAGTTGTGTTTATCAAAACCCAGTCCTCCTCTGTCAGAGTACTGTACCGTGCTAGTGCTCTATGCATGCTGGCAACAGTTTGGAAGCTGTCATTATCTTCGTTCAAGGATAACAAATGAAAGTCTTATCACAGTGGGGAAAGACCAACTTAATCCGAGGGAAGAGAAGTATGGGAAATCATGCATTAAATTGTAACATAGAAGGTGAATAGTGGAGCGCAATGACCTTTCAATCTGAATTCATGGGCTTACCGTTGTAACACGAGTGACACGGCTGGATTGAATTCACAACAAAAACATATTATTTTTAGCTTCAATTTCACGGTGACACCTGGTAAGCATTTAAAATCTGTTCTGCATATGACCAAGCATCGTTCAACAAAACTTTTTACTGGGCCCTCTCAGAAATGCCTGCGGCACGATCTCGTAGTTGAGCAGTTTTAGTTGCCTATTTTATTTCTGCAATTTTCTTTCACAAAAGAGCTTGAAAAATAAATTCACTTCGTCTAAAGTAACAACCCCCCCCCCAAAAAAAAAAAAAAAAAAACAAAAAAAAAAAACAAACCAACCCTCCAAAACTTCCAACAACATACAGCAATAACAACAACTTTACAACTACAATAATCACATCTGTAGGTCTACTCAGCAGTATTTTCTCCTGTAGGCTTAATTGTAGAGTTCTAGCCTGTTTCCACAACTTAGAACTCTACTTCGTGTCATTAAATATGTTGTACATACGAAAATCTCCTTTATGGTAGGCGACTGTTGAAGATTTACAGAATGTGTACTTGCCAGCCCTTCAGCACGAGAGTTTAAAAAATCCAACTCTTCAAACATGATAGGGTCATGGTATAATATGCAAGATAATATTTTCTGTACACGTTTAAGGCACATGCTCATGTCACATATCTACGAGATGTAAGTGGTAAGGACGAGTCATGTTTCTGCAGTGAAATATTAATGAAGAATATTTGTTGAATAAGGCCACAGATCGGCAGTACTGTACAACTGCCTACATCTGCAAGTGTAAGAGGTAGCAAGTAAGGGATCTTACACAACACAGGCAGAGAAAACAAAATGTACCCCGCACACTTATTTGAAATAAGTTCTGATAAGGAGTGACCTAGTAAATGACCTGTTTGCTATGTAAGCTCGGTGTATAAACTTCAAGTTTTTTTTTTTTAAACAAGGTCCATTGGCGACTGTGTCAAATTGTTTTACACGAAGGTCATTTAAAAATCTGCTAAACATATATTCGTGTCCTGGTTAAGACCCAGTTAAGAGGGCCGGTGAGGCAAGATTATTCATTTTTATGAACAAGCAGGAGTGGTACAGGCGACCAAGAAGTTAGGGTGAGAGGAGGTATAAAAGAGACAGAGAGACAGAGGTACAGAGAGTTTTTTTTAACTACAAGACGACAGAAAATTCAAGTGACTATAAACAAGCTCCAGGTATTTATTGTGTTATGACCCTGCATAATCAGTCCCCTACAGCTTTTGTACATTGGAGTTGTTTACGGCGCCACCAGGTGAGGTCGTTGGTTACCTGGCGTAGCTTCAGGTGTCACACTCTGCACTTCTGTGATGTTTTCTTTGCAGAAGTTCGACTTCCGTGGAGTGTCTTTAACGCTGGTTGTCGACGTGCTGTGGTCTTGGTTTGTTTTTCTATGGACACAGTTTCTGGACAAAGCAGTCACATGTACCAGCAGACGCGCTCGTTCGGCCGAGCTGAATCAGGATCAGCAGAGGAAGGTTCCAGGACCGATGCCATTCACAAAGGAGGCAGATCCCATCGGTCAGGAGACAGAAATGAAATCCAGAGAGGTAAGTGTCCATCTCATACTGTGACAGTGTCGGTCAAGGCAATATCCAAACTAAATGAAGGTTGGCGGGGAAAAGAAACGATACACGCGAAATACTTTTATTTTATTTTATCTATCCGCTTTGCTTTCTGAAGGTCTTATGGGTTAAGAAGATGGATACCCCAGTTTAAACTTACATACCATCATGCTTCAGGTTAGTTAATATTTTAGCAAAGCAGTGAAGCAAAATCCTTACGAAATATTAGTAGTTTACCTGACTGATTATAAAATCACACACATGTTTCTAAGGCCAGCAGGGAGCGGACAACTAGTTCAGAACCAGACCTGACCCATCAGCTGAGGTCAATGTCGTGTCAGAAGACACTCCCCAGCTAGCGGCAACTACGAGAATAAAGGTGAGAGCAAAACACCAATTGTCAGTTGTCGATGGACTCCAGAATCAGAAAGTTTCTATTAGTTGGAAACTAATCTCATTTAGAGGGCGTAAGGGAATGAAGTAGTTTAAAAATCGGAGGAAGTTACCAGCTCTTGTCTGGGCGGATCTGACGTCAGATGAGGAGAAAAAGGGGAAAAAGAGGTAGAAAAAACCCGTTATCTTAATGTATTTTCGTTACCGTCTCATTACAGAATCGGCGTGTAAACATTTGGCAGTTTTTGACATCTTAACATCGTTGAGACGATAGAATGTGGTTTAACTTAGCTTCCCTCGCACCTGTGATCCTGTAGTATTGCATTTATTTAGCCACATATATACTGGATGCTAGCGTTGCCTCATGTAATGTATATATATCCTGTACCGTGAAGACCGTTAATCGTTTTCTTTTTGTTGACAGCTTGACGAAACAACCTTCAGAGGCTTTCACGAATACCGAGATTTCTGATAACCTCATTGCCTTGATGACCAAAGTTTCTTCTAGTTATATCCAGGTTGTTCAAACTTAGTATCTTCTGATGAGACATCACCTTGGGTGATGAAGCTTCTACTACTGCTACATAATCTTAATTGATACCATCTCCTATATGAAGCCTGTAGAGACCTACGCAGCATCAATAACGGCATGACTATATACTGCTAATGTCATTTCACTAAGAGATATTTTACATGACATGATGCCTGGGGTCGAAGACATCTCTACATGTGCTGTTTCATAGAAGATTAGACTGTTATAAGCAATAAATAAATAAATAAATAAAGCTGTTTTCTGCAGAAGTCATAGCACATCGATACTCGAAACGAAGACAGTCCGGAAAGACGTTCACCAAATCAGGTGTTAACATTTTCACGTAAACATGTAAATAACACTTTAAAGAAATAAAAATTATAACGGCTTAGACTTTTAGTTATTTTTGTTTACTCCTACATTTTATTTCGTCTTTCTTTGTTCCAACTACTGATTCAATCTCTTTTTCTCTCTATATACAAACATAAAATATATATAGATGTACATGTGTGCGCTTCTCCTCTTTCTCCTTCTCTCTCTCTCTCTGTGGCGCTGCATCTTGTTTCAAGTGAGCGATCGGTGTGTTGAGTGAACATGTTGCTTTTTTTCGCCCGAAAGCAGGAGGATGCCTGTCGATTTTAACAGCAATCACAACCGTGTTCTCAAGTCTCTTGACATGAAAGGTTGGCGGGCAGATCGCTTCTAATCAACGAACCCTGACACCGTGGCAACGGTGAGAGTGTAGGTGCCAGCTGACCTGCTGTATCGACACGTGGAGTGATCTGAGAACAGCAACATCTGCCTCCACATCGAACGGTTTCCGTGGCCGTCTACACCCTGGTGTTGCTAAAACATCTTCAGTCGACCGCTACATCCGTTCTATTTTTTCTGTTCGTGTATCTTATTTATATATCATGGATTGAAGTGTATCCCCGTTAACTCTTTACGGCTTTGAATTTCTTACTCATTAAGCAAGTAAATGTGGTTTTTCGGCCATGCATGTTCGGACGACCTGAGAGAGTAAAACAAATTCCAATGTCATTACACTCCATGTTAAGCTTTTTAAAATCTTTTTTGTAGCACTAGGGGCTAGTTGCACAACATGTTTCTAAAACTTAAAACTGTTATAAAGAAGAAAATTTAAAAACTATTTTTTTTTTTTGAAAAATCGCTCCTATGCTATTTAGAGGCATTGCATAAGCACATCCGAAAAAATGGCGCTGATGGAAATGGAAGTCAGGCTGAAACAGTTTTACCTTGTTTAAAACAAATTTAGTTTTAAAAAATTTTAACTTGAGTTGTGCCCTGTGTTCCTGTAAAATTTGTTGTTTTAATAAATGTAAGGCCTATACAGTAGTGTTTAAAATTAGAAATGTGATGTGCTACTGACCCCGACCCGTTCGCTTGCTTGCTTTCTGTTTTTGCTCTTCACTTCTCTTGTCTCCTTAAGTGGTATGCGATGTTTTCAATTACTTTTCCTACAGAAAATTTTTAAGCAGAAGATTAATTATTCAATAAAGAGGGGACAGATTTTTTTCGCCATTCTTTGAACAAATTAGCAGAAGAGAACAAAAACAGAGGAAGGACAACTCGTGCAAGATTAACCGTTCTATCACTGCGTGTGATGCAGATTGCTTTTTTTAGGGGAAGTGCTTGCTTCTTTTTGTGTCCAAGATGCATCCATACTTCGGAATTTATATGTCCTTTACTGTCCTTATTTGTGGCCACAAATATTGTATGCAGGAACTGATGAGAAGACTGGGCGTAATGTCATTAACACACACACAAACACACCAGCATGTACACACACATGCAGAGAGAGAGAGAATATTAAAAGTATAAGCGAGACATTGTTTTATGGAAAACTTTGATTAATCACTAACAATACTCAGAAAGAAAAGAAATATGAATTCTTCCTTTGAAGTATTTAACTTCCACGAAGAGATTTTGATAGTTCAAGAATAACATCGTGTGTAACCTCGGTAACTTTACACCCGTTTACTTAGCAACAGCTGTGACATATTCACATACAGCTCGAAGAAAGGTAGACAACACTCAGCAGACTCCTTATTAGTTCGTTGGAAACGGGGCAAAGTGCCCCCAAAGTACTGACAGTCTGGACTTAGCACAGTTTTAATATTCCATTCGTTCGTACCAAAACCACTAGCTTCCAGTAACTTTCACACACAACTTTCCAAACGTAGTCAAACGTTTGTCGACATTTGCCCGTTGAAGGACCTTTAAAATGAAGGAAAGAACACAGAAAGAAAAGGTCAGACCAGCGTAGCAAACGCGAACGCACGCGCGCTCAGAGGAGAGGAGAAAAGAGAAAAGACAGTTCGAGGAAGATGCTGCTCGCGTTAACTCTTGGGTCACAATACAGAGATTTATTTATACCTGGACGCACATTCATGTACCCACGTGTTAACTATATAAATATACATCGATTGATTCGTCTCGGTCTGCTCATAATTCGTCAGAAGTTTAATTAAACGTTTTCGCCATCATCTTCTATTGATCTTGCAGGGTATGGCTTACCTTTTTCGTCTCGAGGACATGTATTAATAAGCCTTGGGCGGCATCTGCTCTTTAAATTGACAGGTCTTCATGTTTGTGACCAACGACCTTCAGTTGCCCCCTTTGTCAACAGGTAAGCATCCTCATACATTCCAGTTAATCCTTATGATTTTGTTTTGACAGTTGTGAAATTCTTCGGGGAAGCCTATTAAAGTTAGTGAGCACCACCTGATCCAGTTATGATAGTCTTGGCTGAAGTTGCTAGTTTTAATGCATGAATTTTTTTCCGATAATGATAGACCCAACTAAAGCTTATTAAAAAATTTGCATATGCCTACTGGGTTAAACGGCGAGAAGGTTCTTAACTAACAGTAACAAACCATGGAAATACGAGCAGAGTAAAATTTGTTTCTAATGCAATATTTGTTTCTGATTTATGCATATTAAGCTAAGTGTGTAAGAACAGTTATATAAAGAGATGGATTCTTAATGTTTCGTTGGTTAGCTGTTCAGGATATACATTTTTCATTTGTATGATCCGAGCGCATGTGGCAACAGAATTGTGCTGAATTCGACAGAGATTTAGAAACATGCAAACAAAAATTAACGAGGCCTTGAACTCAGCTGATTTTACGACTGCCGAGGAAAGCTTCCCAAATCAAGTCGTGGCTGGTATTAGAAAAAAAAAACTGTTTAAAAACAAAGAATCCAAATTTGACTCTAAAAGCCATTCAAACTAAGGCATCGTTTTGTGTTTCTTTTCTAGACAATTTCTGTTTCTATTGCTGTAATGCAAACATTTCCCCAAACCCACAATAACCCAGTCCGTCTGTACACCCGAGCCTTCAAACCGCATGATTATTTGTGCCGCAGGATAAGTATGTCTCTCTTAGTGTGAATGTTGCTGTTGTCGGAGTTTGTTTTTGTATGAATCCCAGTAAACGCTGGCAAGATTTTAAACAGACTTTATACTGTTGTCCAAGGCACGTGTTCAGCCATGTACAACAAGTCTCGGATGGGGCTTCTGGCAATCATTGAATAACAGCTTGAGTCTGTTACAGAAACTCATGGCTTTCAGCGACAAAAATCGAGAAGAGTTAGAGCAGAGGGGTTATACTGTAGTGGAGGAAGTCCTGACCGTTGAAGAATGTGACGAATACATTCGGGAGTATAAGGACTGGATTGCAAGCAACTTCAATCAAGGACAATTCCCGCATTGTAAGCAATCTGTCATTCAAAGGTATGTTTGTGCATGTGGGTGCGAGTGTGTGATAACATAATCCAGATAAAACCATTATCAGAGCAGCATACAGTGCAGGCTTCTTGGTTCATGTTTAGAATGTACATAATCCTACAATACAACACATGAGCATGTACCTCTTCATTTTCCCAAAATATTTATATCTTCTCTCAACTTTCCGCTTATCTATATTATTGGCGTATAAAATGGCAGCATATAATTTAACCGATTATATTAACCGATTTTCGAAGTTTGCAATTCGAATTAATTTTTTGTCATTTCACACAATATGAAGGGGGGAGGGGTTGCCCAAAACCGGGTTCGCTCCTTGATGAGTAACAAAGAATAAACTAAACTCTGCCAATATACCGAATGCATTTTTTTTATCTGTCTATGCATCGGCATACTTAGCTGTATGAATGTGTCTGTTATGAGTGACATACATTGGTCGTTCACTTTTTTGTTGTTGCTCTGTTTACATGCCTCCTGTAAAACGTATTTACGGCCAATGCAATTAATGAATAGATATTCTCTCTCTGTATCTCTCTAGTTTTAATATTCTGTATGTTTTTTTTTTCATATATTAAATACTAAACAACGGGTGAGTTACACAAATGTTAACGCCTAAGACTTATCCAGATTAATACTGCAAATGGAGCGAACTGAATAGTTTATCGTTTCTAGCTTAATACTAAACAACGGGGAGATCATTTTCATACTTGAAACACTTAATCTTGTAAAAAGAAGACATTTTACTTGTTGTTTGAGATGACCCTCATTCCCACAGATACAAAATCGGTCATTTGGCGCCCACCTGGAACGTCCGGTTGAAGGCGAAACCTGTGTTTGAAGAAATCTGGGGTACCAATGAGCTGCTGACGAGCTTTGACGCCGTAATTATCTGCCGACCTCCCGAAGAAAGCGAAGAAAAGTTCTATTCGTCCAATTCCGGGTGGCTGCACATCAACCAAGGAGTAGGAAGGTTGGGGTTGCACGCTTACCCAGGCGCTGTATACCTCGAAGACGCTGATAACGACGACTGGGTGTTCGAGGTAGGAATAAAGACGAGAAAATTTCCTCTGACAGTGCAGACAGACGCACGGACGGACGGACAGACAGAAGGCAAGAAAATATCCAAATCGTCCCATAGCTCAGTGTTTAGTGCTGTTAATGCTGTCAAAAATTGTGCTTCTCAACAAAAGCGTGTGATATTTTACTTGCAAATGGACGCCACAGTCACGATAATCTGGTCTGGTTTGCAGGCTTTAGACTCTTCCCATGCATTTTTCGAGGACTTCTTCGAAGCTTTTACTGCTGAAAGACAGGAGTCACTTAAGTCTGATGACTATATGCGACTAGAAGACCACCACATTTCCTGGTTCAGAGAAAGGGGCTGTATCCGAAAGAGAGTTCCAGTTCCGCGAGGAGCCATCCTATTGTGGGACTCGCGACTCGTGCACGGCAGCGCTCGGCCAATGCAAGGGAGGTAAGCAGGGATATCTTATTTTGTAAAAGCAGTACTGGTACTCTCCCTTACACCATTGTCTTCAAGTCTGATGAATATAATTATGCGACTAGAAGACCAGCACGTTCCCTGGTTCAGACAAAGGAGTTGTATCCGAAAGGAGCCATCTGTAACAAACGTAATGTGGGTCCTGTGCGCAATGCTTAACTTCGCTAGCATACACTCATCCAGCGCGCCACACACCTTTACAACACATTCAGTAAGATCTTAATAGCAATTGATAAAATATAATTAAACAAAAGAGTACATATATATAAAAAGAATACTTCACAAACATTGACCTAATCTTACAAACTTATCTCTCTGGTGTTACGTCCTGTTAGAGTTCACAATTCCACGTTCACTGTTCACACGTGAGAGTTCACAATTCACAGTTTCAGTCCCTGCTTCGCATACAGCAATACTCCGCGTTAACCACGACGGCGTACTTCCAGTTCACTTTCAGTTCTCTAAACATTGACAATAAGTTCTCCAAGTCCCATGGACACTTTTACGTCTTGAAGTCTTATAAGACGGACTCTCTAGCGGCCGCTCACCAGCTCGCCACCCGGAAAAGTGAAGTTCTTTCTTTGTACCCGACTGTCTTGTTTGTTCCTTTCGGTGGGTGTATTTGGACCTGTCGGCGTATCTCTGGTCACCTTTCTTCTTTGAAGATGTAAGCATGGTCTAAAGCAAGTACTAAAAGGGGGCGTTATCGCCTTGGGCGATACCCTGCTTTTAGCTGGACAATAAGGGGTACACAGTTATATCCCCTGGCCGTACATTTAATGCGGCCGCTTACATGGATGTTGTTGTTAGCCCCCGACTGGCCACCGGTTGCTGAATGGGCAGCCAGACGGGTGGCGCGTCAGCCGGGCTGATGTGCTGCCAGCTTGACCCGTTCACTACCTATTGTCCCTATCCTCCGTCCCTAGTCAAAACTTTACCCTAACAGAGTAACTAAACACACTAAATACACTAAACACACTAAAAGTAGAAAATAGATTTTCTACACCATCCTATTGTGGGACTCGCGACTCGTGCACGGCAGCTCTCGGCCAATGGAAGGGAGGTAAACAGGGATACCTTATTTTGTAAAAACAGTACTGGTACTCTCCCTTATACCATTGTCTTCCTTCCCTTATTCTCCCTGCCAACAGGAATCCCACTAAGACATCATAAAGTGTTTACCTTTAATGGAAATAAGACTTGAAAATTCAAAACATTGGATTTTCTAGTAGAATTTTGTTTATCTTATTTTCTAAAAGTAAATATCAAATAAAAATATTTAAAGAGCTTGGCGCGAAACAGCTGTTTGTTGTTTGTTTCAGGAAACATCCCGGTCGCTGGCGGTGGGCTGTGATCGTGTGCATGACTCCCGCCGCATGGGCTGACAAAGAATCCATAAGACTGAAAAAGAAGGCATACAGGGAGCTGCGCATGACGTCCCACTGGCCCTCCCAGGCCATCCGCTTGCTGCCTGAAAACCTCCCTGAGAAGGCCGCCTGTGAGAAGCGCCCCCTTAAGGATCTGCCGCTGGTGGCCAAGACCATGGAGGCCATGCAGCTAGCAGGCGTGGTGCCGTACAGGAAAAATCTGACCAGACTTCTCGAGAAAGGCGCGAGCGGTGCTTTAGGGGGCGCTGCACACAGGCCCAGGTGGAGCCCGGATTATCAGCCACCCAAGGATAGCTTCGACCCCGACAACAGCTGGGTGGGCATCGCTGTTTTCTGTGGGGTCGTCAGCTTGTTGTCTGCTCTTGTTTATGGCCTTGTGTACGCGTCTGCTAAGTGAACATATCAACAGCTTACAGTTTCTGAGGACAGCAGAATAGAAGAGCTTTAATTTGCTGCAGCAAGAAGGTCCTATCAAACCTTCAAAATAGTTTATAGTCTAGACATCTTTATATTTTTTAAAATCAAACAGCCCTTGCCTTGTTTCACGGATTAGTTGTTAATTAAAATTTGTTCAGGATGCCAGTCCAAGATTTTGTATTGATAAACAGTAGAAAGTGAAATAAAGGAAAATATCTGTTTCTCCGTTTTAAAAAGTGATTATCTCAAAAGATGTTGAGTGGTCTCTGTTAGCACACACAGTAGTGTACCGAGAGATCGCAATACCTGCTGAGTGGGGAGGCGGGATATCAAAGAGGATTCTCCACACATCTCACTGGCTTTCTGTCCGTTTGTCTGTATGTCACCAAGTATACTTGGATCCATTAGTCGTGTGCATGTGGAATGCATTTATCAAAAATAGCAATGTTCGAACGAATACTAAAGCATGTATTTCTTCTTAATAAGGAATAACAATCAGCCTGTACCGTGACATTAATCAATCTCTTTTCATGGCCCTAATCACACTTTAGTTGGATGACTATCTATGGAAGGTGTCTCGCGTAGTAAAGCCGGAAATCGTCACAGTCCTGCACACACCCGCAATCACGGAGTTACAGTTTTCTTAAGTTCTATAGAACTCTGTGGTCGCAACAAACCTGCAAATAACCTGCTCATTCTTCGTCTGACAGATAAAACACCTCAAAACAAGCAATCAGAATACAGGGAAAGAAAAAAAAATGGTTAAACTGTCGCATTGCGTACGAAAACCACAATACTATTATGACTAAAGATATTAAGTCCTAGTCCAGCACACTCAGATAGGTTGCTAGGATACATTCTTAGATATGTCACATTCTATGTGCTTGTACTGTTATCTCGAATTTTTTAAAAGCTCAGCTGGACAAATTGTATCTCCTCTTTATCAAGAGTTCTGAGCTTGCAAACTGTTCAACGTTCCAACCTGGAACGAACGTTCCTTATCGGTACAGGTGCACTCTCGTTCAGTACCCTATTTATAAGGTCCTGCTGGTTCACAAACAATTGTCATTCCTGACAAAGCGACTGTCAAGAGAAACGAGCAAACCACAGTTCTCTTATACCTGGCTGACCATCCACGAAATCAATCTAGTCTGTGAAAGACTATACAAAGTAGGCAGCTGAGAAACAGGTGAACCCTGTAAGTATACTTACGATACCTACAAGAAGCAACACATGTTTTATCTACTATCAATGATGTTTGCTTGACAGAAGATTGCAATGTCTATTTTCATGTTAAATTGTAAAATAGCATTCGCATGCCTTATTTATCTATATGTATATCCCTTTTTGATTTTCTGCAACACGTCTAAGTGTACTTTTGAAGAGATTTATAACAACACAGATCGAGACTTCAGTTGTGTTTGCACCGATATTTTAACAATCGATGACTACGAATAACAATCGCACTCCATTCTCATTCCAGTGTCGTATGAAGATGTTGTTCTTCGGGGAGGGGAGGGGTGAAAACTTCATGCAAACTCATCGAGGTTCATATTCTTGCATCCTCAGTATCTTTTTTGAGGATAGGCTGCACCAGCCCCCTTCCTCCCAGTTCATACACAACTGCTTCCCTTGACCAGGTCAGCTTTGGATTTGGGGACTTGTAGCACCCAAGTTTTTGTGAATATATAACTAGCATAAAATGCGCAGTCCCTGCACTCTGTGCGCCGGAGTGCGAGGCTGTCGTTAATTCTCTTTTTGATTATTATGAGTACTGGAGAAGTACCTTTGCACTGTGTAGGTGTCCTGGTCTTCGGATAAAAGGCTCACGTACCTCGAAATACTATCTTTACCCTGTTCTGAATACGGGAGAAAGTACCACTGCACCGTCCGCTGAAAAGTCGCTCACGAATCTTAAAGCTCCTCTCTTTCCCTTCATTTTCTCCCTTATGCGGATTTACTATATTGCACGGTGTATGTCAAGTTGCTCTCACCTTGAAATAACCTTTTTTTCCCCTTAGTGATCAGTAACATTAGTATCCTAAGTAGAAGTAGCGTTAAGTATAGGTCCCTATATAGCGGTGTTATCTATGCGTCAAATATGAAGGAATTGTCTTGCATGTGTAAATGCTGTAAATAAATGCAGTTTAGACTTACAAATGTGTGACTCAGCAATTGTTGCACGTTGTCCTCGTCGTATGAACGAAATGTTTTTTTTTTTTAATTAGGCGAATGAAATTAATTTGTGTCGTTTCGAGCACTCAAATTATTTTAGAAACGAACTGTTAAAAGAAAACAAAAGAACAGCACAAATGTGTAGCGATCTTGCCCACGTTTATAAAAGGGTTTTATATACTTCATCGCGAAAAGTATTGATGTCAAAGAAAGATTTACGATGGTGATATCGGCCTCAGCTGCTGACACCATAACCTCGCCTCAGGACACGTGAATACCCAGCGTCGAGATTCTCATTCAGAATATTCTCATATGGTCCGAAGACTTCGTTTGGCTGAATCAGAGGTCTCTTCAGACATCGTATAAGAAAAAGGCGATTTACATGATTTTAAGGCATGCACGAATTCGTGTTACAGTATTCAACATAAAAGGGCACATAGATATTAAGGCGAAAGGCTAGCTGATAAGTAACATTACGTGTACACATCAGGCAACGGCACAGTTCTGTGTACATGTAATTAAATGTATATTTACTGCTACTGGCATTCAGAACGAAACACATTTTCACAGTTTAATAATTTATGCTCTATCTCGATCTCTCAATTCTCGTACTTCTACAGCTCTTCTCCCTAGACTTTGACATATAAATGATTTAGCATCCAAATAGTTAACAAAATACTTCAATGTTAATAATACAGTTTTACGAATATTTATATATTCGTGAAAAGATTAGATGATCCTTGATAACCAGCTTCTGTAAATGCTAGATATATTACTATTGTACACACAGTACAAAAACAAAAATTGAAAGAGATGTGTTGCAGCACACCCGCACTTGCCCTCACATTCTGTCAACGGCACACATTTAAAGATCGCAATTTGAAACTAAATTAAGCTTTTGTTAAAATATACTGCACCTGTACATAAACAACAAAGAGGTATGAAGTTTATTCACAACACACTGGGGATGTATCGAATAGCACACTGACCAAGAAAATATAATAATAAAAACAACAAATTACAATGTATATAAATTATATAGAAATATATACTGAAATGAAAATCATAAGAAGCAATGGAAACACAATGTTAGAAATTAAATCTTAAATTATTCATGAAAGATTTAAATGTTTCATAAATTAATGTAATGGGTTCAAGAACAATAATGGGTGATAATGTATTGTTTTACTAGGATATAATGCACATTCTGTGGTAGACCTTGCATAGGGTTAAATGTGGCATGCAAGGACGTTTAGTTATTGTGCAGGATTAGTCATTTAAAAGTAACCCATCTATATTGCGCTCAGATTATAGACTCACTCTGGATAAATGCAATATATTTTGAAACTATACTTTTTTATGCACAAGTATGAATGTCAGGAGTAATTATCAGCATTCATCTTCAACATTAAAATTAGGGTATAAGACACACAGATTTAATGCTTCAATCAATATAAAAACTGCCATTTTACAACACATTAAGCTCACTATAATATATCTCTATTATCTTTCTTACATACCTTGACCTTTTGATCACAATGATGTATTTTTTTAATTATAAACTGTCTTTGAAGTTATATATTGATCTGTGTTGCCCCTTATTTTAAAACCCTTTTTACTTTGTGTGTGTATGTGAAAGAGAGAGAACCTGAATCTCATAGATATACATGGACAAATCATTTGAGAAAAAAAATTATAAAAATTTTATTTTCTTGTGCAGGTTTTAACAGTGCCTTTAGAACCATGTCGTCAATCCTGAGTGCTTTTGGTGTGTTGGCTGCAACAGTTGCTGTTGTGAAATTTATCCAATGGCTGATTTGGTACCGATCATATTTTGCCTTTTTCAACGCACTTCCTGGAGAGACAGATTTCAGTTTTATATGGGGAAATCTTCAACATGTATGTTTAGAATTGTACGCTGTGTATAAATGTATATAGAGCTGAATTAGATATTTTTCTTGTTTTGGTACACATTTATCTGTTCACATGCACATTTCACAAACTATGCTTGAAAGTTGAGCAGCATCAGTGCAAAATGGAAATTGACAATATGCATTGTAGCTGAAATTCATATAATTATGTAGATTGTATATTATTTATATCATCTTGATTTATCTAATTATGTCATTGTGTGAATTGTATGTTGTTCATTTCATTGTTCCCATTACTAGACTAAAGGAAGTGTTTTTTGTGTGAACATGCAATTTACAGTTTTAAGCAGTGTGGAAATATTTAAATAGAACTAATAACTATGATTGTTTTAATTTCATATCCCAGTTATTTTACTTGATGGGCTGATGTAATAACATTATTTATTTGAATTATTTTACTGGTGCTGCATAACCTCTTAGTCACCTTAGTGATAAAAATAAATACGAGGATCATAGACAGCTATTAAGAAGCATGTTATTTTGTTTTGATACTAAAATGTACTGTTCAATATTTCACCATGCAGTTAAGAGGTAAACCCCCAGAGGAAAGAATGAAGTATATAAATAGCTTGATGTTGAAACACCCAAGATTCTTCCGGATTTGGGCTGGCCCATTTAGAGCAATGGTGGCTTTGTATCATCCAGAAACAATCAGAGATCTTCTCAAAACAGCAGGTGTGTATTGCTTTTTCTTGTGGCCAGAATATACACTTTAGATATTTATGCAAACTAAAAAAAAATTCCTTAATCTTGCCTTAGACAACTTTTTCAAAATTCAGCCACATGATTTGGGAGGATTTTTTAAAAACTTGATTTACTTTTAGCCCTTCACTTGCTTGTTAATTTATGTTATAGCCACACCTGTATTCCTTATCTGTGGCAAGTATTATAAAGGTAAACAAAATCTTACAATAAAGAGATAGTACAGCTGTACAATGATAAAACACCTGGTTGCTGCATGTACAATGGGACACGTGGGATCCTTGGCTCAGATCTTATTTCATATACCCCCATACCTCTCTTTGTGTGTAATTTTTTTTAACAACCTAGTTTTCCTCCTTTTTATTCTCTTTGTTCCTCCTCCCCGTTAGTAGAAGTACATGCCTATCACATAAAATCAGCCAACCATCTGATGAGCTTATTTATGAGCATGTATACACACATGGAGAGATTACCAGTAAGTTTATAATTTATGCTGATTTATACTTACTAAAACTACTGCTTTCATTCAGAATTTTATAGTTGTTCTCTTATGACTTGCAAGACTAAAGACTCATATAATCTATGAAACATATGCTTATTTTCAGCTTACATGTTTTCTTTTTTTCGTTTTTACTGTTATGTGTAGTTTGGAATTGAAGGTGAGGTATGCAAACTTTGAAGAAATGGTTTGACATTCAAAGCCAATGCCTACATCTTCGAAAGAGAAAAAATGCACCATTTAGTCCATAACATATGTGAATTAAGTATATACATTTTTATGAAATTGCAGAGCCCAAGCCAGAGATGTATAACTTTGCACTGCCCTGGCTTGGTGAAGGTTTGCTATTGGCCAATGGAGAGAGATGGTCAAGGTCACGGCGCCTTCTGACTCCAGCTTTTCACTTTGACATTCTCAAGCCTTACATTGTCATTAACAACAGGGCAGCCGACTTGTTGCTGGTATGTCGTAATTTTGAAAACATTAATTTCATAACTTTTGAAAGTATCCATGTCCCTTGTTCCTAGTCCTTTATTCCTCCATGTTGTCTAAATCAAGGAAATGTTATAGCAGTTGTGTTTGAAGCAGGATGTATGCCTTAAGAATAGAACATTTACCTTCTATTTTACATTTTTATTTTATAACATATTTTAAATGTCTGGTGTGTTGATTATTCTTTAAATTGTTTTAAGTTTCTTATGCTTTAAATTTTTTTGAGTGTAAATTTGTGTTTGTGTAATTTTGGTAGAATCGAATCAAAGAGAGCGTGGATGAAAAAAGAAGTTTTGAAGTGTTCAGTCTCATCAGTCTCTGTACACTGGATGTAATACTACAGTGTGCAATGAGCTTCAAAGATGATATTCAGCTAAAAGGGTAGGCCAAGTGCTAGCCGATGTTTTTCTATGACCTTGTCTGCACATAAATTGTAGGAACACATTTTCCATTAAGTGCTCTACCACAATGTTGCACAACAGGAAGTTAAGTTTCTAATTTTACATAAATCAGAGGTTCTTAAAGTCGTGATCATGTTTATGCTACGCTACGATACCCACTCCTGTCCCACAAAACCATTTATATAAAATGCAGCCTATCTGGTACTTCAAATGCAGGAAAGGAGCTTGCAAAGTTGCATCTGGTGAAATTTAACAAAAAGGAAAACGGCTTGCGGAGAACGGCTTGCCTAGACCCCTCCTTCCACCCACATTTTACCTTACCTGATAAAATCACATAGGTATCATATATTGTCGAACAGCTGCTGGATAGGCAGGGGTGGGGAAGTTGTCTGGTCACTGACGATTTGAACTTTGACCTGAGACTCCACTAACCACATGCGACTGGCAATAGACAATACTGCTGATGAATTGCAGCAAGAGCAAAGAATTTGTTTGTGAGCAGCTTGTGATATTGTTTTTTTTTTTCACCACACAAGTCTTTTTCGCTAAGCATAATGTATGCAGTTAAACGCACTGTGGCCACCAATGCCACGTGTGTATATAAGCTGTTGACACATGATCTGGGGCACTGCTTGATATTGTACTGCCGCGTTTTCCCATTACTTCATTATATCTTTTGCTCACTTTTGTGACTTGATCCATTTTTTCCTGAAAAGTAACACAATATGAGTTTATTTCATGTGCATTAATCGCTAGAACTATGCTGACAAATTGTTTTTTTCGATCATTGGCAGAGAAGGTCACCCTTATGTTCAGGCGGTCAATGAGCTTTCCCACTTGTGGTTTGAACGGGGAAGGTAAGTTTTATCATAAAGATTCCAGGCTTTTGAGGACTTTATTAAATGGACACATCACTGAATGTTTGACTACTTTTAGCAAACTTTTTGTGTAACAAGAAATTGACCAGCTAAATGGCAGTGTGATTGTGGTAAAAGAGAAGGCGGCTATCCACTGTATCCAGGGTAGAGCAGATATGTGGTGCAAGAGAGAGAGCGAACTTCGTTTGCGCCTAGTAAAAGCGTAAATGCACATCGGATTTTATTTTGAAATTATTTTGTGGTCTGCTTTCAATTTGTTTTCAGGAATCCTTTTTTGTACCTTGACTTCGTGTATCGAATGACTCCAAACGGCCGAAAGTTCCTGAAGCAGTGCAACGTCGTTCATTCCCTTTCAGAGAGAGTCATTCGTCAGCGAAAAGAGCAGCTGGTCAGCATAGACACAAGTCACTATTTCCACTAGTTCTTGTATTCAGTGGTAGACACAAGTCTATTCTAGTTATAGTCCGTGTGTTCATTATAGATACATGTTGCTATTTCTATTATGTCCTGCGTCCAACTGAATAATGACTTTTTCCACTACTTACGTTCATCATAGATACAAGTCTGTTCTCATTATTTCACAAACATTGCGAACAAACTTGAAGTAGAAAGATGGGCTTGGGCGCTCCCTAGTTGCATATTTCCATTTCTTCAATCTCAAAAAGTTATGTTAACTAAACAAACTTTGTGAAATTGCGTGTGTCGAGGTGTATGTGGGTCGGTTAGTAGGGGTGGGGATTTTGTATGTGTATGTGTGTTCATGGGGATGGGAATGAACTGCCTTAAGTTTCGAGATCAAGCACAGCAAGAGTGTATCTGTGTGACAGGAAATCGAAGGACCCCCCAAGAAAAGGTACCCAGATTTTCTTGACATCCTCTTGACGGCCAAGGACGAAGCGGGCCAAGGTCTGACACCCAGGGAAATACGAGACGAGGTGGACACTTTTATGTTTGAAGGCGAGTACACGCATACGTCAAACTTTCCCCACAAACATTGGGCCCCTTTTGGTTTGATATTCATTTCGTTTAGGTAAAACGGTAAAGATGCATAAATATGGCATATGCCATGCTTATCCATTTTTTCTGATTTGTGCCAGAACCGCAAATAAGTTATGAAAGGAGATCAATATGGAGTCGTCCGCTTTTTTGGTGGTCATCTTAGTAATCTAGTGTTTCTGTTCGTTTTGTAAGTTTAAAAAGCTCCACTTTCTCCATCGTCGTCATATCCACCATCCATATCTTCCATCTCAACTATATCCTCTCTCCATTATCATCCATCAGTCATCAAAACTCACTTGTTCGAGACAAGAATTTGTTTTGCTAGCGACCCTTCCATACTTTGATAAAGGCCCACGTGTCCTCATCAGGTCATGACACAACGGCCTCAGCCATCTCGTGGATCCTGTACTCGCTGGCCCAGCACCCCGAGCACCAGCAGAAAGTCCAAGCGGAAGTGGATGCCATCCTGATGGAGCGGGACTCGGACGACATCGAGTGGTGAGTTCCACAAGGCAAACAATGATGTAGAGTCCTGTCACTGTTCGACTGCTTACCAAGCTAGCTTCAAATGTAAGTTTATGCAGTTTGCTTTGAGAGAATTCTTCGTGGCACTGAAAACAGTCTCGATCAATCTTGTTTCTTTTAAAATCTCCATCGTTTCAGTACTAAATCAGAATCATCTACAGCAGGGGTCTCAAACTCAATTTACCCGGGGGCCACTGGAGGCAGAGTCTGGATGAGGCCGGGCCGCATCAGGTTTTCCACAAGAAAAGCTCTTACAAAAACATTCCAATGTCATCAAATGTCTTATTTTTTCATCTTATTAAAAAATAAAAATAAATTAACAAATTTATAAGAAAAAATAAATCAATCAGTAATAAATAAATAAATTGAAAATGAAAATATAATAATAATGCAGCAGATATAGAAGACTGAAGAAAATATAGTTGCTGACCAGAGAAATGTCATTCTCTTTGGTTGCTTTCTTAAAGAAATGTTGTTGCCTCAGTAGATATGTTTTAAGATTAGCAACCCGGCTGACTCTCTCATCTCCCTGGTATTTTGCATACTCCTCAGCATGTCTAGTTGTGTAATGATATTTCAAATTGTATTCTTTGTGCACTGCAACTTTCTCTGTGCAAAGAAGACACGTTGGGCTGCCTCTGTGCTCAACAAAGAAATATTGCTCTTCCCACTTTTCCTGAAATTGTCTGTGCTCATCACCAACCTTTCTCTTAACTGCAGGCTTTGAAAAAGACATGTATGGGGCTGTGCGTAAAGGTCTTTGCGGGCTCACTGTTGTGCAATGGCAAACTTAAACTGACTTTCGTTCCGCACACCTCATTGAACTACCAACACAAACGGCGTATCTTCACCACATACAACTTTACGTTTCCTCGAGACGGACCTCCTTTCGCCAGCGAGCAGTTTGAAAAGTGAGGATTTTTCTCACGCCGACGCCAAGATGTTTCTCCCTCCAAGTGGCGTGTCTCCAGTCCTCCCTTTGAAGTTGACCGATTCAGGGAAACTGGCAGACACCCAACTTTTCCCACGGCCGTCCGCTTGAAGTCGGCGGTCCACGTGTCACTGGTCAAGATTTATGGCCACCCGCCCGAACCATCCACAGGACAGTTGACAGAAACTGGAAGTTGCAGACTAAGGAGCGAGAGAGGAGAAGATATACAGTCAAATCTCCCTACTATGCCACCCCGCTATTATGCCACTCTCGGTATTATGCCACTTTTGCTTGGTCCCGACTATAAATTCAATGTAAAAAAAATTTACTATGCCACCCCCTACTCACGCTACTATGCCACTTTTTGTGATTGTTAAAAGACACAAGTTGTGAAATTCCGCGCAGTGCTCGATTATTATACTGTATGGTAGTGTGGGACATCGCAGTTAGGTGGGTGGAACATAGCACGCACACAGGGAGGGTGGAGGCTGGCGATGAGGGTGGTAGTCGCTGGCCGGGTGACAGCCACATGACAGGGAGAGCGGGAGGGGGTCGACTAGCGACAGGATGCAGGTGTACGGATGTGATTGCCTGGTTGGGAGGGGTGGAGGGTGAAGAGGTGAGGGGGAGAATGAGAGGAGACAGCTAGCGCCAGCCGACGATTCTTGAGAGCTTTGGATTGACGGGTAACTTGAGCAAATAAAGCCTTTTTTTACGAACCCTCAGTATTATGCCACCCTCGCTACTATGCCACTTTTGCTCGGTCCCGGTAGGTGGCATAGTAGCGAGATTTGACTGTAACAGTATCAAACTCGGGCCGCACTAACATGAAACTTTGATATTGAGGTGGGGGCCGCAAACTTTTGTTTCGCGGGCCGCAGTTGGCCCGCGGGCCGCGAGTTTGAGACCCCTGATCTACAGTGTACCACTCTTAGACAAGCAGCCAGACTGTTTAGTTGAATCTAATAATAATTATGTTTATTCATAGAGCCCCAACAGCAGAAAGGGCCCAAGGTGCTTTTATACTCTTAATTGCACGAACACACTTCAGTAGGCATCAAATTCATCAAATTCATTGACATTCAAATCATAACTACTCATTCTCTATCTCCGTCTCTCACACCCACCCGTGAACCCCTTCCTTCCCCCTACACTCACACGACAGAGTGTGGAGGAAACCGGAGCACTGGGAGAAATCGACGGTTAGCCCTGTAAACAGGTGTCACATTCAGAGAGAGGAAGATTTGGATTCTTGTTATGTTCTTACTATCGAGTCATCCTTCCTGCTTTATTTTTATTTCCATGTTTTTGATGCCAGGGATGATTTACCTAAACTGGAGTACCTCAGCCGGGTCATCAAGGAGGGCATGCGGTTGCACTGCCCCGTGCCCTTCATACAGCGGAAACTAACACAACCCACCACTGTCGATGGTGTCACACTTCCAGTCGGAACACAATGCACCATCCAGATCTTGAACCTTCATCACAACCCGCAGGTCTGGAACGACCCCTGGACCTTCAACCCGGACAACTTCAGTCCTGAAAACTTGCAGAATAAAGACACCTACGCTTTTGTGCCTTTCTCCGCTGGCCCCAGGTAGGTTTGAGAACTTTGTAGTTGTCGTTAAATATCATTGAGTGGCCCGAGGAAGTTGTTGCTTAACGTATGACTTTCGTTGAACATTACAAAACTAGTTCTTCAAGAAAAATCTCGGTACACATGTACTGATAAGTCGAATATAACCGAGATTAGCAAATACTGGACACTGGAATTCTTTAGTAAGTCTATGGAACCATTTTTCACTCTGTGTCTGTGTTTCAACGGTCTGTTTTGGTGTCTCCGCAGGAACTGCATCGGTCAGCACTTCGCTATGAACGAAGAGAAGGTGCTCCTCGCCCGACTTCTGCGCAAGTAAGTGTGAGTGCGTGAAGACAGAAAACAACATACCATCAGTATGACGCTCCTGTGCTCTAGTCAGTTGATGTAAGACAATTTCGTTTCGTCTTTTTATGTCGAGCTTAATTACTTGGTTTCAGGTACAGTTTTTCATTGGACGAGAGCCACCACGTGAGCAGAAAGATTGCGGCTGTCATGCGGGCAGAGAATGGCATCAAGATGTTTGCTACGCCCAGGATCTAGAGGCGGCCTGCATCAGTATCGATGAGTGCCTCACCCCAGTCTTTCTGCCCAACATTGGGCCATCCTGTGATAAACATTTGACACTCCAGATACGCAGTTCGTTGAGTTTATCTCACAGTGCAAAATTATCTTTCAAATATTGATGACAGAGTATGTGCAATATGAAGGTCTCCCTAATTTATCTCCAGCTTACAGTGTGTTTAATCAGAGATGTGACTTAATACATCTCAAACTATTATTTTTTAGTTAATTAGGTGAGAGTTTTCAACACCAGAAAATAATCGTATGTGATTGTAGAAGGCGAAGGGACTCACATGTAAGATAACACATTCATTTTAGAGCACATTCAGAGTTGAAATTTATACCTTCTTCGGGTCGTGCACTTTTGATTACTCTTCACAACGCTTTTGAACACTTGGACAATCTTCGTCGGGACAATTCTTCAAAGTTTTTATAGTAAAAAAACACCAGCTGGACTGATGGAGCAGAGAAAGTACAGAATACGTTTAAGGGACAAACGGTGCAAGCAGTTCTTATGCACTTTTGTCAGCTGCAGACTCGTCCGAGAGCATTCTAATTGCCTGTGAACTATAAATCACGTACAGTCGAGCTAAAGAGCTTATGATTCGACAGTAAGTAAAATATTGGTGAAAAACCCAAGAAAAGTTTCCAGTGATTGGAGTAATGTACGATTTGGTATGTATTCTTATTTTCTTAAGTTGCTGTATCAATATTAAATTATTTCATGGCAAAAATACGAACATGTTAGAGTGATTAAAGAGACAGAAAAAGTGAATGAATGAACGTCATTGCATGTGTGTTGTTGTGTGGGTGTGGGTGGGTGTAACAAGAAAGGTTCTGTCATAAGCCATATACCACGGACCACACACACATACACAAACATATATGGTTCTCGCACGTACACAGCAGATGTGTACAAAGTCGCTGAGGAATGTGTGTTGTAACAGTTATTTAAAACGTCGTTGAGACGTGCATGAAGTCACCGAAGGATGTATAACCTCATTGATGGATGTACAGAATTACATAAGCATATAAAGTCACAGCGTTTGCGACTTCACCGAGGGATGAATAAAGTCTCCGCTGGCGGAACAATGTTACCATTGCACGTGTCGCCATAGCAACAGAGATGACACACGAGGTCCTCGGTGTACACGACTGGGTCGTACTGTATGCACTGGACTCTGTCGGAAGACTCCACGTACCACAGCTGGGTGCACAGCTCCGTGTTGACACACCTGCAACAGTGTCACACACGTTACATCTCCAGTCACATGCAGAGTGCAGCACACGGACGGCTTCTGTGGTGATTGCTAACACGACGGTGGCACAGGAATGAAACAGTTCCATACCTATCGAGACCAAACACAATGGTGCAGGTCTAGTCAGTCTTTGGTTTACCCGTACTGGCCATCAGACTTCCAAATGGTGCAGTCGTCTTTGTCAAGTTCGCTGTCATCGTTGCAGTCGTTATTAGAATCGGAATATCCAGGAATAATTGTCCTACCTTTTATAGAAGACAGCCTGGCCGTCGTTCTGGAAGATGTCATTTATGCAGTAGGGAGTGGCATCATCACACTTGGAAGTCGTGGCCATGAACAGTTCTTCATCAGAGCATGGTGTCGATGAGTCTAGGTCGCCACACTGCTGGCACACCGAGCCGGCTAGTTCTGAGCCTGGACACGTGCGTAGACAAGATTCGAGTAAAGATGATCGTCATAAATGTTTAGTGAATTAAACTTACACATTTTTTCTGGAAAGATAGCCAATGAGCGATGTATGGGGCATACAACCAATAGGTAACAGTTACTATTTATTGAATAACGTTTTCAAACTACGACCTCGGTATATTAACCTCTGGTTGTGTTGAGTATCGTGGATGGGGTTGCTGATGGTGTCGACGTTGCCACTGTAGTCTCGGTCTCCAACGGCTCGGAAATTGAGGTTTGCTTTGTAGATGAGGAAGATAATGATATCAGTTCCGGTGACGACTGGCTTGACGGAGATATTGACTGGGTCGTTGTTAATGTCACGTGTTCTGTTGTTTCTTCTACTACATTTGTTGATATTGTCACCTGGTTTGTCGAAGATATTTCTTGAGTCGGTGATGTCCATGCTGATATCTGAGTTGTTGGAAACACAACTGCACTTGGTGCTGAAAAAATGAGGTGAAATACTTTTCAAACTTGATATACTAGCAAGAAAATAATTTTCATAATAGAACAAGGCTCTGATAACACTGAAAGTACAAAACCAGGTGCTAACTTCGAGATATAGAAAATCGGACTATATTTGAGGTTTGTTTATTTTTATTTTTTATTTTTTGGAGGTGGGGGGGGTGATGGGTAGAGATGAAACTCCCTATTACATGTAAACAACTCACCAAATTCGCACACGTGACCAAACTTGTACTGGAGGGCGAAAGAAGCTGAACATGGATACAATTTCAAGCCATTGCTGCTCTGAGGGTCGATGGCAACGCAGCCTTTGGTGCTGTTGCTGCTTCCGTCTTCTTCCACAAAGTTCGGGTACTCCACAGTTATTCCTGTACAGCAACCAGGTAGACAGGACAACCACTAGTTACTGCTTATTGTCATATTACTGTGTGCATTACTCATTCTTCATTGTTTGCATTGCTAAAAAAATTATATTTATATTTAAATAACATCAAAAACGTGTTAGCAACTCTTCCTGTAATCAGATTTAAATTCTCCAAGTGAATAGATATTCTTAAAACAAAATGGTTTTGTTATTAGAATTGTTCCTACCTTCTGGCGTACGGAACGGGCCTAGTGGTTCATCTCTTACCAGACCGATCCACACAGGCTGACTGTAGTTGAACTTGGTTGTGAGCTGGTCTAGTAGAAAGAGTTGAGTATCTTTATCCCGGATGACCGCCAGTTGGCCTCGGTAGACCCTTTCGTCAGGCAACAAGGAGTAGCCAAGAGTCAGTGTGCCTCCCCTATTTTATTATTATTATGACTCTAACTTCTCAAGACTGAAACTTTCCTTGATTCTGAAATCTTTTAAATATGATGTACTCTGAAGGTAAAAATTATGCTAGACTAAATATCGTATCTAGCACTCAGAACCCTGCGAATGTTTCTTCCATTAATATTTATGATGGAGCTTGGGACTTCTCGGTTACCAGAGGGTTGCAAAATGTGTTACAATGAAAGATTTCCTTGCTTTGCTAGACATGTGTAAAAACGAATTCTTTGGCAAAGGGTTAGCATGTTTATCACACGCAAACGTGTTTATCACACTATTCTTTTTCGGTCAGTTCGATACTCTTATGTATGATTGTGTAGATAAACACCTGTGTGTGTGTGTGAGAGAGAGAGAGAAGTTTAGTGAGTTTTTTCCTTTGCTCTTCGCAGGATATATATGCTAGGATGCAGGGATGGGCAAGCTACTTTTAATTTGTAGCCGGCTAGGCTACAGCTACTTTTTTTCAAAATGTAGCCAGCTACACTACAGCTACAATTTTCCAAAACGTAGCCAGCTACTTTGGGCTACTTTTAAAATGTAGCCAGCTTCTTTTGGCTTCTTTTGGCTACTTTTAAAAGCGTGATGTTATAACAAGTTAGCTGTAGTCAGCTGGCTGTAGCAACATACACAAACATCAAACATACACACAAAACACTATTACTTGCTAACACAAGAACTGGTTTTTATATACATTGACCTTTATTCTGATCTGAGACCACCAAAAACTCCATATTAACAACAAAATGCAAAGGTATAAAACAAACTTTTGACTTAGTGCTGATAATTTGTGAATACTGTTAAAACAAATCTACATGCTTTCAGTCCTTCATGGAATTGAACTTGACCAGAACTTTGGCCTCGAAGTTGCTGTCTGTCACCCTAGTGCGCAGCTTTGTCATGATAAGTCCTGCCAGACTGAACTATCTCTCAACCGCAGCACTGCTTGGCAAGACGGTGTTGGTGCGCAAAGAGGTTTGTTTGATCGTGGGCTATTTGTCCAGTTCACTGACATTCTGCGACAATCCAGACATCAGGAAGGTAGTTGTCTCAGGGGTCCCGGTAACTTCTTCATAAATGATGAAGTCTGCCTGTTCAGCTGAGCATGAAGAAGGACAGGTTGCATTCCAACAGGTAATCAAGGACAGCGGAATTGACGTCTGCTTAGCTGACGGTACTCTCGTGTTCCACTTTGAAGAGCTTCGAGACAGAGGGTTGGTCGTCGTCTTCCCTTTTCCGCTTTCGTGACGTTTCCAAGTCTTGAGTCAACTGCCTGGCAAGCAGTGGATGTTTCCTCTAAAATAAACACATGAAAATGAAACAAAATTTTAGAAGTCCATTCACAATCACAGCAAGTTTCTACCAAGCTAATTGTCATATTCATTAAATAAATATTCAAGCCACCATACTGTCAAACGTCTCCATGCTCTTTTCATACAAACAAACCAAACACACACACACACACACACACACACACACACACACACTTTATGACAAAGACTAAATAGATAGTACAGAAACGGTAAAGACAGCAGTTTGATCAGTCGTCGCCCCTGTGGTAATCACGTTGATGCAACCCCGTACACTCCTCTATTCCTAAAGCAGACAAGCAAGAAGATGAAGAATGAAGATCGATGAAAATCTCAACGAACTTACCTGCAAGTGCGTTGTCAAATTAGACGCCGACGTCTTGTTCGTTGAGTACTTCGTGCTGCCGCATCCATTCTTGCATTTGAAACTATACCCACAATTTTGTGGCTTCGCAAAATGTAAAAAAATTTCAAAATAAGGCTGGAAATTGATGGCTGGTCAAATCGCTCCCGCACATGGACGACACAGTACTTGCGGTTACTGAGCGTGCGAGACACGTGGTGTCTGGCGTCACAACACCGAACAGTGAGAGCAGTGACTGACACGCTGTCGACGAATGGTCGTGAAAGTAGCCAACATGTAGCCAAGCTACAGCTACTTTCTAAAATGTAGCTACGGCTACAAGCTACTTTTTTTTAATTTGTAGCTGGCTAAGCTACAAGCTACAAAATTTGTAGCCAGCTACAGTAGCTGTAGCTAGGCTACAGCTACTCCCCATCCCTGCTAGGATGCGAATAATGAATCATGTCTATTAGAATGTCAGCTCATGAAGCATGGCTTCCATAGGAGTAAAAGTACCTGCATGTATCCTGGACGGCGTAGTAGCTGGCTGTCCTAGCAACGACAAACAAGTAGCAGCTGTTGCCATAGGCAACGAGGTCAGTGCTGGAAGGATGCGACAGTGCGGAACAGGATGGTATGGATGGTATGGATGGTGTGGATGGCAGGGGCGTAGTTTTGGCGCCAGCAGTCTTGTTTTCGGAAGCTTTTACACAAGAACGGCATGTTATGGCTTTACAAAGCAGTTCTTAGTTTAAATTTATTTCTTAGTTATCAGTTTTTGTTTAAACCTGTTTTTTGGCGATATTGATGTTGAATGTGTAACTCCCTGACTGGCCTTCATGCTGATAATCTCAGCACACCCGTTACTGTACACAGGACAGAGAGGATGGGCTTGACCACCTTTGTGTGAATTAGAGGCTCGACATCAGCTCAAACCCCAATCTCCTCAAATGCACGGTAAATGGCAAAAGGGAAAAATGGAACTTTTTTTTGTCTCGTTAACCTTTTTTTAAAAAAGAAGACTCCCTGTCTTCTTTGCCCTCCTTTCCTTTTTTTTTTTCTATGCACCCTACATACTTTCGATAACAGTTTGACCCGGTTATGTGATTGCCGGTTTGCCATTAATCAGAGTCACGCACTCATTTCAAGGAGATAAAAATAGACTAACCCTATTTCTTCGTCTGCAATGTGTGTCTGTTGCTTTAAACTCAGACAGAAGCTAAACAATACTCATGGAGTAATGGCTACTGTTGTCCAGATACACTGCTTGCACTTAAGAAAAATGAAAAAGCTTCAGATCTCCATGACCGTAGCTGAAACCCACTCACTCACAAACATTTTTGAGAATTTGAGATTAACACACGGTGCAAACCAGACTTCTAAGCTCACAAGATGTGCCAAAATAGTTAATTGTAGAACAGGCTTTACAAAAAATAGAGAAAAAAAAACCTTACCAAACTCGCACACGTGACCCAGGCGAGTGGCTGTGGACAAGAAACTATCACAAGAGTAAGTTATCCATGCTCCGTTATTCCCGGCGTCCATAGCAACGCAGACGTTTCCAGAGCTGACGTTTCCGGGTTCTTCCCTTGCCCAGTTCCAGAATTTAGGTATCGAACCTGCAAAGGATTTACAATGTGTGGTAAAGTGCATTTCTTTACAAGGATAAATTAAAGATAAATTTTGCCTTGAGATATTTTCTACTTGCGTTGTTTCAAATCATGTCGACTGTTTTCTGTCTTTGAATGAATAACATAAGTGTGTCCATGCGCACGCATGCATGAGTATACGAGGAAAAATAGGATGGGGAGGAAAGGATGGATAGTGTGGTCTGCATGTCTGTCTGGATGGCTGGCTGGCTGGCTGAGTGCAGCACGGCAACTGACCATCGGGAAAGGCGAATGTGGAGTTGTCTTGAGCACGTGTCAGTCCTATCCACACGGGCTGTGAGTAGTTCAATCGCCCCGAGAGCTGTTCTTGTAAGAACTTCTGTGTTTCCACGTTTTCTACCGCAGCCAGCTCTCCGCCAAATATGCTGCACAAAGAGTCACACAGATGAAGAGTTAAAAAAAAAACCAACCTGTAAAAAAATCGCAACAGAAAAGAGTAGCAAAAATAAATGGTGGAATCAAAAGATACAAAAATCTTTGTACTAAAAATTATATGAATTGTTCTGCAAAATTACCACAAAATCTGGGATAAAAAATTTATAGCCGTCAACTTGCGTCTCCCTCTTTTCTCTCCATTTTGAATAACAATACTCACATTTACTACGTCGGTAGTTAATGCTAACAAAACAACAACAAAAAATCCTTCCACCACTACATAGGGGAGGAGGTTATTGGTGCTTTACTACACAGGGGAAAAAATAAACTGGCATAGAAAAATAGATGAAACTTTTGTTCTCCAAAGTCACTATAATATAAACTTCTCAATACCTGTATACGTATACACGTGAAGAGTAAATATTACAGCTAAGGCAGACTCTAATTTCGTATAAATTATCGCAGAACCGAAAAATATTAATTTCGTACCGACATGTGCTGAGGGCAGCACTGTACGTTGCCCTTACGGAAGTGACAAACAAATAGCAGGTGTCTCCAAACTCTATGATGTTGTGATCGTGCAGAGGACAGATATCGGACACCACAGAGGCTGATGAGAAACGCAAAATTTCTATCAATATTTTCTTATTTGAAATTTTAAAAAATTATAATAACAGCAACAGCAGCAGCAGCAGCAGCAACAACAACAACAACAACAACAACAACAACAACAACAACAACAACAACAACAACAACAACAACAACAACAACAACAACAAAATAATGTATTTGTACAGCGCAGCATCCCGACCGAGCAAGGTCGCACCCTCTGCTACGACCAGTAATGATGATTAAACATTAGGTAACACACAGTCTACTGTGAGATATGTATAGGAAAACAGAACAACATAAAGATAACTGCATAATTTATGTGCGTGCGATTATGTTAAAAGTGAAATACAAAGAAAGAAAAGATCAAAAGAAAACTTCTTCGAACATATTTAAACAGGAAGAGAAAGCTGCAAGATAAAAACATTTTCAGCAAGGCCAGGTCGCACCTTAGGATGGAAGCCATAGCTAAAGACTATAGTAATGTTAACATGTGAGCAAGCCTGACCAGGTCAGAACGAAATGAGAACACTGCTCTGTACTTGTCATTACTTTTTCTACGGGGAAGATAATAAAAGTATTCCACAGCCTGTAACATGTTTCTTTTCTTCTATACTTAAAGACGTTATGGACTTACTTGTTGCAAGACACAATGAAAAAATAATAAAAATTCCTTCAGGCGCCATATCGTGCGATCGCTATCTCATAACCACACCAGCATGAGCTTCCACAGCCTGAGGTCTTCGAAGTTCTTATCAGAGGACTTAAAATAGTATACGCCCTACATCAGCGGTTCTCAACCTGTGGGTCGCGACCCCCTGGGGGGTCGCGACGTGCCTACAAGGGGGTCGCGAAGGTGGTCTTTTTTTAAAAGTTTCTGATACCGGTATTAGCTTAGATGTCTTTTTCTCTCCTATTCAAGTACACTCTCTCGGCATGCAGTGACTTCTCACTTCCAAAACTCAAAACACAATCCCCCTCTCAACAATTAAGCTTCCAATCTCCCTCCCTTTGCCCTCTCTCCCAGTCACACCTCTCTCTCTCTTTTTAAACATCTAAAGGCACACATTCAGGAACGTCCATCTTTGCACGTGCTCAGTCCTAGGTCCCTGGACAGAAGGCCATGACCAGGGGTGGGGGCTTAAGAACGACCGATGGCTGCTTGCTAATGGTAGAGAAGCTGAACGTTGTGAATACTTCTCTGCAAGGGAACGAGAAAGATACGCCAAAAAATATTTTTGATATGGTGCTTGTGTAAAGAAGCTTGAAAGATACAACACCGCGATTGACTCTGAATGTCTTCCAAGCGTCAACGAGAAAGAATGTGTGCCAGTGATGGACAATGGTGTGGGAATAGCAGAACATCGATAAACACAAAGCAAACGACCAACACCACAGAAAAAATTTCCCTAATAGTTGTTCTTGTTGCCTCGACGCGGCTTCGATTAGCTAAGGCTTTCAACCTAAAACCCTATTTTAATCCTTCTTAGACTATGATGGTGTAAGGAGAGAACGATGATACTCTGTTTGTAGAACCCGCAATTGAGAGATCTTATAACTATTGCATGGGATAACTTTTCAGATCATAAATACATTATACATACATATATATACAAATATACAAATATATTCACTCGACGCTGTTACCGGCAGACCAACAGTGACTCCAGATACTCTGCACAAATGCAGGTGCACATACACAACACTTCCCACACTAGGTGAAAGCGAGTAAGCGACATAACACCAAGTAATCATAGGAGTACAATCCACATTCCAAAGCGTCATGGGCTGGAACTCACTTGGGGCGGGAATATGTAGTCATCGCCCTTTGGAATGATCCACTGGTAGGCACGGTCATGTTTGAATAATTCGTGTTCTGCTGGAGAAACTGTCAAGCAGCTCACACGCCACACAGGTCGCAGTCAAACAAAGCACGGGCTCTCCATGGTAAACGAGGATACCTGTGTCACTCGGAGCCCGCGGCGGGAAATGTCTTACGATCGGTACTCCGAGCGATTTTATTTTTTATGTTTGTACAGTGATACCTCGGTTCTAGAACATAATTCGTTCCGGGAGGACGGTTGTTCGAGAACCGAAGCGAAGCAATGAAACCCATAGGAAATAATGGAAACTGGATTAATTCGTTCCAAGCCCAGAAAATGCCTATTTACTGGCCTAATTTGTATATAATATGTAGAAAAACCTGAGTCTCAACAAGAAATAAGAAAAAAAGTATTAAAATAAATAAAAAAAAAATAAAATGTACTGTACAGTACAGTACAGCAAATTGTGTTTCATTTACTGTACCTGTACCAAACTTTATGGCAGGAGGGAATGATTGTATGAAGGGGAGTCCTCTTCAATAAAAACAGAGGTAACTGCTCTTCGGGTGTTTCTGTTCTCTGTATCTTTTGCTGAGGAGAATCAGAATCTTGCTCTGCAGTTGCTTGTCTGATTTCTTTACGGAAGAATTTGTCAATTGTTTGCTGTTTTTTTCTCCTCTGCACTCACACTGATGACGTAAGCAAGGCGCGCTGGCCGAATGAACGCCATTCGGCTCAACTCGGCTCATCTCGGACGTTCGGATGTTCGAGTTCCAAATATTTGTTCGGATTCCAAGACAAAATTTTCTCGAATTTCCTGGTCGAATACCGATTTGGTCGAAAGTCAAGGCGTTCGAGAACCGAGGTATCACTGTAATTTTAAAAAAATACATAAACATTTATTTTGCATTAACACATCAAACACATTACAGGCTTACTCCGAGTGATTTTTGCCTACAGTTTGTCCGGGCTAGCGGGGTGAAACCTACTCACACATTCAGATACATTTCTTTAACCCTAATCTACTCACTTGCATACCGCTTTCAGTCTGTCACTCAAATTGGCCTATAAAGGGCTAAAACGTCCTTTAGGCATGGACTGGTCCGTGACAACTAGCTGTTGTCATGACAAAAAATTGATAAAGAGAAGAAGGAAACAAAAACACAATCGTTTTAGTAGTTTTTAATCAGTTCTTTAGTAACATAGCTACAATTGCCTCCGCGTATTACTCTAACAATCCAGACCCAAGTCTGTTAATAAAACAATACCGTGCAGGACAAATTGTCTCGGGGTAAGAGTAGGATCTGGTACATTTAAAACATCCGAGTTCGTACAAGTCTTTCTAGCACATGTTTGTACTTAGAGGGGGCGTGTATGTGTTTACAATGCGTGTCTTGTTAGATAGATGTTAGAGCGTTGTAAGATTTACAATAATCGAAACAATCGATAGTCTGTCTGTTAGAAGTTTGAAAAATGCACTAAAACCCCAATCTATCATAGCTAGAAGGCATACAGATAAATATTGTGTCATTCCTTCCTGAGTTAAACAGCTTTCGTGTATTACTTTCTAAAGAATACATATTAATCGGTTAAATATTTCTAATGGCAGCTTATAGAGCCCTTTCGAAAAAACCTTGAAGGCCAGATGTACACTTTGTTCATAACAGCCAGCTGGATTGCTATAGCGAAGCAGTCAGATACAAAGATTAGTTGACTGCTAAAAGTTAACCATTTAGCCAACGGTAAGTCGTATGTTATGCTTCTGGTCTTAGGTTTCTGTCTTGCCTGAAGCGAGCAAGTTGTTCTATTTATATCACGAAATAGCACTTTAATTTAAAATATTAACCTCTCAAATGTTAGAAATCTGGCAGTTCTGGTGACTAGAGAGAATTATAGCATCGTATATAACAGATTATTTTGTACAACAACTATATTGATGCTGGAGCTATGCTGTAACAGCACGCGCACTAATGTTCACTCATGCACAGAGCATAATTATTACTGTCATGATACGGTAATTAAGAGCTCCTAACTCTTGGCTCTGCAGAAGGGGAATAATCTTAAAGGTTAGTCCCTACACTACTAGTCTGTCCACAACAGTCTGTCCAACTTTTCGCGAAGGAAAGTTCTATAAATAGAACACATAGAATTCTCACAAACATTGTGAAATAGTTCGTGTCTATCTTCCATGTCATGAAGGTTCTCTGTTTATTGTTAAACTTATAGAAACGAGTCAACTACATCTTCAAATTCTCTATTTTGATGAAATCGTCCGAGAGAGATCGAACTTCTTTCCCGTGAACCACTGACCTCAACTAACTAGAGAGAAGATTCAGGATAGATGGCAAATATGTCATATAATTAGTTTCGCAATCTCACACTGTGAGTTTTGAAAAAAAGGCTTCTGGATTCAAGACAGTGGCACACAAATGCACATACACCGATAAAGACATAAGAAATGACAATAAGATGTTATCACACTAAGAAGTGTAAAGACACAAGCGGAGGGAGTCATAAGTTGCAGTTTCTAATTCACATATTTAACTAAACATATTCAATAAATATTAACTTTTTGCGTTTAGTTTTCAATGCCAAGTTCACGCAATATAAATTTTACTGACTTTTTAACGTTCGTGGAAATATATACATTTAGATATATAAAAAATCGTTACACAATTTTTAAACACTACAATCCATAGATATCACACGTAAACATTCATTAGTGAAAAAAATCACAATTGCTTGCAAGCATTGAAATGTAAATTAGAATTTTACGGATCCTTGGAACACACAGTCATGAAAAAAAAAATCAAGTACAATTGAAGACTTCGTCAGGTTCGTGATTCTGAAATAAAGTGTAACATTTGATACACAAGGAGATATTTTGAAAGTGACAGCTAGGGGGACATCTTGCAGACATATGAGTGGCTGGAAGTCATTCTACACTAGTTTTTGTTGAAGCAAGCGATACTTCGTGTAACATTATCACTTAGATGTTCTTGGTTTGTATATGCCAGCATCGACTGAGGCACAGAGTCAGCAAAGTTGTTTTATTTTTCTTTGAGGATGGTATCGTGCTAACATGTGTGACCACAGCATCCTCCCTGTCGCAGAGTCTGTATTCAGAATTCAGTCTGTACTTAGTATTCTGTATGTATAGTTAGTCTTCAGTCTGTTACCGTGATGTTCTTATTATTTCCTATTTCTGTTCTATTTTTTTAGTTTAAATTTTGTCAAAGACTCAAGGGACGCAATGACCTATTGACCGCTCTTAAAATAAAATTTGTCTTCTTTCTCTGTTTTAGATGCTTGCGTTTCGGTATCAACGGTTCAGAATAGCTCGATTCGCCGCATTTTCATTTTGTTTTCCAAATGTATTTCAAATTAGAAATTTTAATTAAAAATAATTTGAAAAATCGAATTATAAACCTGCCAGTGATTATGATTTTCATTATGGCAATAAAAAATAACACCACTTTAAAAGAAACGGAATGGGATGCCAAAGCACACTGCACCTACAGATACACTTTTGAATGTAGTGGATGCATACGATGTCAAATCTGATCAAACTTTGAGCAGTTGAGGCAGGGCAATTACAGGCAAACAATGTAGACTTGACTGCATTTTCTGAACTACACTGCGTGCTACAAAAAGCTCATGATGTAACCTTTAATGATACTTTCCTTCTGAAGAGAGGGACGGAATAAGGAAATCACAGGCACTGCGAGACACACATAAAATAAACTATGTCCCAGTTCACCATGATGGAAAGACTGAGGCTTGGAGGAGAGTATAAAATAGGGTAGGCAATAGACTAGCAGCAGGAGCGAGACTAGAGACTACGCGACGGTTTCTAGTTGGAACCAGGACGAGGCTACCAGACTGCAAGCCGTAGTTCATTCATGGAACATAAACCTCTATCAGTGTAAAAAAATATTTCGAAAACAAATCACTCTTTTGAGTGTAAATTAGCATAAAGCAAATGACCGTTATAGAAAACAATAATGTTCAGACATGTTCTTTCAAGATGTTGACAGACAATGTTGGCAGCAATGACTTCACAACTACATGGTAGAAGGTGCCACATTAAAGGCTTTCCGACAGAGATGCCAGTCCAGGTAGCCAGTCCAGCTTTTCACGCCTGCGTGTATGTTCTTCGCGCCCGTAGAAACACGTCGCTGTGTATACTATCCTCATTACCTCGATAGAAATCACCCTTTGACCCATGATCTTTTTCAATCACAGACAAGTCCTTGACCATGTTCAGTCTACCAGACCCTGCACTTCTTTTCTGGATTCATTCGGCTTCCAAGAGGACAGTTGAAGGCCGTGGCAAAGTCTTCAGAGTTTTGAAGCGTGCCAATCACCCTGAAGGGAAAATGGTTAGAGTTTTAAAAATGTTATCGAAGTGCCTCTGGAAAAAGTCATCCTCTTCCTCTCAAAGACACGAGCATTCATGTCTCAGTACATTTATTTAAATCAAGGGGTCGGTTATTTGAAAGAAAATGCTCACCTGTATGGACTGGGGGCAAAAGCGTGACTCTTCACCTTCTCAATCTTGTACTCATCACGGTCGTTCGTACACCACAACTGCGAGGAAACAGACACAAGAAGGTGAATGTTTCCATCCTGGCTACCATAGACTTTCTTAAAAAAAAAAAATCCAGACCTAGCTAACTGCTTTCAGGACTCCTGAGCTGAATGGCATAATGTTGTCGGAATAAAGTATTTTCTACTGACACTCTAAGTAACTTTTTATTGAATGGAATTTTCCATCTTTTGGTAATGTCTACGAGAAACAACATAATTTCTTAGCTTTCAGGTTGTCGGTCATACGAAAACTATTGCAAATTCCACGTAAAAAGACCAACAAAGTCCCTAACGATGCAGAAAAGCCACCGATGGCTCTATTTAGTGCAGCTACTGATGACAATTACCTGGGCAAAGCTGAGGAAAAAAATTTGGTTGTGAGTGAGATTCAGACCTGGAAGCAGCCTTTCTTCTAACCCATTTTCTTGAACCCATCTCCGATACGCCTGCAAGACAGTAGGTAAACAAACTTGGTGTATGTTCCTCAACTATATAAAGACTGTTAAGAAATAGATGTGTCAAGATCTGACAGAAAGACGGATAGAAAGAAAAGCAAGCAACAAAGAACGAAGAAAGAACAAACAATGAAAGAAAACAGAGAGAAACAGAGAACAAAATAGGCAAAGAAAGACAGATAGAGAGACAGGTGTCTGAAAAGCATGAAGGATGGATCCAGCCGTCGACTTACCCTATAACTTTGTCTTAGCCCTCCGTTGTCAGCAATATTTTCTATTCGTGTTCGAAGTCCATCAATCTGAAAGTAGACACACCAGAATGAATATCGCAGACATCTGGTCACACTCTTAAATCGTAAACTTTACTATGCATGACAGCTTTTTTTCACCACATGGAGGATTAATCTCCAGTTTAAAAATCGTTCTTTTAAATAAACGTGCAAGTAATGGAGTTTATGTTACACCTCAGTTTAACTGTCACTTATTTTACTGATCTTTATGTATATATATATCATTGCTCATAAATATAGAGAGCTTTACGATATCACATGTTACAAGAGAGCAGACGACAATCTGACAGTGATGAAGTATACAAGCTGCAGTTGCACCATTGTGGTTGTTATGTAGGACACGAAAATCTGAGTAAGTCGAGATAATTTACATTCATTTGAGCTGGTTTCCACCGGAAACAGCTGTACTGGTCTACGATGCACTCGGTTTGTTCTTCATAATCATTAAGGTCGTCCTTTGACCACCAGCGCTGTGGATTGCCGGCCTTGTCATATTCGCGTCCTATGGAGCATAAAGACAGAGAGGCAATGGCTGATAATAAGGCTAGTAACAGATAACACATTTGTTGCCATCAGAACTAAAATGTCTCTTGTTAAACTATATGTCATTAATGTTGCCATAGATACCAAGATTTTAGGCGAAACTTGTAAGATTTAAGATGTAGGATTTAGGCATGGGCAGGATGTCGAGGAGAGTTAGAGACTTGGTGTTCAGTACAATCATCTAGCTCTTCTCTAAATTTGACATCCATGCACACACACGGAAACATTCATACTCACACTCGCGAGTATCACAAGTTTACACTCGAAGTGTTGGAAGCCCTTTCGTGTGTGTCGTGTGTTAGTGTGACCAAGGAAAAGGTTTTGTTGACATTATGTGAAAGAAGACATCTCCTTACCCACTTCGTCAAACCCGTGAGTCATCTCTCGCCCAATGACAGACCCGATTCCACCGTAGTTCATGGACCTGAAACGAGAGAAAACAACGATTGTGTACTTCTCACTGATAGTTGTTGTTCACTGAAACTGATTACCTAGCACTTGAGCACAGAGCAAAAGTTCATATATTTGGACAGTTCTTTTGAAAAATACGGCATCGACTATAATATTTTTCATTACCCTGACCCCTGACCCCACACCACCAATATTTCAGACTTGTGCCTCAGTCAGAGAGAGATGAAAGAAGAGGAAAGAAGTCAGCAGATGGAAAGTAGGACCATGATATCATAGATAAGAATGTAGACATGAAAGATCTCAAGCCAGAGTATGGTCCACGGATTAAAAACATAAAAGTGTCAGCACCTTACTATTTTAATTGTTTGAAAATTCTGAATTTATTTTTCGGTAATCATTGTTTGCGCAATAACACCATTTAGTTTGCACCTTGATGCTAAATAATGAGCAGATAGAACTGTTAAAAAAAACTTACTACCTAGAGTAGACGCTGTCGTAGACTGGTGGCTGGATGAAGCCTGCAGGAAACACTGCAACACCAGAGACAAGAGTGTTAGCTACATGCTGTTAACATTTCGCAATCTCCTTTTCTTATTCTGCTAAACGCTCTCCTTTGTCCATTTTCATTTTTATTATATTTTACTAATTACAAAATATTACAGTATCGTAATACCTTCATCTGAAAATTTACATGTTTTACGAGTTTTTGTTCCTGCTTGTGCATGCGTGTGCTTGTTCAAATTCGTACCTATTTCATTGGCTTTGGGGTTATAGTAGGCTTTCACCTGAGTCGCCGAGAACAAGCTGCAAGAAGGATACAAAATTGTTACAAAATCTCTTTGCAATCAGCGACACATCACTCACATGTTTGCTTATTTTTCTATAGCAGAATAATAACATTACAATGGTATCATACTGTCATACTGCTTGATAGGTTCCACTTGAACTGAATACAAACAACCTGTGGAAAACCACTAAAACTTTGCTTCTCTCATATTATGAGGACAGTTGTGATGGAGAAAATACTAAGAGTCTTTAACGAAGGTGCATTTGTACATAATGCTCATGTGAAAACAGAATTAAATGCAAAAGCCGGAACACTATTAATAATACCTGTTTTTTTCAGCAGGTTGCCTGAGTCTGTTCACCTGAGCCAGGTTCCTGAGGTACGTAAGACGTAGCATGTTCTGGAAGAAGGTCTCCTTGGACATATTGTACTGCACAGCAGAGTCAAGACTAATTGTCACGTGATCTTAACCCAATAAAAAGCCTAACCTCCATCTCAACCCCCTTAATTAACCCTAACCTGCGCCCATTGCACTCATCTTGGTAGGGTAAGCATGAACGCACTCTTACACATACAGAGGAGCTAGAAAGAAAAAGATCGTCTTTGTTGTCTTTATCAACTGGCGCCTGCATTCAGCCAATCATGTAAATCTTCTAGAAACCAAACTCCCTTGCTCGCTCTCTCAGTCACAGAAAACTATGATCACCTCAGCATATGCGTTCTCCAAGAACTCGTCTTCCAAGATGTTGTCTGGATACCCAACTCGAGCTTTTAGAGAGCGTGCCTGTTTTGACAGCAAATCACAATGAAATCAAAAGCAAAAGCAAATAAGATAAACAGAGAAATACTTTGTTCACAAATAAATCACTATTATCACTGCCAATAAATCAAACATTAAAAGAGCGAGGAAGTCAACGGCTTTTCACCCATAACCGACTTACTTTTTTTTTTCTTTCTCATACCATTTTGTATGTATGACTCAAAAACTGTCACATCTGTGCAAGACAGTAAACTGACCTTTTCAATGGCCGCTGCCTTGCTGTCAGGTCCCAACCATTCCGCTTGTCTCAGGATGTCCAGAAATGCAATGCGTATGTTTCCCACAATTTCTTCAAGCTTTTAAATAGAATTAAACAATTACTTTTTAGAATCCAATCCCAGTGTTGACACCTACGCTTGCAATGTGAGCAGCGAGGCTGCGAAATACAAACAAGGTACAACAGTGTTGATGGTTTAGTTTCTTTAAAGTAGATCCTAAAGGAAAAATTCTCTTAGACAAACATGCAGGAGAAAAAATATACTCGCTGCATCGTTTAGTACACTTATTGTGAATTCCAGCAAGAAGGACAAGAGCAAGATAGAATAAATGAATGTCAAAGTTAAATTAGGGTCTGATTTCTGACTTTGAAGCGAGCAGAAAACTTAAAAAGCAGATTTTGTATAAGATGTACTGTTACATAAACATTTTACACATAAGAAACTCAATTCTGTGTCAGTTATACTATGTTCATGTTTTGGGGACAAAGCCACAGATATGCAGCCTCATGCACATGCTGGGTACTTACATAGGCCCTCTCGTCAGGCCCAAAGGCACTCTGTACAAACAGTCTGCTGGTCACCTCTGGAAACAGAGCATCTGTCAAGGCCACGCACTCTTGCCAGCGGGTGCGCTGAGACTTACTGCCCTTGAGTTCCTACAACATTAAAGATCAATTGCATAAATACTAAAACTCCATTACAAACTCGATCAATAAGCATCTTTGGATCCTTTCTTTTGACTGGTAAATACAATCAAACTGCTCTGCTCTTTGAGAATGTCTTTGACCTTTGCTGCCCTAGACTGGACCACAGTCCATGAAGACACAAGAGTGTTTTCTAAGTTGCCGTGCGAGTCTTTTCTGTTGACATCAACCCACAAACTCTTCATAGTTGTTATTTGCAAGACGCATGTGTGGTTGGACCAGCAGGCGAAAGTCACGTGTAAGAATCATCATCTGGTATCAGTATTCTAAAAATAAAATTCTCTGGCTTCTTACTTATTAAAGTTCAATAATTTCTTATTTCTCTAATTCATGGTTATCTTTTAAACACGTTAAAGATTGTCAAACATTACAAGACATGAAGAAAACTAGGAGGATCTTTATTTCTATTACTTCATTTCAAGTAACTTCTATCAGTCTTAGGACAAATGTAACAGGATTTTCTTTGATGGTGCCTAATATTTTCAGGCCTTTTGCAGACTCTCTGCTTTGAGTGTGTGTGTGTGATTTTTCCGCCCTTTGACAGGTTAACCTTTGAAATGCCTGCGAGATTACGTTTATTATAATTATTTATATATTATATATTAAAGGAGAGACTGAATATAGTTTTCTGTATCAAACATTTAGCATGCAGCTTGAGACAAATCAGACATGGTGAACATCTGGTCTCAATATTTACAGTGTTTGGTGTCCCACAGTGCAGTTTCTACACAAAGGGGTGAGTGGGTAGCAGCAAAAAATTGTTGATGTAGAATGTGATAACAGAAACTCGCAGAAGCAGTCAGTATTTTGTTAATGTATTCATCACACACGCGCTCTCCTCACTGTGTCACATACATGCGCAAACACACACTCTCTCAATCTGGCAGCTGTATATGCACACACACAAGGGCAAAGAAAAGCACAAGTATAAAAACATATTTTCACAAAACCAACAACAAGCATGTGACCTGAATAACCTTTCTATGACTAATTAAGTACATTTGCTTTGTCTTTTGTTTTCACATCGTGTCTAAACAACCTTATGGTGCTGACTCGTGTATGTTTTAGTCGGCGCCAGTCAAGGGTTAATCATCTGTATATAAAGGGCAACAAGGTCCTGCCAACAGTTGACACGCCCACGTGCTGTTCAGCCCACAACATATTGTTTGTAGTGAGAGAAGGTCAAACACCACAGCATCAACAACCCCCATGAGACCCACCTCTACACACTGATTCTCTACCCGGCTAGCTTCGCTTTGGGAAAGAACAAGAATTTCTTTCACCTGTCTCCAACAAACAAACCTATATTTTTTACAGTCCTGCTATTCTGAGCTTTCTCTCTTAATGATATGATTACTGTGGGCTGTGTTTCACACAGAGAAAAATTTTTTTTTAGCAGGAAACATTAGTTAATGTGTAAAAATCACAAATCTTATGGTTTTATGTCACACCGCACACGAACACGAATGCATTCTCTCACCATCCACACACACGCACATATACTCATGAGGGATCAAACAACTGACCGATGAGCGACCAGCCGAAGAAAACATGGGAAATGAAGAGAACAAAAAAAAATCAGCAACAAATAATCATTTATCCACAGCGACATCTCCACAGTCAAAGATCGTGGTTAGGATCTCAACTCACCTTCTGGAAGTCGAGCAGGATCTGTCGGAAGCGAGATGTCAAGTGCTTCATGTGTGAGTGGAGACTGGACATGAGGTAATTGGCCATCACCCTGACAACGACAGGCACTCGTGATTAACAGCCTCTATATCACTTTCAACACCGATGACTTAATAAAATTAATTAAGATATAGTTATCTAATAGTTAGTCAAAAGCCTTTAACCACAGGACTTGCTCTTACCTGGTCGGCGTCGTCTCCAGAAGCGGAAAGAGTTTCTGAAAGAAGGAAGGGGACGTAATGATGATCTTCTCGCTGCGAGTTACCTGTGGCGGTGCGCTGCCATAATGCATCAGTCCGTTGATGTAGGCGCTCCAGTCGAACTGCCGAAAAGAATCAGCAATGCTGTTGAAATATTTGTTGATGGACACAGAGGGTGACACGGACACACAAGTCACCTCCCAAAGGGCAAAATGGATGTTTGTGATCTTCAGAAAGAAACAGTTTTTACTTTGCTAACTTTTTTACTGTTTCATCTTCATTAAGTTCTCTTTTCATCTGATTTTTGACACCAAGTCAGTCAACCTTATCGACATCAGATAAACGTTCTTACCATAGGATACATGATCTCTAACTCTTCTATCGATGTACTTTTGTACCCTTTCGTCCCCTCACAAGGGCAAACTGTTATCTGCAAATAAATCAGACTTTGGTGTGATAATTGTGCACAAGTATTATAATAATACATGTTCATTGACATTACCAAGCTTTCAGCTTTCAGCCACACAATAATCTACCCTGGGAATTGGGGGTTGGGAACACGAAAGATAAGTCTTTCTGTCCGAAACATGCAAAAGAAAGTGAAAACAAACACACAATCAAAAAGCTCACATTAGCCAGACGTGACTCTAGTTCCACGATTTCCTCCACGTCAGACTCTGCATCAAGGGAGTGAACTCCTAATTCAATAAGGAGTTGTCTTAACATTTTATGGTAGGCGCGAACTTCTCGGCTATGCCTGCCCTTCAGGTAGATCTCCCGGCTTTCTGCGCCCATTCCCAGTTTGCCTTCACTTACCTGTGATGATAAAAAAAAAAAAGTGATTACGACAGTTATTCAAAATTAGCCAATCCTTCCGAGATGTTTACATTTGAATTTCCTTTTCATGAACTGGTTCAGCTTTTAAAGGCTTAGTAACATCATTTTGCTATTACGTGTCTAAAAGATGTTAGAAAAAATCAGCTAAACAATAAAATTCACAAACTGCTCACGTATATCCTATTAACTGACGGATCGTTGGGGTCCGGAGCGATTTGGATGCTAATGATTGGCTCCAGGCCAACTCGCGATAAAGACAGCAGCAGCTCTTCAAGCTCCACATCAGTGTCGTTCCAGGCGGAGTCAAGACTTGGCCATTTGCCAACTTGAGCCAACAGCTTATCAAACGGCTCACGTCCAATGTCTTCGAGTTGATCTGAGAAACGTAGAGAATTGCAGCTGATGAGTAGGATGACTATATGCTAAATCCAATAGTTTTACTTTTGAGTCTTTTGTCTTTAGAGAGTGAAGAATAATAATAGCTTAGCTCGTTTCAATATCTTTCTCTTTTTATGCTTTTGTGTGTGTATACAAAGAAACATTGGAGGCAACTAATCTCCAATAACTGTTTTATCTACCTTCATCGTGACACGAAGCGTAGAATGCTCTGGCTTGCTGTATTGCTGCAGGTTCATTTGAAGCTTCTTCCATTTCCAGAAGCTCTACGAAAACAACAAAACACACCACACACACACACACACACAGAGGCACACGCAAACATACAGAGTTACACTCTCGTCATTTTCGTGTCGAAGCGCCCTCTGGTGTTAGCTAATGGAACTCATGTGTCTTATTGATCTATTAGGGGAAAATCCTTTCTTGAACCTGGTTCAAAGTTTTTATTCCTGGAAGGCGTGTACTTGATAACTGGCCTTACTATATATCTATATATAGAAACAATGCTTCAGCAGCAAAGAAAGAATTAGGCTTGATAACTTGATAATTTGTTATTCATTTGACAAAAATCTTCGTAATTTATAAATTACATGGACCTGTCTACGCCAGTAATGTTTAGTCGAATTAACGCCAGCTATTTTGTTAATGACAGTAGCGAAGGACGGTGATAATTGTTACAGTAAACGAGTTGTATCGTCAGAAACCTACAGCACAAAAGTATTTCAATTTCTGATTATTAACGGCGAAAAATATGCTCATGGAAGGAACTAAATGCAAAAGTTGACTTACTTTTGAGCGTGACTTGCACATCTTCCTCCATCTGCGTGTAAATCGTCACTTCCGGTCGATCGGCTGGAATGAAGCTGTCCTTGACCCATCCCCCACAGGCGAACCGGTAGAAGTCGTCACAGGGATTCACGGAGCGGTCCATGAACACGCTCACACGAGAGGCTAGCATACACAGGCGCGTGCACGCACACACAAACACACAGACTACCATTAGAAACAAAATACAAAAACAATGCTACGCTGAAGCTTATTATACATTTGTTTTCTTTTAAAAATCGTTTAGTCAAAATATTTATTTTCATTAGCTAAGACATGTTTTATTAAGACAATCTAAACGATAATTTTACAAATTGGGATTTCTTCTATCAGTCTTGTTTTGCTTCCTCATTTCATTCTTACATTCAGTAACACAAGTTAAACCAGGTTTGTCGTATCTTGACTATTATGAGGATCTTTATGGCTAACAGACTGACAGGCTAGTGGTTTTTCTCCTTTCCCTTAAGTAGCATAAACAATCGTGTAAATAACAAAAAATCTTGAGTAGAAGAAATGTTAAATTTGAAAATACATACCAGACTTCACGCAGGACTCTTTAGTGCAAAATACTGAAATGAGTAAATGAAGAAATGAAGTCATAAGGATGTGTCAACTATCATGTCATCAACATAATAAGGGTTAAATAAGGGTCGACAGAAGATCTCTGGATGTAGGAAAAGGGGCGGGAATGATGACAAAAGCTGCATGGATAGACGCAACTAAAATACAGACTGGTAATTTATAATCACAATCATAACAGGAGACTGTAATAAATAATGCAATTATTAGACACATGACCGTTATCATGACACACACACACACACATATATATATCATCAAATGCAATTAAATAACCCAGAAATAAGAAAAGATTTTCATTATATGAAGCGAATAGACCAATTCTTTGAAGAATTTTGGAAATCGTAAAGATGTGAATGTCTTAACTTAGTGAAGACTGATGACATGAGTGTTAATGATGTTTAACTTACTATTTAACTTTATTAAATTTGTACTGAAAGAAATAACACGTTGAACTTTTTTCAGCATTATGTTTAGCTTGTTTATTACATTTATACTGGAAGTAACACTGTTTTTGAGCTTTTATTCATTGTTTTAGTCTGAATTTGTTGTCACATACAGCTATTCGTCGTTATTAATTTGTTGTTGCCATGGTACTGTTCCTGCTGCAATAAGAATGCCCAGGATCAGGAGTCATGACAACCCATTCAGTTGTGTTTTAGAAGCTCTTACGTCGTGGTTCCCGCGCCAGTAGTACAGGATGACGAACCCGATGAGAAAGGCGACGAAGAGAAGGAAGATGATGAGCAAGAAGACTAGGAGACATTTCTCCAGCAGCGACCTGTGCTTGCAGCATCCTCCTCCCTGCTCCAGCGGCGGCGGGGGCTGCTGGGGGGGACCTGCCTGGCCGGCCTCGGCGTCAGCAGTGCTGGATGGTGGAGGTGGAGGAAGCGGGGCGTCAGCAGGGCTGACCTGGTTGTCGTCAGGACTGCAAAGCCAAGACATGGACCTTCTCTGTCTCTCTCAATATTGAAAGACACAACAACTAGTACTGACACTGTCACGGATGATGATGATCATGATGATTGATTAATAATTGACGATGATGATGCCATCTTACATGACTTTGTTGGAGATTTTTAAAATGTGATTTTTAACTCAATGTGATTTTTTTTTTTAATTTCCTGTAAGACTGTAATCTTTGAATAGGGCGAGGTGAAGAGGATGGGTGTTGTTATTTACACCCTTCTTGAAATGCGTTCAGACAATAAAAAGTTCCAGTTCCATCGACGCATTTATACATCTGCACGTCTATGCGATTGTGTGGTGTGAGCGGGGATGTGTGTGTGTGCATGAGCGTGTGTGTGTGTGTGCATGTGTGTGCAGGCATGCGCAAAATTTGTGTATATTTCGTCCAACCATGAAGATGGGGTCTCCTATTTCCCTGTATAATGCATTAATCTATATACACGACAAGCACATTCCTATTCGTATATCCTAGTTTTGCTATTATTAGTGCTTCCAAAGAACATACAGAAGTCTGTCTATGCGCCTTACTGTCTGTCACGCCCACACACACTCACAGAAAACACCGCGCAAAGTGTAACAGATGTATGTGTATGTGTGTTCTCAAAGTGTACCCCAAGCTCATGGTACACACGTAGAGGCAACACGCTGGGTTATAAGCTGCTTTGCATGTGCTGGGCTCATGTTGCTTCCTGTGCCAGCGCTGAAGTCCTGTTACATCAGCATCTCCATTCGCCCAAGCCAACCCCCTCCCGAGCCTCGCATGTACGAGGATGATGATGGAATGGTGCGGGGGAAACGGCCCTCAATTTTCGCTACACCTAATGAAGTCTGGCTGATGGAACGAGCCTTTTCTACACTTTTGACTTCCTTGTCTGTCACGGATATATCTGATAATTACTAGGCGAGTGCTCACTCGCTCTTACCTTCTCCATTTCTCTCTTTTCAACACTTAGGGTCTGTCCTTATCTGAACGCACGCGCGCGCGCACACACACAAAGATATACTCATCTCTTGTTCGTGTGTATGTATTGTGTACATGCGTTCGTGTGCATGTGTGTGTGTGTGTGCATGCGTGTGTGTGCCAAGAGAAAAGGTAAGATCTGCGTAAGAATCTTTTGGCAGCTGACTGCACGGTTTGCCCAGGAGGTGCGACGGCCTCAGGTGAGCACAGATGCAAGAAAGGAATGCAGGGCGGGTCAGGGTAAGTTTCAGGAATACGGGTATTGCTGACTACCTGGTTTGATCGCTTGTTGGGCGGGGGCTGACATTTTCTCAAAACCATCATGTATTAGACACAAGCAAATTCTTTCTTGATCTTGTTACAGTTTGTGCAGATTTACGTTAAAGCTGTTGTTTTCAAACGCTCGATTCTTTATGGCAAGGCATCACTCCTGCACTCTTGTTGAAGTAACCATTAAGTGTTCATCGAAAGTAGAGAGAGGGTCTAACATTTGTACATCATGGTTCATATGATGTTACAATGATGTCGTACATCCACTTTGCTGCCGAGTGTGAACAGTTGAAAAATTCTATTTTTGTCCTTGCACTAGAATCCTTCTCTTTCGATATGCCTCACCTGTTCACAGTTATGCGCCATTTCACAAGCACTTCGCTTCCTTGAAATTCAGTATTCAGTATAATCTTATTTTTCTAAAAAAAAAAAAAAATAATAATAAAAATAAAAATAAATAAACGCGTATACGGGTTCACAAGCTTATCTCTCTCTTTCGTTCGTTCTCTCATTACTCAGAAATTCGTTCTCTCTCTCTCTCTCTTATCCTGTGTAATGTACACTTTATAAAAAAAAAAATATATATTTAAGCTTTCTTGAGTGTATTTACAAAAAAGATACCTAGTAAGCAACCCTTGAAATTATCTCCTTTTTTTAACCGGCGAAATTAAAAAAGAAAACAACTTTTGAACGCACTTAAACGCAGACCAAGATCTTTGCCAAGTTGAAAAGTTTCAAACTGCTACAACCCTTCAGTCAAGGCCACATTCCTGTCCCGTAAGGCTGTTTCCGGTCTTGTGGGGTTTTATTCGAAAACTCAACGAAATACGAAGAAAATTTGCCAGAATATTTTGACGACAGTAGGAAGCATAAATCCCCATTAAGTTTATAAAATCTTTGACCCAAAACCGATTTTGCAGGAGAGCAATACTTTAGCCACAATTATAATCTTTTTCAATTGTTGATCATATTATGGTATTAAATACATGATATAATCACACATCAAATATTGATACGAAAAGTCAGTTACAGCAAGAGATGGGGTGTACCATTAGGAACACAGCTGTCGATGATATGATGATCCAAAGACGAAATAGTTTTACGTACAAAAATTCTTGTCTTTACTGGCAACCCATTTCTGTATTTACTGAAAACTCAATCCCTGCCTTTACCTGCAATTCCTTTTCCTCTCCCCTGAAGCCCATTCCAGTCTTTACCTATAACCCGATTCTTTCTTCATCTTATAAACATATTCCTATCTTTTCCTACAATCCAGTCCAGTCTTTATCTACAACCCACTCCTGTCTTTGTCTGATTCTTAGTGCGTTGCCTTTGCAAAACCTCCTAGTCAGCAAAAAATCTGTGAGCCACAGACTGGTTAGGATGAGAGTCTGTCGGTACAACCGCTCACAACAGGCAAGAAGGAGTTAAGACAACAGATGACTAGGAGTGAGGATGGAAGGAAGGGAGGACTCGAAGGGCAACACAAAGCTTCCATCTCTAGTACTGGAAGTAACAACGCCCAATGCACACAAGACACCCAGATAAACTGTTTTGGACTGTAACAGAGACAACGAGCAAACAGCAGCCAGACGGTTTAGTATGGCGGGCAATATTAATAGGATTCCTACGGCAGAGACAATGCCTTGGGATCTCGCCAAAAGGGTGTAATCACACATGTACCATGGTACTAGTTGGTGGGCCATTGGTGTGGGTTGTCTGTAGAAAACGTTACCTTCACAATATTCTTGACTTATCATCATCTTTGGCGCAAACATTAAAATCACACAGTTAATACACACAAAACCCTTCTCATTATAATCCATACAAGAATCACTTGCTTATTACTTATATATTATTTGTTAGTCTGTTTAATCGTACCTTCTTCATGTCGCCACCTAAACCTCTCGCCTTACATTGGGGTGGATGGATGGTGGGGACATGATTAGCTGGGGTTGTAAATATAATGATATATAATAATCTGATCTCACGCAGGATTAAAACTTTTGCACCCTTAGCGCTGATATTAAGATTAAATAATGTTGATTATTTAGATGAGAATATTATGAATTTAGATGAGGAAACGCATAACGTATACAGAAAGACAATAAAACCATCTTACACAAAATTTATCTGAAACGCGCGATATTTCTCACACATTATCACATGACTTACACAACATACATTCATTACACCCAAACACTAGCTATCTGACCAAACGACCAACTGACAAACAATTTATTGCAGCCCCTCATAGCACTAACAGAACACAAAAAGCGTTGCTGTCGGGTCTGGTGGACTGATGTGAAAACACATGAAAGATGTCTTGAAGAAGTTATTTTCATTACTATCATTACTGCGTTATACAAGGACTTCGGAAGGTAAGGCACTTGCTGGAAACACTACAGCATTGGAAAACACCCATCTGGGTACACGATTTACCCAACCTCATATTACACCCGTGGCCTTTCCCACAGATGTTTGATTACCGGCGTCCAGAGAGGAACACCTATACGAGTCTTACTGGGGAGAGCTGTGCAGCATGCCTGTGCTTAATTGCAGAAAAATATGTTTTGATAACTAGGATTATCAACCTAACATCTAGCGGCAAAGCCACGGGATCATCAAATAGAGTGCAAGTTGAAAATCAGCAACGATGTGAATTATGTATGTTAAATAATGTGTTATTTCCTTCACAAAGTGCTGCTCTGTATTCTTTGATGGCACATGGTACATCACCTACATAAGGAGCAGAAAGTTTAACACCACAGGAGCTTCTCTGTAAAATGCCTCTACTCTTAAATGGTTTTCGTTGGTTCCCTAGAGCAGGGAGCAAAAAAAAAAAAAAAGAAGCTACAGCCAATGAAAGAACTAAAATCTTATATTGTCAAGCTTACAGTCAATTAAAAGATGTCAGATGTCACAGTGGACGCATCCATGGTCAAGCCTGGTGACAAGTATTTTATCTTCTCAGGAAACATTAATCGCAAGTGGAAGAAGATAATTTGTTCGAACTTCTGTTTTCTTTCTTTTTTGTAAATCCGTCAACTTAAAAAAAATTACTCATGTGGGTCTAAGACATCAACGATGATAATGTCTTGCAATGCCAGCTATTCCCTGCACCGTACGGTAGTAAGTGCCACCCGGGAGAGTGTGAGAAACAACCACCGTCTCTGGATTCCACCTGTGGCTGCTTGACCCCGCGACACTGGAAGGTTTCTGCCAGTCTCACCTCGCAGTGACATTACTGAAGTCTTCAGGTGCCTTGATGCCTTGTCGGCAGCACAGGTGATGTGCATTGACTCCCCATCAGTACTGGGAATGTAGACTTATACTACAACGCCCTTGTGATAGCTGTAGAATGTGGGTAGACGCCCCGTATGTCATTAAACATCCGCAAATAGAAGCACAAGGGTACCCTGCTCACTTGGTCTTTCCGTCTCAAAGTATCCTACCAAATGAGAGAGTTCTTATAGCAAAGAGAAGTAATAAGACAGATTCGTAAGTGTTACAAATATTTCTGAAGGAATAAAGGAATAAACTTCCTCTTGAATGACTTTTTTGCTAATAGTGTCCAATTATGCAGTTTAACTGTAGTGACAAAATGCAGTTCAGATTTTGTTAAAGACGAGGGTTCGATTCTCATCATAGTTAAGCTTTCAAAAAAAAAAACGTGAATAAATGTTGTTCCTTAGTTATGTGTTTGCCTGTTCAAGTTGAATTTTTAGCTCCTTAGATCGATGTGTACTGGGTTGCTGCATATGTTAGCTGTTGGGTTTGGGTAGAGATAGGCTTAGGGGCTGGTGTTAGGGTTTAGGCTTGAAGCTAATTGCAACATGCAAATACGGTATGTGTATGCGTCGACAGCTCGTTGGAATAGCTACTGATAAAAAAAAAAAAAATAGAAAACAAAATAAATCCCTAGTTATGCAATCTTTTTAAATATAATTAAAAGAAATTGTTTATTCTGGTCAATAGCTAGCTTCACCTGGAAGGATAAACTGCTTGGATAGAAGACTTAAAAGGATCAAAAACACATTCGATCCTGAAGGACTTTTTTCTTGTTACCAGTATCTCTCACGCTGGAGAGCTCTAACGACTTTTCTCTGGTCATGAAAGCTTACCCAATTACCCTCAAGGATCGTCTAATAGACAACAGGTTCTCATGGTGCTTTGAGGGAAACCTACCTTCTTCCATTCGGAATCTTTGTTCAAATAACGGTGAGGGCAAAATCAAACCAATAAAATAAAGTGCTAAACCCAACAAAACAACAAATAGAAACGCATACAGAGGGATAAAGACCAGAAATGAAGAGGGCACACAAAGGCCATATGGAGAACAAGAATAGAAAAAGGGATTGATAATGGTGGGTGTCTGGCTGTATTAGCTACAGTGTAAACTAACATTTTAATTAGAACAAACGGTTAAGCCGTTAAGGCATGAACGGCTATTTTAATCCGACACCAATGTCTTTAGCTACGTTAACTCTTAAGATCTTTCAGGTTCAGCATTTACTAATGTTTTAAGGAGAACCGACAGTCTTTAGCTGCAGACGAACACCCTAACGGTCGAAACTGTAGCTTACACTATTCTGAAACTCATGGGAGATCAGATCAGAAGCCAAACTATCGAAAACGAGATGTTTACCTCTTTTGCACCATCAAGCTTCATCTCTACCTGCCTGTCTTCTTTTTTCGTATAACTTTGTTCACAAACAAAAAATGTAAACTTGATGTGTTTGGCTTATCAACATCAGTCGGTGTCGTCCACGACCAAGTTCGATAACTATAACAACAAATTCTAGTCCCACCATTTTGACTATACGTGGGGCGGACAACTCATGCAAGCAGGTGCAAACAGACGAGTAAACAACAGGAAATGCTTACCCCGGCATATCGTCTGCTCTGCGCACGCCTTGCCGTCAAACACTCCGAGATGAGATTGCAAGCTTGTCTGCCCTTTGAAGCCAGCTAGTCTTTTGAAGTTGCTCAGTCAAGCTGCTCGCAGGCGGAGGGCACCGCGCGTTGAATTTGCACCAATGGCTGCTCAGTGAACTTGCGAGTGATCTGCTCTTGACGACAAGACTTGTCCTAAGCTTCCCGAATCACTTCCCAATCTTAATTTCAATCTGGCGATGTATCTTTGCCTTTTTTCAATTCCTTCCAGTTTTCAGTAGTCATCAAGAAATTCTTCTACAAAAACTTGTTAATCCAAGGCATGCCGAGTCAAGGTAACGACAGAAGAAGTATTCTCAGAAGAATGCAGAAATTACTATTATTTGATTTTTTTTTTTTTTTTTTACTGAACGTGGCTTATTTCTGTTTTCCCCCTAAAGAATCCAAATTCAACCTAAGCACTGCTACCTCACAGCTTTTTCCTATTAACATTACGCTATAATGTATGTATACATGCGAACAATCGTCTTGGCCCTTTAGACAGGAAATAATAGTCCTGACCAATTATAAAACGCTTTGATACTCCCGATCGTCTAGAACTCATTTGTCCGACAAACACTAGTGTAGAGCTCTAATAAAGTCTCCAGCACATAGAGTAAGGGCTGGGTGGTGTCAGAAAGTTCCCACGACTGTGCAACAGTCTTGGATAAAGTCTGCGCTGCAGTCAGCAGGCGAAAGTCGTTAAGGCATTGCCAAAGTTTTCTCGCGCAAGCAGCGGCACCACTGGAGAGAGTGCACCGGTGAAAGGCGGAGTCTTTGTCGGTCGCGGAAGGTTGCCAAACAGCGCACTCCCCAGTCGCCCAGCCAGATGATGCAGTGTATAACCTATGGGTGTACTCTCATTCTCACTGTATTTTGAAAAAAATAAATAAAGCTGTGTTTAAGAAAAGCTCCAAGCGGTCAGGCCTGTAAACAGAGCTCACAAAGACATAGAACAGTAAGATGCGATGTAGGAGGATACATGATTATTACTAAATAACAATATGCCACTATGTCAGAGTAACCCTCAAACCAGGGATCGTAGCTATAGCTATAGTGATGCATCTTTGAAGGCAGCAGTTTGCCTCAGGAGTTCACCATAGCCTTGCGCCATGTCTTCAAACCTGTCTGGGCTAAAACATGGAGATACATCGTGTATTGGTGCCATTGACTTCATGGACAACTTACTTGTCTCTAAAACAGGGCTAACACGGTGTTGTTTGAGGAGTGGTACTTTGGCAACAAAAGGTCCGACTTCGACCCCCCACACCCCACCCAACCCCTTTCTCCCTCTCCCTTCACTGCTCTTGTCGAAAAAGAGAAACCTGCGACGCAGGCTGGCTGCTGGTACTAGAACGAAGCAGAATCCGAAGAGGTAACGCCCTGGTGAGAAACGTTCGCGTACTGCAGTACTTTTTTTTAAAAAAGCTTGCTGTTTTCTTGCTCTTTTCCTCCCGCATGATGGGCTCATATGTGCGCCTCAGATGCCGGCATCGGACTATTTCTGGAAGCGGGCGTGTGCCGTGCTGCACACAAGTCATGCGCAGAGGGAGTCGTTCAGTGCTGGAGAGGTTTCGCGGAGTCGGACATCATTGTTGTGTTGTTCGTGGTTTATCTTAATCACAATCTTGAACTGGGGGTACGAAGTCTTACATTTCATCGGCAAAATGGATGCATTTCTGACTCCACGGGCGTATGCGATACATCGTTTTGGCGCCTGAAACGCACATGTCATATACAGGACCAAATTTGCTGGAAACAAGCCAATCAGATTAAGGTTTTTTTCAACATCTACCTACCCGCCCACCCAACTTTCTCTACAAAGAAACAAGGGAACAAACTCTTTTCTGCCGGCAGGCTAATCTTACTGACTGCTGTCCCTTCTTAAGATAGCTATTGAGTTTTCGAATGACAGAATCAATCAATTAAAACATTTCTGTCCAACAGCGTAATACAGAAGACTCAGATGCACCTCAAACGGGATACCACTCTCTATAAAGGAAAGATATCTCAGTAACTGATTTGTGTCTCTAACATGAGGCTCGTAGCAAGCTCGAGAAATACACTTGACATTAAGGCAGGGGATACACGTACATTCACGACTTATTCTGCACACAAAACCAAGTTGAGGTTGTACTTGCAATCATCGTTATCGCAAATAACATCACTTTGCGTAAGACACCTAAACTTATATACTACAGCTATCATAAAACTGACAATTTGTTCCTGATTCCATTTCCCCTTCCTAAATATGCACCACAGCTGCACAACACAGTTTAAATGGAGGAAGACGTTAGCAATATCTGTGACATCTACACTTTATTTTCTCAACACTTGAATACAATTTGTCTACGTTAAATCAAAATATCGTTCAAATATGCTAAATTATGCAGTACTAATAAGATCAGTGGATATATGTGAAATAAAATAAAACAAGCAACAATGTCAAATAGTGACACTGTATGAGCTTGTGAGCTTTGAGTTACTGAGCAATCTGAGCAAAGTTAAGAAAATCTGAGGTAAACTACACCAAGTGACCCAAAATAATTTCTGGAGTATTGTTCAATTAAAGTTTAAAATAATACAGCGTATATCACAGACAACAAAATCTTTTTGGGGTTTAAGTCACAACACAAATTATTGTATAAATTGAGGCTCTGAACAGCAAAAATAAAAGATATATCAAAACTCACAAAATATTACTTTTAAAAAATCTTCACCGGTGGCAGGAGTCACGCAGTAACAACACTCCGTATAAAGACGGATTAAAGTGAGACAGTAAATTTGATAGAATATTCATACAGAGTGTCTAAAATCAGCAAAAACCGGAAAAATACGACGAGAAGGAGAGGGTTTGGTGGGATATCGGCACAACCCGTTTCACTGCTGGCCGGTGATCTGTAAATAACAAACCATGTCATAGGATACCGCTGTTACCCACGTCCTCAAATAATTCAACAATGAATGCTGGACGGAAAGTGAAGAAGCTCGTTTCAATATATCGAAGGACGTACTGTGCACAGCTGAGCTGAGGTAGACAGATCGTGAAGACTGAGCTACACACGAACAAGGCTCATAACATTCAAGGGGTTGTCAGACCCTCAGTTAAAACTCTTCGGGAATTTTAAGCTCCCCCTTACCCTGATAAAAATACTGGAGGTCTTATCGATCAGTAGTTGAAGAAGTACACAGCAATGAATATTTAATATTTTCGTGATTTATTTTTAATCCTAATGTCCGTTATAACCATAAAACCGTTACTGACGCTTGAGAACGTCATGAACTATCAAATTTCATGTTTTGTTTATTCAAAATATCTGAAACGATGAGATCACCGATCGAAACACTTACGACCCCAAAGTAAGTACGGTTACAGACCCCTTAGTAATTTATTTTTACGTGATTCAGACACGTTTCTATGCGATTAAAAACCCCGCACATGAAAAACCCCGCACATGAAAAACATCAATACTACCACAACTACTGCTATTATTGCTGAGTGAAACCCATACAATACGACGTGACACACTTAACTCAGTGTCTAACCACACATTTTACAGTGGAGCAGAATTAATAAACTACACAAAGTACATAATATGGCAAACATCGAGAATTCGAAAGCTCAAATATCACAAATCACATATGAAAATCAAACATGAAAGCATCAATGTTTTAAATAAAACCATGTCAGCAAAAAATCTGTAATATTAAGATGATCTTACCGTTAAGATATTAGACAATTCCTTAATTAGACACTATTATGCAATATCAGCGAGGAGCAATGGTTACAAAAAAAATGTGTCGCTATCGGACCGAGAAGGGAGATCCACTATTTTGTTGCACAATAACGTGAAAGTACGTTAGTCGTAAGTTTTCCCTTGGATAAATGTTATTATCACAATGAGGTCATCTGCTGTAGGAAAGCAGAGGAGTGAGGAATTCTGAAACAAAATAGGAAGGGAGCGAACAAGAGGAATCCGAATAGTGATAAAAAAAGTACAGACAGTTTTGTTTCATGTGTCTGAGCCGCCACTGCAGATAGAACTGGACGCTAACTGAAGGCTAACATGTCTCTATTTATTTCTAAGAATAAAGCGGGCGGCAGAACTTCTAACCTTTTAAAGTATGTAAACAAAATACGGGTCATCAACCAATAACAATAGGAACTGATCGCAAAAACAAACACTATAAGAGCATTAATATGACTATATAAACATAACTCTAGTATTAATGGTGCTAATTCTAGGAGACTTGAATAACACAGTACTATACTTTCATAATGTTCATAATAAACATGCTGATAGATGTCAGAAACACAATTACCAAATGTTATATATCAGAAAGAAAATGTCTGCCAGACGATATCAGCATCACTGAGATTATGGTTGCTAAATTTAGAGCATTTGATCATGAACAGCAAAACTTCCAATTTAGCATTTTATTTTTACTGCCTTTAATTCTTTATATCATTTTACACCCTTATGGACGGAACTAGAGGGACATGATATAATGTTAAACCTTAAGTATATTACGTTCATGAAAAGCGACGTATCTTCCTATTTTTAACGTTATTTTACTGGGTCTCTGATATTTATTTTTTATATCATTTAACACACATATACTCGGAACTAGAGGAACACGAGCATACCATTAATATTAATAGTATAAATATAATATTCATAATTGACAAACAGAAAGATTTGAGAAACATAATTGCCAGATGTCATATCAGCAGTCATTAGGAGACCAAAATCAGCATCACTGAGGTTGAATGGTTTGAAAATTCGATTTTATGTTCATGAAAAGAAAAGCTTCTAATTGAACATTATTTTAATTGGTTCTTTGTCGTTCAACCTTCAACATCCTTTTAAACACATGGTCGGAGCTAGAGAAACTTTCAATATACTTGTTGCGGAACGAGGCAATCAAATTAGGCGACACTTCCTCGCTGCGTCACGCCCTTTGCACTTCACATCAGGCGACAAGCTCTGCTAGTTGCACGGCGCAGAAGTGGTCTCGGAACCTGCCTGACTGGGGTCTGGTTTTCTGGCACCGGAGAGGTAGTCTGAGGTTCTGCAGCAAAGCAAATGGACGTCACGGTCCACAAGAACATGCGAAATCATACCTCAAAACTGCTTTATGTTACAGAATTTCCAAACGTCTCTGGTTGACTGATTACTTAGAACTGCTACCAGTTGGAATGTCTCAAGACAGCAAAGCTGGGTTCATTAACCATTTTACAAAATAAGACTGTGATAGCTCACCGAGTTTTAATTCATGGGTCTGACATATGCTTGAAAGCTTTTGGCGTTTCGGATTTATCCATTTTTGTCGATCATAATGGGTTGCTGAAGTCACCATTACGTTCTATGATCTTGAAGTCATGTGGCTACCAAGCAGTCGAACGCGTTACTTGTGACAACAGTCAAAGGAGCCACAAGAACAGCCAGTCAGAAAATACTATAGCTTTGTTTACGGAAGGGAATTGTAGTAAAAGCCACGTGACGACCCACCCTTACGGATAACAAGAGACTGAGTGAAAGCACTGAACATGTTCTAACCTTCTGACCCACTTGCGTCTGCAGTTGTCTGGTTTTCACGGCTTTCAGGAAATGCATCAGAGGAAGGAGTTGAGGCGCTTGTCGCCTCGTTGTCGTCGACTACTTCGTTGGTGGCGGTGGTGTGGGTGCTGCTGGTTGCTCGTTCGTCCAGCGGGCGGCTGACCAACTGACGATGCTCCGAACACAGCCAGAGCTGCTTGCCGCTGGTCATTTGACATCTAGAAGGCAGGTGTCATATGTCAGACAACATACCGCCAAACAAGTTACAAGGGACAAAACGAGCCCTTGCTCTCGGGCAACAATTAATTCAAGGCAGTGAGTTGGTTTAAGCAGGCATAACAGATAGCAAACGCTGTGTTTCCTCTTTAAGCTTTGTCGTTTTCCCAATCCGACAACAAAGTCTCTTTGTCAATAAGCGTCAATTTATATTCGTCTTTAACAGACTGGCAGACACACACACAAACAACTACACACGTGCGATTTAACATGTGCGTTTCTTTATCTAAGGACAATGACAGTCACTACCTGAACAGACCACCATAAGTTTTGTTCACGTCTAATTCGATCGCCAGTTCCAGAATCTTTTTGTACTCCTCCTGGAATTCACTGCTGCCACGGGAACTGCCCCACTGAAACAGGAGCCGGAGACACTGATAGTGACACTCTGATGACGCACGCAAGTATTTAAATTCTAAATGTTGTAACTTTTTATATTTTTCTATTGGGAGGTCAAACGTTTTCTAAAACTTTTTTCTGGTTTATATTTAATACCTCTTCGAACTTTTTACAGAGTAGTTCTCCAGCGGGAGAAGTCAGGATCGGTAAGGACAAGGACGTGTGCTTGAGAATGGCCAGGATGCGCGCGCAGTATGGCGCTACTTCACTGAGCATATCCGCTCCAGTCACGTGGTCGACAGACAGTGGGAGGCAAGACGACGTCTCGTGCCACCCCTGTCATTAAAAAAGGATGGAGGCAAATGATATTTTTGCTCATGAAATTAATCAGTTTTCTGAAACAAGGTTAGTCTTACCATTGTGACTAGTGAGACGCAGCAGTTGGCGGAGGCGGCAAGAGTCGCGACATTACACATGAGCGAAGGAACGTTTTGTTCCGCTCAGTTGGTGCTCACATTGCGTTCGTAAAAAAAAACAAAACAAAACAACTACAAGCATGATATTATCAAGATGTCGCGCCGGATTACATGAGGCTTTACAGAAAAAAAATTAAGCGGTTCATTAGACCTATACAGGACGAAATTATTCAGCCATAGTCACAGCAGGAGAATTATGTAGAGCGTAACAATGAGAGAAGTAATAATCTGACATTATAGTAGGTCTAATTCATTAATGTATCTTCAAAAAACATTCAATGATAATAAATTTCAGATTCTGTGTGTGTGTGTAAGGGAGAGAAAGTGCGAGCTTACCAGTTCCCACTCACACAACAGTCGGCAACAGTAGACCTGGGTCGCTACGGACGTGCTCAATTTTTGTTTCATCTAGGCAATAATGGAAGCAATCAGTAATCACAGTGACAAAAGAAAAGAAAAAAAATCGTCAAGTACTGCAGTCCGATCTGCGTAGCTGTTAGTAGCAGACACCCATTACGTTATTTTCAACTGCCATTAAAAGCTACCTGCTTTGGAGTTACAATTACTTTGTTTTAGTAGCCTTTTTGATCACTATAAACAATATTCAGAATGGGTCCCTAAGAATATCAAACAGTTGTTCCTCCCTTTTTCTGACAACAAAACTCTGCTATTTTCCTCCTCTGTAACCTCTTTAAAAACTTTTATTAAGAAAGCCTCCTGACAGATAATGTACCTGAATTGTATGTCAATTACCTCATTATTTTCCATCCCAGACTTCAAACTAATCTCTATTTCTCACCTTCTTTCTCTCAAGCCAATATTAAGCACATTGTTACCTCTTGTTTCTCTTGCTCGCCTTTCTCTTGCTCGCATTCCCCGCCCCCGTCGTGCAGGGTTTTGATGGTGTCGTCACCTGATGACACCACCTGCTCGTCCCGACTCTTATCGACAAGATCGACAAGGACGAGGCGCGGGAAGTCGTGCATGTCGCTGGCCGACATGTAGGACGTCAGCTGTCTCAGGAACTTTCGCTGCGTCAGTTCCAGCACTTCCTGTTTCGACGCATGCGCATAAATTATTTCACAAAGCTAATGTTCATGATATTTAGCCCTCTGAAGCTGCTTCTTTGTTACTGCTGCCGTTCCACAGCACACTAATCTCATTCCGTCTACCATTCAACCATGCACTGATCTCAACAAAAATTGATGTAATCTTTCAGCAAATTCGCATATGTAGACACTTCAGCAACATAAACACACATTGCTATGCTAACAAAGAACATGTTTGAGTCAATAATTTTTGGACGGGTACATGTCTGCCATCACAATGTTAGTCTGTGTTAGCCATGTCTGGCCTTTCGGACAGAGCACTGCACGTTTTTGTGTATTTCTGTGGCCGTAAACATTACACGGGTTAGGGTTAACTAGACAAAGCCCAGGCCTGATGACTGATCGTAAATGATAATGTGTTTTGGCAATCGATAACCCAAATCTTTGTACCCGGGAGATGACCTAAGAAATGGGCTCTGGAAAGTGAGGGAGAAGTAGTGGCTTAGTTGTCAACAAATGCGCCAGGCTCTGTTATCACTTGTCACAATCATTCCCATAGAAACATGATCGAAGAGCTTCCAAGAAACTTGCTGCTAGCAGCAGTGACGTATAGTTGGTACTATCCACACTTTTATTAAACTTCAAAATAATTTGCATGTTCTATGAGAAAAATTGCTTGATGCAATGTCTGGATGAACAACTGCTATTCCGTTTAACACCGACCTGGAAAGCAATTTGGCGTTGACCAAGGGGAGTCACCTCTGCATGGCCATCATTCTCTGCCGGCAAAGCCTTCTTGACGAGGGCTAGAACGTCTAGCAGCCCCGCCCGATTTTCGTACTGGAGGTTGACCTTTGGGCAGTCCTGACCCACTGCGATCATGCCGACCTGTCAAAGCAGCCAATTAATGTACTTCGTCATCGTTCCGTCTCGCTGCTCCACTGTGGTCATATATTAACACTCACAGTGCTACACCACGGACGTGTGTAGGTGGATTGCTGTCTGTCTGCCGAGACCAAAGCAAGTTATTTGCTGTTAGTCTCGGCAAGCCTTAACAAAGAATGCGACTAAACCGGAAGCTTTGTACACACCTGCCTCGTTTTAGTAGTTAACTGAAAAAAAATCGTCTGCCAGCAGGCCAAAAAGTACGTTCGTGGTTACACGCGTGGTCATGTATAGTCTCAACCGAGAACAGCACGTATATTAAATACACAAACGCGCCGCCTCCCACCCTTCACCACCACCAAACACACAATTTACTTTCCAATGTGGCGTCCCTTAAATAGTTTCAACATGAACTAAAGTCAAAAACGAGAGCACAGATTTTTTTTTTTAATAAGTACCTGCGAACGCTCCCACTGATACCCAGTTCCAACCACTGCCAAAATGATAGGGATGCGAAGTGTGGACAAGCCAAAGCGAAACTCCATCCGGCAGTTCCTAGACTCGGCATACTGTGGCAACAGTGTCATATATCAAGAGGCACGACAATTAACTGAAAGCTAAGCACAGTCCTAGGGACGTCTGAATGATTTTCTGTTTCTGCCCACTTATTCCCAGCCTGCAAGAAAATGCACTTCTTCTGTAACATTACGCCTTACAACCTTTCCCATAATGCTAGTCCTTTTGATACTCTTCCTTTTGAAATATTATTTTACTCTCAGCTCTTGTTCTTATTATTTGGTTCCTTTTTGTGTTTTCTGTATTTGATTTTATTCTTATGGGACCTATGATTTCTTGCAGGCTGGCTCTATTCCTATCTCGCACAAAAACAGTTAAGTGCAAATACTGTATACTGATGCAAGTTATTTACTACCCGTAAAACTTCTAAATGTAATATTCATACAAAGTCAGCCTATCATTATTACGTTAATCTGTAATCCATCGTCTTTAAATATCGGTATGCAGATATGTAGTTATATATATATATAGTTATATATATATAGTTTAGGACATATTTTGGAAACTGACAGATGAACTGTGTATCTGTTAAGAAGCAGTTGTAATAATTAAGAAAGGATATATATATATATTTACCTCATTCGAAACGCATGCAATCATCACGTTGGCTTTTCGTAAACCTTCTGCAATGTCTTCGAAAAATCCTTCCTTTGGATAACAAATAAAACATCTCATCTACATTTCATAAAACATTCCTTTTAACAACCAACAATGTTCATGAAAGATGTTTCCAGTAGTCATGCAGACATAACAGGCGAGGCTAAAATGGACTTCCAATTTGTCCTTCTTACTGATGGCACTTCGACTTCCAAATGTTTTTCTCCGCTGTTCTCTAGTAATATTATTTTCTGATCTTTAAACAAAGCAAAAAAGTGAAAAGTATTACTTTTGAAATAACTATCAAGAAAAATGTAGCAAGCCATAAAACTGGGAAAATGTGCAAATCACAAGCACAGGCCCACCTGCCCCATTTGTTCAGTGTCGATCCAACACGTCACACCGTTGTCTTCCAGAAATTTTTTCAACTTCCGGGGATCGCCCCACCCAAGAGCTTTGGATGTTGAGGATGAACCGGTCTGGACAGCAGTAAGAGAGTTGGCCCAGCAATAACTGATGAAGCACTGTGGGTACGCTTGCTGATTTATAGCAAGACAAAACACAGAACAACCAGTAGTTATAAATGTTAATAAAGATCAGCAAAGTTAAAAAAAAGTTATAAAACATTGCTTGATGTACTTGAGTCTGTATTCATAATATGGTTAATTATTCTTGCATGTGGTGATGAGAGAGAGGAGAGATGGATGGAGAATGGAGAAAGGCAAAAAGAAAAAAAAGGCGGTGAAAAGTCTGAAAAAATGAGAAAAAGTGACTGCTGTCAAATGTGAGGGAACAGAGTGAGAGAGTTGGTGCATGTGCACCTATATATATATACGCTCAAAAATGCATGCAAGCAGCTATGTGTACACTGATTTATTAATTTGCATTACATTACCATCTTTTTGATACCAGCTTTAGTCTTCACAGCCTCGGTCAGTTCTTTTATCTTCACAGAATATCTAGTCAAGTCCTGCATCTTTACATACACCTACAGAAAAAAAAACAAACATCAGGTCAGTCCAAAAGGCAATTAACAACTATTTGAACCGGAAGAGATTTCAAAACTAAAACTTCTGAAATCTACATCTGCAGCATACCTCATCTCCAAGAACAATGCTGATGTTCTGTTTCAACCAGTTGGATGTTTTGCCCAAGGTTATAAGTAGGATTGGTTTGTGTAAAGTTTCCTTTGCATAGATGATCAGATTGTGACATTGCTCATTGGATACAAACTCATCAGAAATTCCAAAGATGACCACCTTCATGAATGAAAGAGACATGTTTACAGTGAATGAAAAAACAATAAACTGATTAATCAATCAATCTTTATGAACAATACACACCTAGTTTTATAAAATGATTGTGGAGATTGGTGGGTTTCCATATAAATGTTATACAGCTGACAATTTTTTCACAGAAAAACCCTTCACTGTTTAATGTACAAACACCATGCATTGAAATACTTCTCACCTGTGAGGACTTCATAGAAAGAGTAAGCGTCTCCATATTATCAGTTTCTGGTTGGTCTGTAAATGAGCTACAGAAAAGAAAGCAGAATGAAAAACAGTATAAAAATATAAATGCACTCAATCGGTCAGTCAATGAGTTTATCAATGTTTCTTGTAGTAAATAAATTGTACAAACGTCAAAAAGAGAAGCTTTTCCCGCATGTGGTAAATAAATTGTACAAACGTCAAAAAGAGAATTAAGCTTTTCATGCAAGATGAAGGCTTTGTGGGAATTTGTAAAAGCAAGACACCATCAAAATAACAAAACTGTATAGTAAGTGTATAGGTGTATAGGAACTGGATAGTTAAAAAAGATTTACGAAACTAAGAGCTCTATCATAGTTGTCAAAATGGTCAATTCAGAAAATATAATCAGAAAACCACATACACTTTGTACCCAGTAGCCCGCAGATCCTCAATAACATTTCCAGGATGGACAACTTTTCCTTCCTCTTCTAAGAGTGGAACATTTTTCTTTGAATAGCAGAAAAATATGCTAATGGACAGGTCCTCCTGTAGAGTGTGCAATTCACGCACACCTCGCCTTAAGTGCTCATCAAAGTCTGAGTTGCGGTCTGGAGGCATCACGGCTTAAGTGAACAGAAAACCAAATCTATAGAGAGCATGTGCTAATGCTGAAATCATCCCACTGTCTTATCTCTTCTTTGTCATTGTCACTTTGTGACTTTTTCTTGTAGGATACAACAGGGACTCAGTGCATGGAGCTATCAGTAAGGGACAAAAATACGCATACACTTTCACATAAATGCAGATGACATAATGCAAGTTCCCACCAGAGAAAGGTGTTTGAAAAAAGGAAGAATTTTTCATATAGTTAGGTGAAAAGCACTTTCAGCAGCGACAAAAACCCACAGTTTAATCTGCCTACAACCAATGACCAACCCCTGCAAGACTCTAGAAGGCCAGCTGAAAAGGAAACAAACTGGCTAGCTTCAGCTAGCATAAAGGATGTTAACTTGCTGACCAGTCTTACAAACACTGTTACAACAGCTTTGCAAATAGAATTAACAAAGAGCAAAAAATCCATTTCTCCACTGATAACTTAACACAATAAGAAAATAAAGATACGATATTTAACTCAAATCTCACCTTGTATTTCTGGCAAAGAAATGATGTGAAAAGCACGGTCACACTGGAGAAAGGGAGCCTTGTGCTCTATAGCTCGTTGCACTTTTGATGCAGGGAACATGCAGAGATCAACCTGATTCTAAGAAAAAATTCTTGCAGCTTTAGCAATATTTTGTCATTTATAAGGCTCTTCTATAAACCCTCATTTTTGTCAAACATCTGGGGCCATACTTTTCATACATTTTCAAAAGTCATACACAATGTGTACGGCACCAACAACAAATAACATCACTTTATAAAAGGGTTAAAAGCACATATATATAGATATGGTGACCATTCAGTTACCTGTGCTTGACACTCCATGCAAGGGATTAGAAAGTCATAGGTGACACCACTGTAAGACTCACTGATCAGACATTCAAAAACTTCATGCACAAGAAACAGCATGTTTTCTGGTTTGAACCCTTGCGCAGTCACCTGAACTTCAGTATTGCTGGTAAACAAAAGCAAGTACATATATTCTTACAACATCTTACAGTAAATAAAATACATAATAATTTAAATTATTTAATAATATACATGAAGATTTTTTCGCAAACACATAGCACTGGGTCAGCACTGAAAATTGCCTGAAATAATGACATTACCTTTGCCTAAGCTTGGCCCAATCTTGATCTACTATTGCATGTTTCCTAAGTACTTGTTTACGTAAGAAGAAACAAGATAAAATTTGTACAACTTTGTGGCCACTAAGGATTATAAACACCTGATTTGCAGCATAAGAGCCTGGTGCTGATTTTTCTTTAACAGGAAGCCTTTCTTCCACATCACAACACTGTCTGCAAATGTGTGCAATCTTGCCTGAAAAAAAACCCCACACATATGAAGATTTCAGGATTGCCCAGATTTCATCAAGATTATATATCTTATTATATAGCTGGTGTAATTATGTAAGTGTTATTATGTAAGCAGGTGTGTGTTTTTACAATACATACGATTCTATTTGTTTGAAAGAAAATCTTCTACCTGTGCTCTATTAAAGAGACCAACTGGAAGGTAGAAAAACTTGTAAATCATCTTGGTTTCTCGTTCACCTTTCTCACGTTGTGGCTCTGGCCACTCATACTGTAATAAACAGAATTTCATTGGCTTAATAATTAAATATGTCATATTAATAAAAAGAACATAAATTAGCAAGTAGGATGAAATAGCTAAGAAACAATTATAACAGAACTATAAAAAATTTGTGAGCTTCATCTGTACAAGAAAGTAAAATAGTAGTAGCAGCATATGTTCATCACCTGGGGTGCAACATCAGGGAGAAGACAAGGCACAATGTTTGCTTCAGTCTCTGGCAAAGGAAAGGTCAGGTCAAATTCTTCTGTCAGACGTAGCAGCCAGGGGTGAAGTTCAGCTGGGTATTCGCTCCAAACCTCAGCCATATCCTTGTGGTGCAGAACTCCTTCCTGATAAACCCCACAATGAAATCTATACATAAATAGCATTTAAACACTTGCTTGCCCTAAAAATTAAAATTTATATCCCTTGTCTTAGCATCTATTATCCAATATCATCTACAAAAAGACAACAACAAATAAAACAAAACCAAAAAAATAATCTACAAGGTGGTTCAGTTAATATTGCAATATTTAATTTTCTCACAATCACTGAAAATATACTATACCTTAACTGGTCCTGTATGAACTGTGACAACACATGCCATAACATCAACAATCCACTGAGGATCAATCACAACATTTGATCTTAGAAACTCTGTGTTAAAGAACTGCACGGAGCCCAAGTCATGCAAAAACTGAACTGCTTGGGTGATCTGCAACATCAAATGAATCTCACATGAAAATAATTCTCACATTTATTGCCAAGAAAATGAAATGAAGTAGTGTTTTAGTTTTCTTACTAATAATGCAGTCTGTCTTTTCTCTGTTTCTGCCCTCCTTCTTTAACTCACACACTTGAAAACACAGACACTAAGATGCATGTATGACTGAAAGGAGTAGGAGAAAAAAGAAGTACCTCAACAGCATCAAATATTCCACACCCGTTGGCCTGCTTCTCCACTTCAGTCCAGGGCAGAAGCTTTTTTCCTTGCATTGTTCGTAGACTAAAAATCAAGAATTTTTGTCATTTTGGCAAATATATCTACATATTTAGCTAAAAGTCTAAGGAAATGAATTCAGGATGGAGAAAAGGAAAATTTGATGTATCAAGATAATTGAAGGCTTTCCATAATTTGTTCTACCCTGTCAACAAATGATGATTTGTATTAACACAACAAAAATAAAAAAACATCAACAAACAAAAACTATCAAACAACACATCAGTAAGGTTTCTTAGCATGATGATCAGTCAAACTTTCCTCACATAATCAAATTTTCCTCACTTCATCAAAGCTGTCTCCAAGTTTAACCAGGCTTCTGGAATCATCTCACCCATGTATTTTTGGGTCAGTGTGACTGCAATTAGGTCTTCCCTTAGTTTTGGCAAACCCTGTGCAAACAGGGGGCACCATAAGGCATTGCCTTCAGGAAATTACACAAGCTATTCTCACTATTTTACTCCCTTTTCTGTGTTCCAACAATTAAACTTAGCAGTATCCCTCATCCTTACTACATCTAGTGTAGATAAAATGACTGTGTGATTATGTGCAAGTTGGAGACATCAAAATCAGTAAAACATCATTTACCACGCAATACCACACAAAGGTAAAAATGTTTTCTATTCTTGTGCAAGTATACACTTTCAGAAGTTACATTATGGTTACTCACATCCCCTGTGTAGGAGCTAACAAAATGAAAGCCAGTGATTTGAGGGAATTTTTGCTTGAGCTCTGCTGAGGGGATGACAGACTTCTCAACCTGTTGAAAACAAGATGCTCTTTAGTGAAAAAATCGCAGATAATACTTTAGTTCACATCTGTACAGGATGTTACTGAAAATGTAGCAAAACCAAATTCTGTTTGATACTAACCACTGATAGTTGCTTCACCATAAGTTTGCTTCATGTTGATGTATTTTATATTTCCACTATGTTGATTACATTTAATTAGTCTGGAATGATGCTAAATCTTGGTATCTACAAAACTATGTCATAACAGCAGTGAATTCATTGGAGGTACCTTGTCACAGTGTGTTCCCACTACAAGCACCGGTGCCTTTGGTGCATGGCAAGCAATAGAGCTGAGCCAAAAATCAAGACCAGCATGCTCATAGCCCAGACGGACATTCCACAGTAACAGGTAGACTGCCCGATTGGACAGGAAGAACTGCATGGACATTGACAATTTATTATTCATATTTTCCCATGGGGATATAAGCTCAATGTGCTGCACAGGAAAGACTACAAACAAAGTGACTTTGACCATACAAGACACATCAGTGGCAGCAAACAGATGAAATCATAGCAAACATATCAACTCCAGGGCATGGATGAAAAAAAAACCACAGGAAAAAAAAAGGAAATGTTCATGGCTTAAAATAGTCAAAATAGTTTGAATCAGAATTAAATTTCAATTATTGTAAAGTGCAAATAGATATTGGCATTTGGGAAGACATACCTGACAGAAAAACCAACAGACTACAACGGAAAGCGTGAGCATGGATTCAAACAGGCAGACTGTAAGAGCCAGAGAGAAGTTGGGTAGCAATGATTTCTTTTCACCTGATGTGTGTTGTAATAAACAGTTTGCCCTGCAAAGTCCCAGACACTGTACTGCAGTGGCTCTCTCTCCCCCTGAACTGTCACATTCCATTTACTGATGTCAATACCATCTGTGATCATTTCATTGTAGTCATAGTTTATTCTGAAATTCTCCAATGTCAGCGCTCTCACAAGACTGCAAAGAAGTGTCACATTATTGAAATGACACTCATTAAACTGTATATAAATTCTGACCATAAAATAAAACTACTGTGAAGTTAGACAAGAACATAAAGAAAGGTCATGTCTCACCATTGTGACATCCACAAATACCTTGTTTTCAGAGCCTTTATGTGAACAATACCAAATTCAGGGAAGATATACTTTTATATGGTTTTCTGAACAAGTTTTAAAATTTAACTTATATTTTAAAACTGTAATATGCTGAATTTGTTTAAAGAACAGTAATCATGCCCTGTAAAATGGTGGTGGCATGTTAGAAGGGAAAAAAAAACAGACCTGGTTTTACCAGCTCCACCAAGTCCTACCATCATGAGCTTTGTGCGCTTGCAAGGTGAAGAGCCCATCAAAAGGCGCCTTAAGTAGCCATAAACAGCACTGAAACCTCGTCTGACAATTTCCTTTGGTGGTGTCTTCAGCAACAGGCAATCATGTAGGTTTAATTCTGCATCAGTAAAACCAACATTCATTGTATGCAAGAGTGGTTTCTGCATGTAATATTTACATAAAAGGAAAAATAAACACAAACAACTTTTATATGCCAGTGAACAGTGAACACAGTACAAGCCCCTCTCTTGATTTTCTGAATGTATGTTGTCAGAATAAATTTATAGTTTTAAGAAACAATTCCAAGAAAAACATAAGAAATATCACATTAATGTTGAATGAGGCTAATATATTTTCATTACTGTGATATTGTCTATATTTAAATATATAAAAAAATTTCTCCAATATATTTTCATTACTGTGATACTGTCTATATTTAAAGATAAATTTTCTCACACACCTTTTAATGGCAGATTTACAAGTTCAGGTGACAAACTCTCCAGCATCTGACATCCTGTAAGAACTAAAATTTGCAAGTTCTTCATGGCTTTGATGTCATCTGGCACTGTGACAATGCCCTGGTAACTTAGATCCAGCTTGTTAAGCCCACTTATCTCTAGAAGTGGTGTGGGGAAAACTGTCCCTGTGTAGCCATCAAAACAAGGAATGGTGATAATAAGCATAAAAAAAAATCTGTGCCTTTCTTCAAGTCTTTCTCTCACTCTCTTGAACACTCAGTCTCTCTCACACACACACTCTCTCTCATCCATCCACCCAACACACAGAAACAGAGATATCTACCAATACTTTGTGCTGTCTGTCCAAGACGTGGTAAACACATCATCAACTGCTCATTTAAAAATCCAATTTGATCACGGCCAACCTGCTTGGTACTGCTTTTGTCCACAAGCGTGAAGATGGCTTTCAGTTCCTGCATTACATGTAAATACCTGGATATTTAGAATGTGGAAAGCTTGAAGAAAAAAAATTGTGAGAGATATATATATACATGCAGTTGACTGATTTGTTTCATAAGCATATGATGTTGTAAAGCTGTGTGGCAACTAAGCTTGACTCTGTGGTTAATGCACTTAACACTCGATCTCTCTAACCAGTGGAGAACAGCTGATTTATCAGGGGAGATAAATGTAGAAAACGTTTGTCTTCATGATGCCATCCACTTGATATAGCAAACTACTTACAGTCCACTTGCTCTTGAGACACAGGCCATGGGAGTTTAATCATTTACCTTATATGAGCAAAATAGGATGAGAAAAAAATTTTCCTCGGACAATCACAGTATTTACACAAAAATGACATAAACATGGAAACAAACCTCATCAAGCATATGAGAAGTGGCAGTCCATTGATGACAGAATGCAATAAATGCTTCTAGTGAGTAAGCTGCTACTGAAGATGGCAAAGGTTTGATCAAAGGAACTGCTGCCAAGTTTAATACTGTGAGAGGCAGGTCCTTGATGCCAGATGGCAGAGACGTGATGACATTGTAGTTAAGTGACAAAATGTTGAGTTTCTTAAGACTGCAAATGCTATCCATGGAATCCAGTGATCCAATATTATCCGCCAGCAACTTGGTCAAAGATGCCATGGTATCCAAAGAGGATGGCAGTTTGTGCAGAGGATTGTGGGAGATAATTAGTTCTTGCAAAGACCTGTTCCAGTGTGATGGCAGGTCCACAGAAGTAAGGCAGTTATTGCTAATGTCAAACACAACCAAGTTCCTTTGAACATAAAAAAAACAAAAAAACACCAGTTTAAAAGAATATAATGAGACACAAATTCCAGTTTTTAGTTTAGTTTAGTCCTTGTTACTCCACAAATTCAAAAAATGAAGAAAAAGACAAGAAATGCAGAAGCCAAAATACCTTATGAAAATAAAGTTACCTCATGCATCAACAAGAAATATTAACTTTTTGTCAGGCCTGATGTAGCCTTACACTAATTGTGCCTAAGTGTGAAATTTTATTTGTGTATGAAGTAACACGCACTTGATCTCATCCATAGGAGGTAGTGCTGCAAGGCGGTTGCATGACAAATTCAAGTGAACAAGATTGGGGAAACTGGAGCCAAAGGTGCTTGGCAAGTGGTCCACTTTATTGTTTGCAATACTCAGATTGCTGATGTCTTCACTCATGCCTTGGAATGTTTCCATTGGAAAGGTTGCTAAGTCAAGGCCAACAGAATGAGCAGCTTCGTGCACCTTGCACTCAAGTCTGGTAAACTCCGGATCATGGGAAAACAGCTGTGCAAAAGTTGCATTTTTCTGGTATGCTTCTTGCAGCAGTCGTTTAAGATCCAAGGCATGCTGACCTTCCAGCTGAGGTCCCTTTTTTTTTTAAACAAACCAAAATGGATATATCATATTCATTAAAGATATTCTTATTTGTTGCATATTTCTTTTTTCAAATTATGATGCAGCATTGTACAATTTCGTTCAGTGAAAAACTTCATGAATCTAGTTGCAGGGTGCTAAAAGCAAAGTTTACATCTGTCTAACCTTAGATTCTTCTTCTGTTGACTGCAGTAGAGACTTTCCTCCCAGAAAAATGAAGATCATCAAGTACAAATGATATACTCGCTTAAATCCCAATTCTAGTCTGTGTTTCTGAAAAAAAATTCCCATAAGTAGAATACTTTTATAAAAATAGTCTTGAAAATATCAAAAGTTTATGATGTCTTAGGGAGGGAATTATAACAACTTTACTGTCTTTATTTTCCTTTAACAGTTGCTTTTTAGCTGTGGAATTTATGCAAATAATGCAAATGTTGTAAACTCTTGGGTATGATGCATTTTAGGTGTCATAAAAAAATCAATCCAAGATGATGGGAAAGATGTCACTTGACTGTGATAATTGCAAACCCAAACATGTAGAATATATTAACCAAAGTGTATACCAAAAGCAGCAGTGTAACTTAGGTCAAGCCATGATGTAAGCATATTATAAACTATTACAGGTAGAATAAAGCAACAATATATATATACCTGCTCAGGAGACACTTCTTCGGAACCTTTACACAGGTTATTGCATATTGATGGTAGCGTTTTCTGCAAAAATAAAAAGAAAGCCAATAATAACAACACAGAATTAAGTCATAACAACTTATTTAAGTCTTATAGACTATTTGAGGAAAATACAATTAATAAATATGCTACGATGCATTGAACATATTAAAAAATATTCTAAGCCATTTCAAGAATGCACAAAGTTAATGTAGAACAAAATTCTATCTCAAATGTTTAAACAAAAATACTGCTGGATTAAATTAAGGTTACTTACCTCCTGTGCCAGCAAAAGCAAGTAAACATGACAAAGGAAATTCTCAAGCCCCATGTAGGTCTTGACAACTGAGGCACAGTTCAGGCCCTCAAAATTCATTAAGTGATGTTGATTGTCTTCAAAATGACACAAAATGAATGATCAGTTTAGCTACAATTATCACACATAGAGAACTAAATAATTCATTCCTTTGAGGATGAATTGAACTGTGTATTATACCTTATATATATATAAAATTATTCATTGATTAATATATATATATGTGTGTGTTTCTTCTGTTTAATTACAGACAAATCAAACAAAAAGCTTTTTTCAAGAATGGAATAGTTTTTCAGGGATTTTAAAAGCTCTTCAGCCTTTAACTACAGTATCATGTTTTATCTTTTCATTTCATGAATACAATTTACACAACCAAACTAAGCTTTTATTTTGGGTTTTTTTGTTTATTTGTGGGACGTTTTGTGAATTTGTTCACTCTTACCTTGGCCAGGGCATAACACATGAAGCTTTTGAGTCTTTGGTCTGAAGAGTGACTTAAGACTTGGGTAGCGAAGAGTATGAAGGTCAAAGTTAGAAGGTAAGAGGCAAAAGAGGCGATGATTGTTCTTCACAAAGCTGTGGGTCTGAGTAGAACTCTGAGATGTCATTAGCTTTACCAGCCCTTCTAGCACTGAAAAAGAAGAAATTCATTAATATACAGGTAGTCCTCGGGTTACGACGGTCTCGAGTTACGTCGTTTCGTGGTTACGACGCTCATTCCGACTTACGAGGTCAGTGCATCAAAGAAAAGGAAGGCCATCACCATGGAGGTGAAAGTGGATATCATAAGGCAATCTGAGAAGGGGGAAACAGCAACAGAAATTAGCAGGTCTTTAGGACTTCGTCGTTCGACTGTCGCTCCGATTATCAAGGATAAAGATCGCATCCTTGAACACGTGACAGGATCTGCTCCTATGACAGCGACAGTGATAACAAATCATACTGTACTGCACAATATTGTACTGTACTTATGTTTATTGATAATTATGTAGGATAGGTGTTTGGATAGGCTAAGTGTTTGCAGTACTGTACTGTTATTATGGTACAGTACTGTATGAACGTATGATCCGACTTACGTCGAAATTCGGTTTACGACGCCGCGTTAAGAACGGATCCCCGTCGTAAGTCGAGGACTACCTGTACATGTAATACACACTGACTATGTTCCTGTTAGCCAGTTATGAATTACTTGCCTCCATTCTGGGTTAGATTTCCTGAGCAAGCTTGATGTCCTGACTTGAAACGAACATCAATACCCAGGATAAGACAGACATCATAGTATTTATCTGGTGAGGTGCCAGCAGTCTGATTCTAAAGTGAAGAAACATACACAATCTGGAAACATTATTATAGCAGTATGGAACATGGCACACATACACATGCACAAGCACAGAGGGCAAGGTAACAGGTACAAGCTTGGTGGTGAGGGGTAGTTACTGGCTAGGTGACAAACCCGTGACTGAAGGAGAGCAGGAGTGGGGTCTACTAGTGACAGGATGGAGGTGCCGGGATGTTTTAGAGAGAAGTCGGGCGTGAGGGTCGGGTGAAGAGGGCAGGACAGAACGTGAGGGGACAGCACAGAGGTGAGCTACGAATCATTGAGGACATGAATGTGTGGTGTGGATGTTTTGCCTTAGCCAGAACTATCAACTATCAACAAGTAAAAGAACTTGGAACCCATGAGAGTGTTGTGTATGTTCTTGTGGTGAGATCGGGAAAGCAACCTCATCTACCCTGTTACCTTAACACTTTGTCTTATACATAACAGCAACTAACAGACTTGCTTCAGTAATGTCTTCTCTAGCTAGTTTTCCCTCTCCCAAAAAGTCAGCACAACAAATTTTCATTTGAAGGCTGTTCAAGAAAGTCAGGTCAAGGCTGGACAAATGTTTGAGGATGATAATGAAAACTTCAGACACAGATTACACAAACACATAAAACAGGAAAACAAATTAGATCTATACTTTTCTAAATACAATCTTAAAATATTTAATCTCTTTATAATAGTAAAAAGCTGATGCATGTACACAGTAAACTAGATGCACTGAGAACAATATTTACATTTGTGAAAAAGTCATAAGGTACAGGTTCAGCAGATACTTCTTGAAGATAAGTTGCCCAGTCAAACTCAACTTGGTTATAATCTGCAAACAGATATAAAAAAATAATTGCAGGACAAAATGGAAATGTATAAATATGTTTCAGAAAATGTTGTGTTGGCACTATTTGTTATTTAGACAGATTTATCATTCTAAAAATTTAGGCCACGTACTTACCCCAATATTTAAGCAAGGTAAAGGATGCTAAATTGGTATTTTGAGGCTTGCAAATGCACACATACATACATGTATGCACATAAACAAGCACCCTTCAAAGATATTCACCTTTTGGTGGCTGAATTTGTCCTCTAATGTCTGGTATCTGAAAGCCTACTTCTGCCATAAAGCCAATCGGATGAAGGTCTGGACTGTCATACTCTGCCCAGTAGTCATACCGTGATGACCAGCCATCAAAATGTATCAATAGTTGGCCACCATGACCTTCTCTTTCTTGCTGGATATCCGCTGTTTGACAGACAATTTTTTTTCTTTGTGTTGTTTTAATAAAATATATGCACAAAAACATATAAAATAAACATAAAAAGTACAGTTTTACAATATAGGAAAAATCATTTAAATATATCAGCAAAACAAGCCATCCAACACAATGTATACATTTTTCTTTTTCAATCTCTCATTAATGCAGCAATAGTATTGCTTTAAAATGGTGTACTAAAGCAAGATAACAAGAAGAATATGTGTCCAGGAAATATGTGAATTACCATACCTTTCATTTAAAGACTAAAAATTTAATTCAAAGACTAAAATCGAGTACATGACAGATAACTTTCTATATAAACTAAAATTAGAATCACTTTCTTACGACACTCTCAACAAAATGAAAAACTCTTCTTCCAAGGGAAATTACAAGGGAAAAATAAGCAGCTTCATAAGGTATGCAAAAAGAAAGTCTGACCTTGTTTGCATTTTTTTGTTAAAAAAATGTTAAATTTAAAAATATGCAGATGCATAAATGAGTATACATGGCCATCTACCTATACATGGATGAGTATTTATGACTATGTCTATTTGCATTTGAGTATGCAGGTGTTCTTGAAGGCTTGTAAATTGTACCCAGATTAAATTAAATGATCAGCAGCAACATGATAAAAAAAAACAACATTGAGCTGAAAATATTTTCAGAATGCACAATTTTAAGTGAATAAAATAACTAGCCAGATTATTTAATCAAGCCTTCATATCAGTAGAGATACCTATTGTTGCCACACAAATAAGATGTGGATTTAGCCTGTCTACTGCCTCCAGCCTCATGCCCACATGAAGTTCTAGTGTTGCTTCCCTTGTCTGCAACAGGTTTATGATTTTCATTAGACATCTACCTATCACTGAAACAGGCTTTCAGTGCAAATAGGCAGCATTACTAAGATTTGTTAACAAATTTTGCTGACATTGCCAGAACTAAATGCCTATAAAAGTAAAAAATACATCATTCCAGAAATAATCACAGAAGAGATGCGAATAATGAGAATTCGGTCTTCATTCAATGCTATGATGTGTAGCAACCTCACCCCAAAAGAGCGGCTGAGAACTGAAAACTGAACGTAATCATCTGGGGAAAGAGCATCTGCACTATCTTCAGGCTGTACCATCTGCAGATCAAGGCGACAGCTGCAAAAATAAAGACATAAATGCACATGACCATGTGCACAGACACACAGTTCAACACCAACTGCCCTCTCTCTCTCACCCATATACACATCACACACCCCCACATAGAGTTACATTCGACTCTTCATATTAATTTCTGCCACCAAATAGCTGGATTACTTCAACTCTCTCATCATTGATATGTGTTTGCAGTTGCTTATGTTTCTTGTATGGTTGACTGTCGGTTCGTTTATAGTCTTTTATGTGCAGCGATTGTGCTATCATCCACATGGGGAAATGTGGTTTAAAAATTCAGTTATTTTTACACACACACACTTGCTTGTTTGCATAATAGCTCCTTCACTCACTCACTTACTTCCCAGATGGCAAGGTTTCCTGTGCCAGTACCACCCCTCTACAGTCTACAACACACTCCTGTTTGGACTCTGAAGACTGCTGCAGCCTAATGTTAACCATAACTCCAGGTTCCATTTTGGAGATTTCTGTTGGTGCTTGGCCATTTGCTGAATGTTTTCTTGTCAAGGACAATGTCTGTTTTCCAGAGAATGGAATGAGGTGACTGTTACCTGCACAACTAATGTTCATTATTAATTATAGAAAAATCCAGATGTTATCATTTCTAACATTGCATGATATTAAGCAAACATTTAAAATTAATCACGATCAAATTGCAACTTAGGTGAACAAACCACCTACTCACACAGTTAACAAAATTATTAGCGCCATATTTTGTACTGTTGGCATCTGACAGAGCTTAACTTAGAGTCTCTTTTACAGCACAACAGGATGGCTTAGATTACCTTAGTTTCATCTGTAAACATTGTAGGTTGCCTCCCATCAACAGGATGCTACAACTTCGAATGCCCATTCCAGTAAGGGCAGACAAGATATTGGCTACAACTCCAGGAAAAAGGGTGACCTGTGACCCTTGAACGCTGCCTTGTTTAGAGCCTTTACGAAAACTAACCCTTTCTTTTGTTATCACAGGAGGATTTAGATCTGAGTCCACAATCTGTAAAAACATTTGAAAACATAAAAATATTTGAGGATATTGGCAGTCTGTAAGAGAAACTTGCATAAATATATCTCATAAAAATGTCTTCAGAACTGTCAGAAATGTGTCATGGTTTAGATAACAGCTGTGTGCCTTACCATTTCCTGCATCCACTTTTCCCCATTGGATCCCTGCAATAAACTTCTCACCTGAAGATATTCCAGCTTTGAGCTATTCTGTCCACACGTAAGGCAAAAACTGTCCCCATCCTTGAATCTGTGCCCATGATGGATTCCTGTAGCCTTGTCTGGGCAAGGATGATCAGCTATGAGTCTTATCTGTAATTCATTTGTATCTGTAATCACATTTGTATAATGGCACACCACATTAACACATTAAAGTATTACACAAGGAATTGTCTTCTGCTTTTCTTGCTTCTTTTTTTCTTTCTTTCTTCATTTTTTTTCTTGGAAGGAAGATGTAACTATAAATGTTATCTATTCCATAAACTTCTGGAAATATATAACTCTAATAAAATTCTGCATAACATAAAATTGTTCATTTTTTTTCCAGAATTTTATGTTCTCAATAAACTGCACGATTTTAGATTCCTGTAAAAATCAAAGCAAAAATGCATTGCCTATAAATTTTCAGATATAAATGTTATAAAAGTGTAACACCCTGGTTGTTACAAGAGTTTATTTTGGGTTTTCTAGGTCAGGCAGAGGGAGAAGTCGGATGCACATGCGTGAACACACAAACACATTATATCAGCATACTTTGGACATATCAGCTGATGAACAGTCTCCTAGTGTGTATGTGCCTTTTACTGTGCTTTTATAAAATTCCTGTATCTTGAGGGTTATCTGTGGGGTAGAGGCTGGCTAAGATGTCAGCTGAAAGCTGATTGGTCAGTGGCACGCGCAGGTTGTTTTCAACCCCCCCCCCCCCACTTAGGTGGACACAGTAGCACAGCCAAAGCTGTCGTCATGTACGGTCTGATACCCATGGCATATCCTGGGGGATATAAAAGAGAGTGGAGAAGGCAGGAGAGCAGCCTGAGAGCAGGACACAACGCATCATTGCCAACCAGCTGACCGGTTGACTAAGTATGTGCTTGGAGTTAAGTTTTGTCTTAAGCTAATTAATGCCTTCAGGCAGCAAGTAAGCGGTCACCATAATAAAAATTTCCACAACCTAAGGCTATGTGTTCAAATATTATTTTACCAAGTGAACGGGAGTCTGTGCAGTGTGGTAGGTCACCCTGTTACATCTTCATCTTCTGTCATTCTACAGAAGAACCAATTAAAACTATCAGCCACACTTGGAAAATGAACTCTCTGTGTTGTTGTGATTTCTTGCATGACTGGCCCACCCCTATGTGGACACATAAGGGAGATGGGTGGGTTACAAAAGAAAGATCATTAACTAATTGAACAAACAGCCTTGAACAATCAAGAGAATAGCATTCAGCAGCATATATCTCACCTCTGGAGACAAACCAGTCATTCTGATGATGTGTTCTGTAATTACTCTATACAGCTCAATACAATCCCACAACAGCATGACACATTGCGGGGTCACTTCCTGTACTTTGCTGTTTTCCACTTTTATTGTTTGTGCAACAATTGTGATCGCATCACCTGTAAGAAACAATACCATAATCATCACCCTGCCTTTCCCCTCTGCTCTTTGTCCTCAGTTTTATTTCTTAGAATATTCCTCCTGTATTTGGCAAGGATTAGAAAAATTGTATTAATTTATATAGATATCAACCAGAACCACACACACACAAAAACCCACGTTCATTGCTACAGTCTGTTTTATTCTTAAGATTTATTTATTATGGACCATTTCAATTACTGTCTAATATGAAGACAGTACAAGAGGTTGCATTTATTGCCCCAAGTTGTAAGGGAGAACTCTGACATCTGAATTCAACCTGAATAAGCCTATTATTTTCATAACAACATAAATATTTATATGAAAAGTAGAAATATTTTAGATAAAATGGTATAAAACATTGTTATTGATATGTGTTTGTCTATACACGCACACAAAAACATACTTACATATTCATATACATAAAACTGTTTTACCTGTACATGTCACAAGAAGTTCTACTATTCCATCTTGTATGATGATGCCATGACGCCAGACGTGAAGTGGGCGATGCACAGTTACTAGTCTGGCCACTAGTTTCATCCAAAGACAGATGGGAACAAATGTAGGCAGCAAAAAATTGTAAGTCACTTTCAGACAATCAGTATCATCTTTTGCTGTGGAAAAGGAGTCCTGCAGCAGACACAAGGTTTACCTTAGCTGACAGTAAGTATATCAAATATAATGGTAACACTACTTAACAGCTGTAATTCTCTATGCTAAAGCATGTACAAAGTCAGTACTCACCAGAGATATCTCAGGATTTTCTTGAAGATAGGACAGTGGTATTACTCTTCCATGGCTGTAGATTGCCATATCATTCTATATGCAGACAAAAGCATGATGTCCACATGTACACAGACACATACATGAATATAAATATATTTGTGTGGACAAATTTGCACAGGTTTGAAGTCTATGTAACACTTATGTGATTGCATTTAGTGATAATAAAATATGTCATTTTTAAAACAGGTACTTAGCAAACAGCCATTTTGATTTGTAAAATCTGAATGATTGAGACTTCTATCCCATCAACAGCTTGTCAAAGATTTTCCCTGTTAGCCCTTCAAGAATAGAAGAATTTAAGCACTACCTGCATACTACTTGGATATTAATAATAATAAACGCAAAATTTTTAAAGTGCATACTCACACTAAGGAGCATGCTCTTAGCTCTTAAGAACAAGAATGAAACATGGACAGCATACAAGGGACAGGAAAACAAACAAATGACATATAAGCTATAAAAGAATAAACAACCGTACTAAACAAAGAATAAAATCAAATCCAAAAAACATAAAGAGGAACCAAATAACAAGAAACAAATATTTTAATAGCAATATTAGAAACCTAGCAATTTCCCGATCGCATACTTTTTTGAAGTCTTATTTTTTTTACATTTCAAAAGTCCAGGGTCACTCCGGATTTAGAAATAAATTTGCATGGGTATGTATGCATAGGTTACATAATTTTATCTTACTAAAAGACATCTAAAAGCTATGAATCTCAAAATTATAATTAAGTCTCCAGAAATACTGTTGTACCTACCACAACATTCTGGACAACAGCGATGTCAGCATTGGATTTAGCAGCAATGTCTTTCATGTTGCTTTCTGACAATACTGGAGTTGAATCACTGACTAAAGGAACCATGGCATTGTTGATATCAGCATCATGCTTTGCAGACACCAATTGGTTAAGGATGTTACACATGAGTGATGTGCTTATGTACATGTCTGACCCATTGGGCTGTTTCCAGGAAGTCAGTTTACCCTGTACATGTTGAAGACACAATCAATTATGACTGTTCAATTATTGATGTTGAGAAAGGAAATGGCAGTTATAAACTCATTATTAGTACCACCATTTTCTCCTGTCTCTGCTGGTGCATAAATGGATATTCTTGATACATCAGATGTTAAAACTTCAGGATCAGTTTTCCAAAAACTACATTTCACAAAAATGTGTGAATGTGTATATGTGTAAATAATTATATGTGTAAATGTGTTTGTATATGGGTATATGTAAATGTGTAAACTGTGCATGTAAATGAGTGTATGTGTGTATGGGGATGTGTGTGTATGCACATTCCAGCATGCATGCTCATGAATATGTTCATGAGTGTATCTATTATCCATAGTTCATTAGTATGCATCACAATCCAACCATGAGATTAACATCTCTGATATGTAGATATCTCAAACTGACTCACCACTTTAGTCAGGAACAAAATAGCACCTTGGGCCTCCAGTACAGAGGTGAACTGTGTTCCTGGCAGAAGTCTCTCAGCAGCACTATTAAGAGTATACATTCCAGTACTCAGATCTGTTGCATCTTGTTCGAATGCTCCACTCAGGAAGTCACATAACATAGGGCAGAGAGATGAGGCCTCAGGATTCCTGGCACACACAGCTGTCAGGTGTTCTTTTAGTATGCTACCAGCCTGTGAACAATTGTTATTAAGAGTGCTGTAAGTTCACATGTACTGCAGCATTTTTTTTAAAGTTGGTTGGTAACATTGCTAATCTTGAATGTCATCTCAGAAGCTTTTAAATGAGTGACTGCAAATACTGTATATCAAAATACATTAACTATAACCTTTTCTTTCTGATTCATGTTGATTTTAAGAGCTGTCAGCTGTAGCTTCTTGCAACATCTAATGTTGCGCTCCATCTGATCAAGTCTCAGCTGCTCAGCCATGCTGCAAAACATTATCACAGAAAGCATTGAATGGGTGGACTATGAGTGAGTAAGCAAAATGCATGTGCATGTGCATGCACATATATGCAAGATATATATGAGTGCATGCAATTGTAAAAATACCATGGAGTTAACTAATTTGGTTTGAAAAGTCATAAAAATAGCTTTCTACCCAAATTGTGAATTATACTATGCACTTCATAAGAAAAATCACTCTATACATTACAGCAAGAATGAGCTAATGGTAATTGATGACATACAACTCAGAGAAAAAAAATGAACCTGATAAAATAGTTGCTTACATCTTGGGTTCAGCATTCACAGTACGCTGTCTTTGCTGAAAACTTAGGAAACTTGCAACCAGCAGGTCCACTTTATCCTTGACTGAGTCAACAGATATGACACTGGTTTGGTCTGAGCTAAGTCCCAGAAGAACAAATGCCCCACTGCTTGTCTGCATCATGGGCAAAAAAATACTGTTGTCAACCAGGTCAAAATGAGCAGCATAACAAACTATGAATGATGAGGGATCAATTCCCACAACACACAGATCTTTTAGTTACCAATATACATATCTATATATATTAATTATATAAATATATAGAAGTGTGATTTTTTTTAATTAAAACATTTAAAAACAGTATTAGCACATAATGCACATTATCTGTTTTACTTTTTGTGGCTTCTTTCAAGAAAAGTAAATGTTAAGTGTGTAATACTACAAACTCAGTAAATTAATGACCCTATGTTCTTTCATGCAAGCCTGCATGTAAGCATGTCCTTGTTTGAATATAGTTTTGTACCTGCAAATTTCCTACAACTTTTACAATTTTGTCAATCAATATAGCTGTATACTTACTTTGCACAATATGGAGATCATAATGCTCAATACCCACGTGGCCTCTTTCTCAATATTGGTTGTTTCGGTGAGTTCTACTGGAATGATATACACTGCCCAGCCTGGACCCATAAATAGATCTAAAGTAATCTGCAAAGACATAACATCAGCAATTCACAAACATGCAGGTTCATACATGCTCAGGTACATGTGTGTGGCTGGTGGAGTGTGTTGGGGGGTGGAATTGGCGTTTTATGCAGAGCCAGCACAGCAAGGCAGCCAGCCCTGTAAACAGATGCCACATGAAGAGAAAGCTGATGAGAGCTGAACCCAGGACAGTTAACCTTCACTCAATTTTCGTGACAGCACTAACTTTTGCACCACCCGACCACCCAGCTAGTACATGTGTGTAGCACTCATTTAGTAAAAACTTTAATAAATAAGACAATATTGCTGCAACAGTGACACAAACTCACTACATGGTAATCACAAAGTGTTCCAAATGGAAAGTAACAGATGTGTTTTTCTCAATTTCTGTTTATAAAATTTATTCTGTGTCCTCACAAAGATTACACACACACACACATGCATCCACACAGAGCAAAGCACTTGTAAAAATTGACATCATAGTTATATTGAACTGGAAATATTTAACACTACGTGTTATAATGACTAATATTAACAGGTTTTAAAAAACTACCTCATCACATTCGATCACATTTAGCTGCAGATTCATTCCACATGATATGCTGGGCTTGTATGAAACAGGAAATGTAAAAGCCAAATCTTTGTCTTCGTGTAAAATGTTCAAAATGCTGACAGCTGTCTGCATTTCTTTGTGCACAATACAGGCCTTCATGATGTCTTTAGCCGCTGCCGGGGTATCTGTAAAGATGCAGAAACAGGTCTATTCACACAGTTAAAATAAAAAATCTTTACTTGTACCTTTCTATTATAAGATCCCTGTCTGAATAGCATCATCATATTCATTATGGTGTTTTTTTTGGTAACTCCTTTGATCATCTAGTGAAAAGTTTTATGGACAGACATCGAAAATGAAATGGTGTGTATATGAACATGACATCAACTCACCTATCATCTCAGTTGCCATTGGGGAGGCAAAGGGACAGCAAGTATTTACAAGAAGAACATGTGACAGCATCCGTGGTAAAACAACTGTATTAGTACCAGAAATCTGCAGAGTATCTAGGTTTTGACAGCATTCTGCAACAACTGCAAGAGATGCCTCTGTGATGTATGGACACCCATCCAGTATAAGCTGGAAAATATAAAATACATCAAGACTTTTTATAGAGTTCTCATGTTCATAAGATATATTCAGTCTAAAGTGTTGGATAAGAGTAAATCACCTTTAAATTGTCCACATTGTCTAACAACATAAAATTTACTGTGCGACTGACTCTTTGCAGACTAACTTTTATTTAGCAGGAGAAAGTACATATGAGGGATGTTCCTTTTCTGCCAGGAATTCAGTATTGTGCACTCTTTCAGGTAGTGCAGACCATGCGGACTCGATAGTGATTCTTCAGGGTGTTTCCATCTTTCTTCATAATTTTTTCTCTCCTAGTTTTCCTAAGATGGAAAGAAGAAGCAAGTTGATGCACGCTCCACCAAGTGATCCACCAGTGCCATCAGCATGTGACTTTCGAGTGTTTATGTTGCATCACTTTTCGTGTGGCTTTCAGGAAGCTGACAGTTTGCAGGAGCTGAAAGAAACTTAAGGCATGATGCTCCATCTAAAAATGACTGTCACAGACTGGATTGGGCAATTTAGCAGTAGTCATTTCAGATGTTGATGAACTTTGTGAACAAAGGCCATGGATGCCAGGAGACCCAGACAATGTCAACAAAGTTTGTGAATTCCTGAAAAGTGATGGCTGTTTGACCATCAGGAAGATGGAGATATAGCTGGGAATTTCTTCTATAAGTCTTCACAGGATAATCCATCAACATTTGGGCTTCAGCAAGAAGTCAGCTCACTAGGTGCCAAGGTTGCTGATGGATGAGCAAAAGATAAGCATTGTGGACTGGTACAAGGAATTCTTGGAAACAATCACAAACATTCTCCTGGCTTCAAGCCCATCACCACATATGATTAATGTTGGTTGTACAATCTGGACCCTGAAACCAAGGTCCAGTTGATGATTTGGCCATTGCTGGAGAGAGGAAACAGTTGAAACTGATGCCATAATGGCTTTTTTGGAATGTTTTCTTGATCCATAGGGTTGAAAAATAGTAGCAATTGGTGGCAACTATGTTGAAAAAGTTTAAAAAGTGTTAAAGAATATGAGAAAAATGTTAAGAAATATTCGGTGGGTTCGTTTTATTGCCAAGTAGTGGAACATCCCTTGTAAAATCAATAATTACCTAAACTACAAAAATTAACAGAAGACCGTTAAAAATGATGAAAAACAAATTACATTAATTTTAACGAAAACAATCTGTTATCAATATGATGAGGTCAACTGTAGATAATTCTGTAAGTATTGTATTAAAAAATATACCGGATGTTAATTATAGTACCTTTTTTAACGAGGGGAAAAGGTGAGCGATGCACTCTACACCTTTATCTGTCATGAAATGGCAGCCACCTAATCGAACTGCAGAGACGCTTTTTAAGTTAGCTTCACATGAAGGTAAGAGCTCCAGCATAGCAAAGAAAACACAGTCTGTCACTTGTGTACAACCAGTGAAGTCCAAAATGTTGTAGTTCTCTGGGTGAAGTCCTTGTATAAAGGTCTGAAATGTAATCAGCTTTCTCATATCACCTATAGAAAGTTTTACTGTTTCATAAAATTCAAATACTGCCACATTCCACTATAAGTATCATGTTAACAGCTTAGGTAAGAGTCTGTCCTAAAATAAGAAGTGTCAGAAAATATACTATCCATCCCATATTACTTCTTACATCTAGCTTGGATATAAGCATAACAGATGGCTTATGAAAAGCAAACTTGCTTTCAAGCTTTACAAAACATAAACTGATATATAAAAGTTAGGGACAGGATTGTCATAACTTCAATATCCAAATTTACTGATTTTTCAATGCAATATAAAGTCTGAATAATGCACTTTTTAATCCCTACTTTTTGTATTGTTATATATATGAGTTATAAAAATTAAAAAAATATTATTTACAAAGTTACCAATGACTGTAATTATCTTGGTGTCCAGTCACTTAATCCCCATGAGACACTTCATCCCCAGACACTTCATCCCCTAGACTTTTAATCCCTAAGCACTTAATCCCCGACACTTCATCCCCGAAACTTAATCCCCAGACACTTAATCCTTATAAATCAAGTGCAACCTATAATAGATTGTTGGATGCAGTTAGAGAGCTAATGCCTAATGCAGCCCCAGAGACTATAGTAACAGACTTTGAGAAAACTGCGATGACCGCTTTTAGAGAGATGTTTCAGTCATGTAGAGTAACGGGCTGTTACTGTCACTTAAGTCAAGTAGTATTATGCAGTCACTGAACTGGGTATGAGAAGTGACGATGACGAAGACGACGAGTGACGTGGAATGGTCAGATGCCTCCCAGCACTTGGCTATGTACGTGAAGAAGACATTGTCCATTCCTTCGAATTGCTTGCAGAGTCAGTGCCACAACATGATCGCATGCCGGGACTTCTATCCTACTTCAAGCATACGTATATACTGTATATATTGTTGAAGAACATTAAATTTACTAGCTTATATGAACTTGAACTAATGTTGTAGATGTTCAAATGACGTTGAAGTTAATAGCATGATTTGAATTATAATTTCAATTAAATTTTTCGCTGACTTCATAATTTTTTTAGTTAAGGATTTAGTTTAGGGATTAAGTGTCTGAGGATTAAGTGCTTAGGGATTCAAAGTCTAGGGGATGAAGTGTCGGGGATTAAATGTCGGGGATGAAGTGCCTGGGGATTAAGTGACTGGGAACCAATTATCTTGATGAAAGTTTTTACAGCACAAACTATAGAGAAATACCTGGACATGTTTAATTGGAAATATTTCTTGGTCTTGAAGGAAGTCATGAAGAGGTCCAAATGTAACAGAGGTGCCCAGTGGATTTTTAACTGATGAAGCATGTAGGCCTGAAACACTTTCTTCCAGGTCATTTTCCGCTGTGTTGTTGTTTTGTATCATGCTATACTCATCTTTCAAGGTTTCAACTGCTCTCAGGCTAGTTGAAAAGTCCTTGCTTAGCCTTTTGAAGAAATGAATGGCAAATATTATGGCATTGATTGAATACTGTGCATAATGAAAATACTAGAAAATTAAACACCAAGCTTATAGCTGAAAGAGACAGAAAATATTGTATATTTTATTGATGGTGTACTAAGAAAGATCACTGCTTAATGCTTAATAAAACATATACAAGTATTATTATTATTCCATGTATAGTCACACACACACTCTCTCACTCTCTTTTTCCCCTTTGGTCACATGCCATATTTAAAACTTCTATCAACATCAACAGCATGGGAATAAAATAAGGTCACAAGCCAGATGGATCAAAGACTATGCCAACTCACAAGCTTGCATTTGAAAATCCAGAGCCTGATTTTCCTTTTTTAAGCTCTTGTTGAGGATAGGAACTTAGTTTACTTGGCAATGATTTGGGCTTTTCAGGAGCTTTAGAGCTTTTAGCTTTCTTCATGTTTTTCTTTTAAAAACATGAACATACCATGAGTTTTCCACACCTGTACAAAAAATATTAATGATTACTGAACATAAAACATGGGTACTTTAGCTGTATAAAAAGATATGAGAGCATTTTAATGAAACTCATGGACTCTCTCCAAGACTACAGATGGGGTGGTTTCTAATGCTATGAACATTTGGATTAGACCTGATAGTCAACTCATGTACACTGTGCAAGAGTGTAAACATGAATGGTGAAAATGACATGAATATATATATATATATATATCCATCATATATTTATGCCGTATATCTATGTTTTGATTTATATTTGACTGATGATCAAAAAGTACTTTATCCTAATTTGAAAGGGTCTTTGACCAATCAAATGTATAAACATTTAAACAGTTCAGTTCACACACACTAATTCGAGTCGTTGCTCACTGCATTCGATTCTAAACCTGTATTTATTTAGTATTAAATCAACTTACTAATGAAAACTGGCATCATTAACAAAATACCAGGTCATTTACCCATTATAATGGTACCCACCTCCACCCCTACCCCTTTCCGTCGAGAAATTCAAGTCTCATTACGAGAAAACGTTTGCCTTTTCAGAGAACTTTATAATGATGAAATGAAATACAGCTTTACAGAAAGTGACAAAAACTAATGATGGATGTTTTTTTACACAAAATATTTTTTACATAATCGAATTGTTATTAACACTTGAAATACGTCGATCGACATACCGTACTGTGTGATTATACTGATGTATGCGATATCACAGTATTTGCAGATTCTTTCGTTCAATTAAAAAAACTAAGAAAGAAATTTACGAGATATTGTTCACATGACTAAATATACACTGGGCTTATTCTTCACAAAAAAGAACTAAGGTTGTCACTATGTTTATAAGCGTTGGTAGGCACGAACCACTTGCGGCAGTGCGATAAAGCTAAGTAACAGAACTATGCAGGAATAAAGATATATGAGAATTTTAAGAAATGAAACTGGAAGAAGAATGAACCATGGACTTATAAAATAAGGGATATAAGTTCGTAAATGAACGTAATCAGATGATCATACTTTTATTAGAGGAACACCTATTTAACAGGATAGATGTGAGTTGCTTTCCCGATCTCACCATAAAAACAAATAACACTGTCATGGGTTCCATGTTGTAGCTCTCGCCTCTGCGCTGTCTCCTCACGTTCTGTCCTCCTGCCGTCTCCACCAGCTTCACGCCCGACTTTTCTCCAAAACATCTCCGCATCTCCATTCTGTCGCTAGTCGATCCCCTCCCGCTCTCCTTCCGTCACGGGGTTATCACCCGGCCAGCGCTTGAATGCTTTTCGCGCCAAGTCTGCAGACACGGTTGGGAGGGGCAATGATCGAACAGCGAACCCCCATTGCTACAACAAGCAGCAGACTCAGCTCTCAAGCAGACGACGCGTGACGTAGCATGGGCATGACGTCAGGCGTTGCGACAGTCAGCGAAAAAAATAGGCCTCGACCTTTCCCCCGTGCGAACCGGATAAAAATAACCTGGAATATGACGTCAAACGTCGTCTGCTGTGAGCTGCCTTTCTATGGTGCGTCCCATGCGTTGAGAGAAAGGCAGGCACAGAAAAATGTCTGATGCGCGACATTGGGTTACTGAATCAAATTTTTTTTTTTTATCCAGAGACTTTTTTTATTCAGAGGCTAGGATGCCATTCAGAAGCTAGTCTTACGGCATGATAGTCAACAGAGCGGCTTTTAATTCGCTGCACAACTGTGGAAGCATAACTGCATGGTAATGTTCTTCTATTTTGTTTTCCTTGCAACGAGTGAGTACAGATAGTAGCTCATCGATTTCCTTGCAGACAACGAAACCCATTAAATGTACGTACCTTTATTTCCTTAAGAATACACAAATTCATGACTGTGTCCATTCCAGATTCAGCTGCAGTTCCTGAAAGTATCTGCTAGACGTTTGAGTGTCTGGATACAGGTCAGTATGTGACTTGCTGCATTTGCTGTTTGAATGGTGTATGTCTGGAAGGATTATTATTTTGAAGTTATTAAATAACAACCCAATCCCTGACTGTTGTAAACTACACGAGTCTGACCTCTTTCTGTGCATGATATTAGGTGTATATCTCGAGAACGGGAAAGGTGTAATCACCCAGATTTTGCTGAAATACCATTGTCGACTCAGATTTTTAGACCTATCAGAAAAACAGTGTCCCATCAGACCTTCAGATGCAGGAAATCTAAATTTAGACCTAACGTGGACGTGTATTGAGGGACTGATGTCTGTATGCCGAGACTCACTCTTGGCCTCTTGCAAAGTGATCCGCTGTTAGTCTCAGCGAGCCGTAACAAAGAATGTGAATAAAACGAAATTAAAGCTATGTCGTCTAATGCCTAGTTTTAGCAGTTAACTGGAAAAAATCGTTTGCGAGCAGTCCAGGGATATTAGTTCGTGGTTTGCCTGACAGCAAGCTTTATATCATTGTAAAATCACAACATTTACACGGATAAACATATGGAGTTACCTGTTTCTCGTGTTTACAACATCTGCAATAGAGATATAGTGCTCTTTCTGTGACATTTTTTGTGACTTGTTGACTGTTACACAGATGTAGTAATTAGGTGTCACAACAAAATCTCTTTCAAATTTTTGTTTTTCGAATCAGGCTCTTAATCTATCAGAGAAACTACCCAACAGAGACAGAGTAATCCAACAAATGCCTCTGGCTGAGATGACTTAGAAGCTTCCACAGGTATCACAGAGAAACCTTATACTGGGTCTTCTTTTTCTTCTTCGCTATCTTTATCTGTCGTCGTCAATGTTGTCATCATACTTGAGAGTTTATTTAGCACTGAGTTCTGTAATATCTCGTAATAACACTAGCCACACGTTATATGTTCAGGTACGGGTTTAATCCGCAATCGTATTGCAATATCACTAACACAGGTACGAGTTTAATCATAAGCCACACATTATTTTGCAGTTTGACTGGCTTCGCTACTTACGTCGTAGGTTGAACAAGACTGGCGAGAGCTTTAATGTCACATTGGAAGAGGTGATTGCTAGCGCAATGTATTAGAGTATTTTACCGAGCTCTTTGTCTTGAATAACGAAACATCTGACAGGTGTGTGTCTTGTATCATCATCTGTCACTAACCAGCTATCGAAATAATAAAATTCATTACAATCCGAAGTAATTCCCTAATAACGACCCAATAAACTTACATTTCATAAAAATACTTTATTTTGAAAGCTTTATTGTGTGCGCTTCGAAAAACGAAAGTTGGTGGGAAATAGTTTCAATACTCACTCACATACGTCTTTTCTAAGGATATAGCAATACAGAGAAAATAGCATAGACCTGTGCTGGTCAAATGTCAGGGACGTGTGTTGTGTACATGTATTGTGTCAGGGACGAGAGTTGTTTCCCTTGGTCACGGGGATAGCGAGTGAGTCTGAGAGAGGTGACTGGCCCGTGATAAAATGCAAACCAGTGAGTAAAGTTCACCCCAAGCTAAGGCTTCGAGAACAGTGTATGAGCATTCCCAACGAAACCGCCTAGTCGGATGGTCTTGCTGTACGTGTGGTTACAGGGACCGGGAATGAGTGGTTTAAGTTCCTTGCCTAGTCAAGGTAACAGATTAATTGTTGCAGAAGTTGTGAATTTTGATTGAGGATGTAAAGAGATGTGTTTCTAAATGATTTATATAAATGATTTAATTTTATAGAGTAAATACATTTTTCACTTAAAGTTTTGGCACAATATGTAGTAGGGTATAAATTCAGTACATTAATTAACCCACCGAGTTACAGGAACTTGTGGTGAGAGAACTTACGGTGACCAGGAGTAGTGGAGCGAGTGGCTTGCCAAGACAAGGAACTTATGAGAGGACTCCTGAGAGAACCTACGAGAGAGAGAGATAACCTCTGCGAGAACTTAGGAGGGAGAGAACGTAGAAGGAATCCGACGGCAGCGTGAGCTGGTGCAGAATCCTTTGGGAGGGTGTGTTCCCAAGGAAGCCGCCGAGACGCGGGAAGTTTTGGTGTACGAGTCGGAAGCGACCCCCCCATGTTGGGGAGTATGTGTTCTCCAGTGGATAGCCTAGTGGGAGCTGGCTACGGAGATTCCGTGGGAATATGTGTTTTCATGTGTGAGTCAACCTGTACGCTCGCAGTGGACTGCGAGGGAGCACTGGGATTCTATTGGAATAGGTGTTGTGTGTAAGTGAGTCTGTACGTTCGCCGTGGACAGTGAAGGAGCGTTCGTGCCCCAGGGATCGGACTTTTATGTCGCGGAAAAGACGTGAGTAAACCAGTAACTGTAAGTGTATAAGCTTTATATACAATATTCTGAGAAACTATGTGCGCTCGAGACTTATTTCCAAAGTGGCGCTTGTATTGTTATAACACCGCGGGAATTGGACAGGCACGGTGGACTACCACCGTTGAGAGAGGACAGTGTGCCGAATGACATGTGTATTGGATAGTTAGTGAATGTTTATGCTCTGTGCTTTTGTTTCAATTGTTTTTGGGTCTACCAGACCTTTGACCCACTTTCCCCGAGAGAGAGGATAAGTAAGGGCTTTTTTTTTTCAGTAAAGTACACGAGAAGCCCATTGGCAGATCGTTGTGTTTTGTGTTGTGTGAACGCGCGTGACGTCAGTGTGTGACGTGGCTGTGACATCAAAAAAACGTTTTAAAGTAAAGGAACTACAAAACTTTGATGCAACATATAACTCGGATTTTGAACCTGTACTTATCTCAGATTGACATAGAGATTGGTACAGGAGGTCACACTTGTCTCATCACATTCGAACGACGGACAAATAAGGTTTTAGAAGTTTTCTTTTTCTTTTTCTTTTGGTTTTTGTACAGAGCTCTGCTGAACTATGGTGTACGGCGTCATGTGTACTCGTGTTTCCCTTATCTGGACAAAGAATTACGGGACATATCCGTGAATTTTAAGAATGTGAGGCGACGTTACTCTACCTCTCTACCTTGATTGTATGTCTGACTGGCTGGCTAGAAGATAGTTCACACAGGTGTTTCTACCAAGCAAACACCGCACCCTATTTTGTTTCGTGAAAAATACTCAAGACAACAATACCAGCTTCTACTTGTAAGCCTATCAGTATGCATTGCTAGTGGCTTAAATAATCACAGACAGTTCTGATTTCTTTTCTCAGGTCTTGTATGGCAAATCACAGTTGCCAGAACGCTGGAAGATATGCGTACAACAAACTGACACGCTTTTTTCCTACGCTGTAAGCAGACTTTATGTGGACAAAAGATTCTCTCCAGAAGATAAGCAAAAGGTTACTGTTTGATTACGATAATTTATTTACTTTGTAGTTTAGTTTGGATTCCAACACTGGAATAGTGGAAGTACGCTTCGCACGGATAGCACAGGGACACCTACCTAGACGAGTCTTTATATCGTATGTATTGGCATGGGTTTGTTTTATGTTAAATAAATAATTTACTATCATACGTTAAATCACACGTCGTTGAGTCTTGTGGTCGTGGGTCATACGTATAGTTCCCTTGCAAGTTTAAGTTGACGTGGGTTATGTGTTGCCAGGAACCTTCTCGCTATCTTCAAGCGGCAAAAACTGTTAGTGTTCGGTCTCGTTACAAGACATAAAACTACTGAAGGACGTCGCCATGGTAAGCAGAAAAAAAGCTGGCGAACGTGAAAGAATAGATATAACATGAGCTACCCCAGTGGCAAGCTCTCGTCGCTGGTGTATTCAGTGTTCACCCACTCCCCTCCCGAGATGAAATCAAGCCATGTGACTGAATCAGACTATTGTGGAACGCCTATAGTCGGTGTCGCCTTCCGTCCCCATTTAGGGAAAGTTTTGCAGCCGCGATGTAAGTCCCGCACCTATTACTTGAGCAACAGTCTTTGCAAAGTTGTACTCATTTCAACGCACAAAGAAGACCTTAGAGTGCCGTTAGTTATGTCTGCCTGTGCACAGCAGCTTTCACTCCCAAATTACCCGCTCTTCTGGCACGTGTGCCTTCAATACACAAAGACAATATTATGGCAGGTATTAAAGAAATGTACCTGGGAAACTGACCTGAATACGCAATGTCGGCTGGTGGTGTTGCTATTCTGACAAAAGGTCATTTGAATGAGCGCGCGCACACGCACACACACAGAAGGAGATATATACCCACACGACGGGGCACGTACAAAAGCATACAGGACGATGGCAATAATTTAGCATCAAATTAAAACATGATAGGGGCAGGTATAAACAGATAGCACAGAGCGACACGACAATGCGGTAGCTCACACTTTTAATGCAGGTAAGAAAAGGAAAAAAACGAAAGTACAGACAGGTGTGTCTTTGCAGAAGCACTGACGCATGACAAGGTCATATTAAGCTCCCCCTTTCAGATAAGGTGAAATGAAAGATTGCGCGATCGGGACATACTTTTTAAAATGTTTTTCTGTAAACAGCCTGTACAGTTATATTGTAAAGCCACTAACGTGAAAGTTAGCTAAAATAGCTTCAACCAATTGGAGAGCTGTCAACCTTTAGAGGAGCGTCTATACAAACGTAACCTCACGATTTTGATGCATAGGTATTTTTTAAAGGCATACATCTCGAGAACTGAACGGAGTATTTTCACGATTTGAAGAACTACCGTTCTGCATACATATTTTACCAATCATTAAAAAATATGCACCCGACTAGATCTTTAAGTCCTTGTGAAAGAAGTAAACAGAGCATTGACATCTTGGTCGGCCGGTTGCTGAACCCGCTCAGTCACACACGAGTAGATTTTCGAGGCACGGTATGTTAATAGTGCTTTGATGGCTGGCTGGCTGCCTACCGAGATGTACCTTAGCTACTGACTGAGAAAAGAGACTAGCAATCCCCTCATATGAACAGTCAGTCCCTGTGAGCCTGTCATTGAGGTTAGACGTGTAGACCCGTGTACTGGATGAGCTTCGTCCTCGCTTACCATGGCTGACAGTAGCACAGCGGGTAGTAATACTGTCCTGTCTCCAGAGAAAATTACGTGAGTTGACTTTCTGTCTTCGTAACACTCATTAAGAAAATGTAAACCTATTTGCTTTCTATTAAGTTGAGATCTTAGGACAAACGTACACTAAGGTCACCACCCCTTCAAACCATATTGGTTTATTCGCTATATTCGCATCTCCTAATGTTTTTTAAATGTTTTAGTTTTACTTTCTATGCAAAAGTGAAATGCTGCCACAAGAATATAAAATCAAATATATGTGAGCGTTTAACCAGAAGTATTTATGTACAGACTTAGTGTACACTCGAGTAAATAAGAATGGGACAAAGTCCTGTTAGAAAGCTTTGGGTGAAGGAGGATATTGGTATCATTTTCACTCACGAAGTATTTCAAGAAGAGGGCTTTGAAAAATGTGGCTGAGTATTTGCGCATATAAAGTGTCAGCAAACTCCAATGTCGACGTGTTGCGCATTAAAGCTTGTATGCTTATGTAGAGGCTTTAATAAATGCGAGGACAGAAACACACACACAAACATACGTTTTATTCAAAATTAAAAGGTGTTTTGAAATAGGTACAAAATAAATATAGATGAAATAACAACTGGATAACCACTGAGAGATATCTTTACGTTTGTCGGCAGGTTTTCAACAAAAAGAATTCTGACAACAAGTGAGAAGTGGCTCATCTTTGCGGTCATTATACTTTTTGTGGCCTTTCTGGTCTTCCTCGGACTTTTCATCGCCTTTTGCGTTAAATACAATGAAGTCAAAGGCAAGTAACAAATCTGAGAAAATATGAAAATAAAATGTGTTTCTGCATCTCTTTACTTCTCTCTCCTAATTACTGTTGCACTTTGGGGGAGCATACATGAAGGTGAAATTCATTTACTCAGGACATGGTAGGCCATATGATGTTCTCATTATGTATTTTCAATTTTTGACTGTTTTAGTCTCTTTCCAGTTTATCTGTAAGGTCTTTAAATGTGCTCGTTTGCTTCAACTGAATTTAATGAAACACGGTCTCTGGGTAGATTTTCAAAACATTCTTCTTCAAAGATGGCTCGTTTTGTCGATAAACTTGAATATCACGAAGATTGTCCTTCATCAAATCCACCACAAGAGAACAAGCAAAGTTTGAGATATTATAAATTAACTGGAAGCATTTCATAGAACATATTTTTTAAAATACTAATCTTGTTAATTAAATAATTTTAAAAAGTCACAGTCCTCGAAAAAGGATGGCAATGATTACGAGCTACAGACTGAGACAGCAGTGGAATGTAATGGGATGCTAAGGTACATTGTGCTCTGCATTGGTTAATTTGAGCGAAGGGGATAACGAACCTGGTTGTCGTTGTCCAACAACGTTCACAAAGTGGTGGTAGTGGTGGTAGTGGGGTGCTGTGGTGATGTTTCGCTATTTTGTCTTTGTTTCAGCAGGTCCGTACACAAAACAGATTATTAATTTCTTTAGTGACTACTAAGCCCGTTATATGTAACCTTATTTATTCAAGAGTACACTAATTCACGTCTGTGTCAATTCCAGAGTCAGCTACAGTTGCTGAAAGTGTCTGCCAGACGTTTGAGTGTTTGGATTCAGGTGAGTCTGAGTGGATAGACTTTTTGCTGTAGAAACAATTATTGCCTAAAATGCATAATATTTTAACAGACTTACTAACTGTTGTGAAGGAAGCAGATACATTCTCTAACTCTCTCACTCTTTCTCTTTCTCGCAAGCACACACAAACGCATGCACGCACGCTAGCTCTCTCTCTCTCTCTCACACACACACCTATAAACACGCAAAGACTCTTTGAAGTGCACACACGTCTGACAAATGATCCTCGCACATCGCAGTGCCTAGCCAACCGGCACATTCGTGTATTTGATTATTACCCACTATTTAAGAAACACATAGACACCTGCACACGCACACGTACACATACATTCTGTCTGTCTTTTCCTCTCTCTCAAAGACACCAACTTATATATATGTATGTTTAACTAGAGAGAGAGAGAGCGAGAAGTTGTCTTATGCTGGTGCACTAATAAAATTGTTGGTTTATTCATGCATCAAACATGCACTAGACGCAGTTGCCTAAACATGGAGACTAATTGTTCCACGGACTTTGCACTTTAAAACAAAGAAACAAACAACGCGGAAAGATCTGCATTGTCAGAATTGTTTCTTTGCGGGTTTCCTCTACTCACTACAAACTACGTTATAACATTTGTGCAGCTGCCTACATCGCCAAAAGTATTAACATCAGTGTGGATCCTTGTGAGAACTTCTACCACTTCGCGTGCGGACGCTGGTTGGAGGACCACCAAATACCCGCAGACGACATCACCGTCAGTGCCTTTTCGATAATATCTGAGGACATCAAGCAAACGCTGAAAGGTCAGTCAGAAGTGAAGGCATAAAACCTTCCTTTCGTCTACCAACATCACTATGTACTGAAAGATGTCAACGCGACCGTCGCCATTATTGTACATAGACACGATTTCAAATGTTAGGGTCTCAGGTAATCAGAGTTTAAAGCACAGTAAGATCAATGCTAGTAAAAATGTGTTACAGAACTTCTTATCCTTGATGACCCTGAGGCTCCAGAAGCAGTCATGCAGGCACGAACATACTTCCGGTCCTGCGAAGATGTTGGTGAGAACCCTGTCTTCTGGTGTACATTGGCATCTATATTCCGCTACATGTCACCTCTGGCTACACATCTTTCACTGCCTTTCTTCCCCAGGGATAAACAACTTTTATCAAACTTAATGTTTTACTGTACTTATTATACCTATTGACAACTTAAAAGATTTGTCATCATAATCAATTAATCAATCGATAACTTAATCAATAATGATGATGATTTACAAATAGATACCATAGACAAATTGGGCAAGAAGCCACTACTCGACCTACTCGATTTGAATGGAAGAGGCATCTACCCGACACTTCAACCATCCTGGACAGACACGGGTATGACTTTCTCGGACATTGTTGAGTACCTCACAAATTGGGGTGCCTTTGAATCTAACGCCTTAATCATCATGAGTGTCGTCGTTGACGAGATGCAGTCAGACAACCACATAATTCTGGTAACATGTCAAGAACCTTTTCTTTCAGAATACATCCCTTTCTTTTGTCTGCGTCTTGCCGTCTTTTCCTGTTTCGTGAAATTTCTTTGTTTTCGTCGTTTCATTATCGTTTTTATATCCTTTTACATAGATAATAATAAACAAAAAAGACACCTCCTGGTTTCAGTTCTCTCAGACTGATCTGATACTGCCGTCCCGAGATATGTATCTGGGAGAGAGAAACAGCACTGAGCTGAATCTCTTAGAAAACCTATATGGCCAAGTCCTCGAGGCCCTGGGGGCAAACGCTACCACAGCTGGTCTAGACGCCGAGGACGTGGTGGACTTTGAGATTCAACTGGCCAAAGTAAGTGTTGGATCACTCTAGGGTCAGTGGTGACGGGGTTCTCATTAAGTATCTGATGTGATCCTGTGGTTGTTTTTACTATTTTTCTAAATATCTAATGCCATTATTGCCACTAGCTAATGTTACAAAACCAGAAAGGAGGCAACGGTATTTGCATATAAAATGATTTGCAACTAGTGTTTAGTTGGATGAATAATTATTTTCTTGTGCATGGGTGACGTTCCGCGCAAGATGCTTTTTCATAAATATGGAAAAATACCATTCAACACAGATGTCAAAGTTAAGAGGGATACGCTTTTATTGTATTGTCACAGTGAGAAAGTTGCTCGTTTGACATCCCTGTCTAAAAGTGACCTTACAACTGCAGTGCATAGGTGTGTTCCTCCAGGACGAAAAATTTGTATTCACATAGATTTTGGTGAAATACTATTGTGGACTGAAGCTTACAAAGCTATGAGAAAAAAGTGTACCCTACTACTACTTTAGAGGCTTGAAATTTTGGCCGATCGCAGTCCTAAACTGTCGTTGATTGTTGGCCAGTGCGTGTAGCATGAAGTCATTATGTTACTTCACCCAGATGTAATAATGATTTGATCACAACAAAGTATCTTAAAAAGTTTTGTTGTTTGAAACAGGCTCTTGATCCACCAGAGAAACTTCTCGACAGGGCCAACCAATTGCGTAAAATGTCTCTGGCTAACTTGACAAAGACCTTTCCAGAGGTAACAGAAAACCCTCATGCTCAGTCCTCTTTTTCTTCTTTTCCGTCTTATTTATCCTCGTCAGAGGTATCCTCATATTTTAGCGGGTTTTTTTTTTTCGCAGTCAGTTCTTTAATTCCTTCTAAATAATGATATATACATGTGACCATCAACTTGTAATATTAACCACACCTTCTACTGCAGTTTGACTGGCTTGACTATTTGCATCGTGAGTTCAACAAGACTGGCGAGATTTATAACATCACATTGGATGAGATGGTAGCCATCGATGCGTTAGAGTATTACACCAAGCTCTTTGCCTTGGTCAATAAAACGTCTAGCAGGTGTGTATCTTGTCTCGTCATCTTTTGTTATCGAGTTATCGAAATATGTGAAACAAGTACATTTTAAAGAAGTGCTCACTTTAACAAACAAAACCAATTCTCTAATAACGAACCAGGAACTGACATTTTTTCAAAAGTGTGTACGTTTAACGCTTTATGTTGAGTGCATGGAAATAAAAATCGTTGATAACATTGTGATGGTCACATTCATTTTATCTAGTGCTATAGCAATACAGAGATAAAACCAGAAACCTGTGTTGGTCGCATAGTTGTTTTCAATAAAAGCAACTGCAAAAATGACGCATATGTAACAAACAGAAACATTGGTACAGGAGGTGACGTTTCTTGTCACATCACATCCTACGAACCATGGACAGTTGTGTTCTGTTTTAGAAATTGTCTTCTTGTTGGTGTTGTTGTAACAGGACTCTGCTGAACTATTGTGTATGGCGTCACGTGTGGTCGGCTCTGCCGTATCTGGACAAAGAGTTGCGAGACTTGCATGCGAACTTCAATAAGGTGACGACACGTTTCTCTACTTGTCTACCTGCTCTTGCTTGCATGGCTTTCGCGGTTACTAGACGACAGATCACACAGGTGTTTGTACCATGCAACAATCACTTCCTATTTTGTTCCTTGAACAATACTCAGCTCAACAATAATAATTTTTTACATGAGCTTTTAACACAAACGGTTTTGATTTCTATCCTCAGATCTTGTATGGCACAAGACGTTTGCCAGAACGCTGGAAAACTTGCGTACAACAAACTGACGATTCCTTTCCCTACGCTGTAGGCAGACTGTATGTGGACAAAAGATTCTCTCAGGAAGATAAACAAAGGGTTAATGTTTGACTCTGCTACTGTATTCACGTAATAGTCTAGTGCAGGGGTGGGCAATTAATTTTCCCAAGGGGCCGCATGAGAAATTGGGATTGTTTTAGAAGGTCGGACTAATATAGTTAACTCAGTTTTACTCAATACTGTATATATACTGACGGGCGGGCCAGAGGGCGATCCGGTCAGAGACAGGAGGCGGGCCGTAAACGGCCCGCGGGCCGGCCTTTGCCCAGGTCTGATCTAGTGTGTTATGCATTCGTAATCTAGTTTCAAAAAAACTACAAAATTAAATAATCATATAAAGATCAGTTTAAGCGTTTTAAATAAAAAATGGTAATATCTTTCAACTTCTTACAACTGATTGTGACAAATGAATATGAATTTATGAAATATATTTCGAATAATAACTTTATAATTGTTTTTGACATATAAATGTGTGTTGTGTGTGGTTCATAAAGCAAATACTCATGAGATACTTCTCAGAGAGGGAGACAGAGAGATAGAGAAAATGTATATGAGCGCTTGAGTGTGTGTATGTACTTACATGGTAATCTCCTCACTCCACAGATGGAAAAGATGATTGACAGTCTCATTAGGACTTTCAGAGAACTGCTGCAAGGAAGCAGCTGGATGACACAGCCTACGAAGGAAGCCGCCCTGAAAAAAGTTTGACCCTGCCTTGACAAATTATTTTTATTTTGTTTTGATGAATGTGTTCTTAACTCCAATTGACAGACTCTCGGAAAATGTCGTGGCAGTATACAACCGGGTGAAATGAGAATAATCAGACTCAATCAGACATCAGTAATTATGTTAGCAGGACCTCGGAATTTGTGACAAAACGCTTTTCACGACAAACGTTCTCTTACACTAAACACGGGTCACACAAAGCTTGGCTTTATTTTATTATTGTTGCTATTAAGCTGACATTATCATCATCATTATCAACTTGCTTTAAAATTTAAAAAAAACTAAAACAAAAGTCTTAATAACTAAAACTAGGTTTCAGCCTTTAATGTTAGAATATTTTAAACATGGAGAAGTATCCTACGTGAATGTAACGGCAGGTAAGATCGCCACGTCACTGAATAAGCAATTCTGACTTTTGTTACAGCTGAGCTTCATTACTAGGAAGATTGGCTATCCGGATCTCATTCTAAATGACACCGCTCTCAACGCCAAAAGTGATATGGTAACACCTGTCATCTAATCTTTTCTAAACCCACCAGTTATACGCATGCGTACTCATATCCACCCGGATAGCTAATACATTGTTGTCAAACCTTTGCTAAAATGTTGAACTCATTTTATACTACGTAGCTGGGGAACGCTGCAGGTGTGTTATTTAGATAAAAATAATATTTTGGAAAACGCCGATGAGTATTTTGGGATTAGTTATTGATTAATTTATTTAGTTTTAATTTTTGTGTTTGCTTCTGTTCGTTATAGTACGAAGTAGACCTACAAAATTTCTTTGGAACTGTCAATGAGATAAATAAGAAAGATTACCTCTGGATGCTAAAGAACCTACGTAAGCCCGTGGACAGAACTAAGTAAGTTTTATGACATGAGCATGGATAGGTGTGTGTGTATCTATGTATAAATACTGAGACTTTTATTATTTCTTGAAGAAAGGCGTGTATTGTCTCTGATAAAGCCGTTGCAATGATAAGCGAACGTATTCGGTTTCACGTTTAGTGCCATTATGCGACGAAGTGCTTTGAAAAATGGATTACAATGTTCAAGACTTCATTTTCAGATGGTTTATGTCTGCATCTACTGTGAATGCTTACTACGATCCTTCATCTAACGAAATAGGTAAGACATTGACAACAGCTACTAGAAAAAAGTCACCACAGCCTATCGACGATCGGTAAAACTTTGCCATTAACTCTTTCTCGCTTTCTCTTTAACGCACACCATCACATCCACCACCACCCCCTCCACACACACACACAACTCATAATGATAGTCGTCAATCGCACAGCAGACTTATAATTCTTCCTCTGAAACCTCGTTCAGCTTAGGATGTCGAGAATCACCTGGTGCTCTTGCTTTCTCCATCTCTATCCGACTCTCCACTGATCACAAACATAAGACGATGTCACCTAACCTCAGTACGTGTGGACCACACAGCAGATTTCTTGCTGGTTTTTCCCCTGGATCTCTTCCAGCTTTAGCCGAGTACCAACGATAAAAAAGACTTTGGCGTCAGTTTTATCATCTCCATTTGTAAATTTTCATAAAATGACAGATGGGCGATGTTTACAATTGACCTACTTTATTCCTTCTAATAAAGACTTGAAAGTTATCTGTAGACTTCAGCTAAGGAGAACCGATAAAGTTTGTTTCCCTTTATTTTGAAATTGTATTATTTTAAGGCAACAAAGAAAACATTCTGCGTGACATAAAGTACCTGTCAAGAGCTTTATATCTGTGACATGTGACAAAAACGATAAATTTTATACTTTCTATATTATTTTATAATATAAATTTTGACAAATTTCATTTTTACTCTTTCAGTGTTTCCAGCGGGAATTCTCAACCCACCATTTTACAGCAAAACGTTTTCCGAGTACGGAACATGGCTAAAACATTTTTCTTACTTATATTCCGTTTTTCAATACAACTATTCGTTTTACGTAAACTGCTGTATTGTTTATATGCATTTCGGGGAAAATGACTACTAACAATTTTTATTTCTACTATGTACTCTCTAGGAGTCTAGGTTGTCGTTATTTGTCAAAGGCGAAAGCAGTCCAGCAGTGTGAATCAGTCTGTCTATGTTTCAGCGCCCACATCTACGGTAGTATCGGAGTAGTCATCGCTCATGAACTCACCCATGGCTTTGATACTACAGGTAACACGGAAAAACCTAATTAAACTGCAAAATGAGTTTCTAAATGGTTATTAAGCTGTAATGCTGTAGCTCAGATAGGCTTGAGCGTCTATATCATAGTTACAGCGTCCTCCACAATGGAGGTTAGGATTGGAGCTGATCGTCGTCCAGTGCAATAAACACTAATGTATTTTCGCTGCGTCTAAGGAAGAGAACACCAGGGTCCTTAGTTATGAAGAGAGGGTGCAATCTTACCCTGGGGCGAAATGGGAAGCTCAAGGAGAAGTGTCTTGTTTCCGAAATTATAAAAACATTAGTACGCGCGCCATAAAAAAAAAACCCATCTGGACGTGGTGCAGTAGAAACAATGAGATCACCACTACTCTAAGTAAGACGTAAGCAATGCATGTAAGGGGTGGTGTTTCAGAGTGTTCTCCAGAAACCTTGTGATGGCGTAGTAATGCGGGAGGAGGTTGTGAAGGGTTTACTCAGCAAATAGTATAAAACGGCTTTAGAATTGTCAGACGCTGTCAAGACATGAATTTGCGTCTCCTCACCGGGTACGCAGCCAATGGCCTGAGTCAGGCTGGCAGGGCAAGACAGATGCACACAGACAGGATCTGTAACATCCAAAGCACACAACAATGGCCAAGTACACCCATAAGTATATAGTACCCACCGCCTCTTCTTCTGATTCCTAAAAAAATGTTATCTCGTGAGACTATTTAACAACAGTGTTAAACTAAGGTGTTCCTATACAGGAAACGTAGGATGATTATGAATAAACAATTCATTAATTACCTGCAACATTGAACCTTCGCTCAAATGCGATTACACAAAACCGCGTAATGTCTAACGGAAATAAAATTGTTCATAGGTTCACATAGCTATATGACAAACAATTATAGCATTATACATATAAAAACATATTTAACTGAAGACAATTATGACAAATATAACACAACAAAACGGTTATCCAGTCACAAGGGTTAACGTGATCTAAGGGCACACACGTGTAAGAGGTACAACAGTCAGAATTCTTTTTCATCCAGTCTTGATGAACACATTTGATTTACAGGTAGTACTTATGATGAGAAAGGTAACCTGCGGCAGTGGTGGCAAGAGGACGATCTCAAGAACTTCCAAAGTCGAACTCAGTGCATGGTGGATCAGTACAATCAGTTCGTGGACAAGGAGCTGAATATGACCGTAAGTAGTCGTGTGGGCTCGCCATAAAAAGTCATTTAGTCGATAAGATTTGAAACATTTACTAAATCTATTCTATTGAACAAGCTAAAAAGCGAGTATTTATTAAATATATTAAGAGGCTACTGAAAATGAGATGATAATTCTACTGAAGATGACATCTACATTTATTGTCTTTAATCTTAAAAGTTCATTTTTTTCTAAAATAGTTTTAATTCTTGTTTCTTTTGTCAAAGAGTAAAGAAAGTAAGGTCTTCTCGCGTTTAAATAAACCTGTGGATAGAGTTAATAGGATCCTGTCAAAGTATAAGCATAATGTTATTAAGGTATATATATATATGTGTATTGGGCATGGTGCAGGTGAATGGGCGGCTGACAATAGGAGAAAACATCGCAGACTGCGGAGGAGTTAAAGGGGCTTTCAGGGTAGGTTCCTTTTATTCATCAAGTAACAGTACATGTGAGTGTTGATGTGTGGGGTTACTTCTGTATATGGGGATGTTCTGAAATGTGAATTTCCAACAACGTTTTATATTTTTCAGGCATATCGCAGTGTTATCACAGAGAGAGGCCAAGAAGAGAACAAGTACCCGACACTACCGTACACACAGAACCAGATCTTCTTTATCGGCTTTGCACAAGTCAGTGATATAAGCTGCCGTCGTCTTATCTTATTTTCTGTGAAAACACCTCATATGAGACAGCTCGACATTAGTAGACATCCTCCTGGGCTAAATTATTTACCTTTAGCAGTGAATTACTGACATTTAATCTCGTTTTCTTGTTTGATTCAATTGCTTTCTAAAACACGAAAAATAAACTTCTGAAGTAGTCTTACGTTTGTGCCTGGCTTAAGAAAATAAAATGTCGTCTTTTCTTTGTGTCTCAGCTTTGGTGCAGTCGTTATCTGCCAAAGTTTCGTGCAGTCCTGCTACAGACCGACCCTCACAGTCCAGATGTCTTCAGGTGAGGGTTCTTGAAACCCATTCCTAATATCACACTCAAGGAGTTTTTCTGAAAAGATGGTAAATTTTAGTACTACAACAACAAAATAATAATAACAGCAGCAACAAGCAAAATCTGTACCTCCTACAGAAACTCAAATCTTTCTCTGTCAGCTTTGTCATCCTCACTCAGTTCTCTCAGTCCTTTATTAAATGTCTCATCATTTTTTTCTTTCATCTCTTGGTTCGTTCCATAGTCTGTCTCGAACAAACAGGAATAGTCTCGTCTCTCCTCTTAATATCTGTTCCAAGATCACTGGAATCAGGCAGAGAGATTTGGCAGCCTTTTGTCATCAGCAGATCCTTAGGAAAGCGTCCCTAAACAATTATAAAAGAGCGAGTGTGGCTGAAGCAGAGGTCCTTTACACTTTGCTCCACCATACGGGACTCGTGACTGTATTAAGCACAATATCGCGAAAATTGACATTATAACTGTCTGTCCACTCGCTCCACTGTCTGTCTGTCTTGTCTCTCTGTTATCTCATGATATGGCTCTTTCATGTGGGTTAACACCTGTGTCACAGGGTTCTAGGACCTTTTCAAAACAGCGAAGAGTTTGGAAAAGTCTTCAACTGTCCCGTGGGAACACTCATGAATCCACAGAAAAAGTGTGAGGTCTGGTAGAAGCCAAGACCAAAAGGAAAATCAATCGACTGCAGCGCTGACCAAGGGGACACTTTGTTTGAAGCTTCTCTTTGAATTTACTATATCTTGCTTAAATACTTTGTGGTCATTTAAACCCCGAGGTTTTGTTAACACTGCTATTCATCGAAAGAAATCTGTTCTGATGTTAGTTATCTCTGTAAGTTCTTGAATAGTTTTATGAAACTGAATTTTTAAATGTAATCATACAAGAATCGAAACTTTTACAGAAATCATTCATAAAATAATCTTCGAGCAATACAGCATAATTAAGTAAACACTCTGAGACATGAGACCACAAGTGCTGCCTTGTGCATTTATCAAAACCTGTTGCATGCAGTCATTAGGTATTATTTCTAACGCATTTCCGTTGGAAAGGTTGCTAGGTCAAGACCAACAGAATGAGTATTAGCTTGCACCTAACCACCATCGGGGACAAATTCAAGAACAGCTTTAACATCAGAGCTAAGCTGATGCGCTTGTGAGAGTTAATGGTAAGTTAGAGAGAGGTAACAACACTGGAATAGTGGAAGTACGCTTCACACGGATAGCACTGGGACACCCACCTAGACGAGTCTTTATATCGTATGTATGTATTAACAGGCGTTTGTTTTATGTTAAATAAATAATTTACTATCGTAAGTTAAATCGTATGTCGTTGAGTCTTGTGGTCGAGGTCGTACATATTGTTCCCCTGCAAGTTTATGTTGACGTTGGTAGCAGGAGTTAAACCCTATCACCTACATATCCGGTTCGTTCACCTTTGGCGTAAGACTCAGGAGTACTGCAACGTACTGGGTAGCATCGTCCGGGATTGATCTTCTCAGTAAATTTCTTAATTTCAAAGTATCTATCAGTGTAGTGAGAGTTAAAAAAAAAACCATTGTCTGACCGGGAGTGTCCTGGGTTCAGGCTGGTCGAGAAGTGAACATACCTCCATTACAGTGCTGTTATTAATACCGTTGGTTGTCTTTTGCGAGTAAATGCATTAAACACGCATGCAGATGTATTATTCCAGACTTAGCAGTGTTTAAGTTCAAGTGTTTTATTGTTGTGAGCATGTTGTGCATTTGTCAATTGTGTAATGGCATAGTAAGAGTGCATGGTAATAAAGCCATTGTTGTAAAGCCAGCAACGACAAGGGGATCACTGGTGTAGCTGAAGAGACAACACTGGAGCCCCGGGAACTTGTAAAGGAAGACTTAGGAAACCACAAGAAATATGTTGGAGTATTGCTGAGCTTCACGGCTGGACGATGTATAACTTTGCTGCTACGTCTAGCTAAGGAAATAATGCGTAACTGAAAATGGCTTCAGAAAGTATGACAAGATAGAAAAACATTTCACACGGTCGTACAACGAAGTCAGAGATATTTTCAGCTAACCTGATGTAGCCACACAAATAAGAGTAGGGTTGAGCATGTCTAGTGCTTTAAGCCTCATGTCCACACAAAATTCTGATGTTGTTACACTTGTCTGCAACAGTTTCATGCTTTTCACCATAACAAGCATGACATCTATTTGTCATCGACAGGCATTCCTACAATTTGTTAAAACGTTTGCTGACTTTGACAGAACTAAATGCTTACAAACGTAAAAATATGTCATTCGAATATTCACAAAAGAGAAAGGAATAGTGGGAATTTGGTTTTCATCACTACAATAGTAGCCCCACTCCATATTAGCGACTGAGAACTGAGAGCTTGAAATCATCATCTAGGGACAACTTCTGACTGTCTTCAGGATGTGCGTTCTGCAAATCGAGACGGCAGCTGCAGAAATAAATAATTGCATATGACCGTGTGTACAAATATCTCCCCAATTTCCTACTTCCTACAAGCATAAAAGAACTGTAATTTTTTCTGAGGGAAGTATTTAACTAAAAATGTTAATTATTCGATATAATTCTCAAAATAACTAAATTTCTGCATGAAAAAAAAAATTCTTCATTTTCACAGACTTTATAATGTTCTCTGACACTTAACATAATAAGTCTCTTATCTTCACAACAATACAAATACCGAAATGTAGAAAACAAGGATTTTGGATAAAATGATATAAAACATTGTTTGATATGTGTTACAAATCTGATATATATATCTTACCTTTTGTTGAATGAAAACAGAAAGCGAGGACGGATAGTAAGTGTTTTGTGTGGGTGTGTGGGTGTGTGGGTGTGTGGGGTGGCGTGAGCTGGGGTGCGAGCGTCTCATGGCGACCACTGTTTTCATTGATATAACAGTGTCACTGAGGGACTCCACTTCTATAAATGTCACAGAATATGATTGATAGAAAGAGAGGAGTTTTGCTGCCTGGTTCGTGTCCTTGGCTGTGACGGGAGAATAACCGGACGCTTGTCTGCAGTCCTCTTTTAAGTCCTGACCAAACGAAGTTATGAAGTCCTGATTAGACTGATAATTTTGTTCCCTATTCCTGTTAAATCTGTTGAAATGAGTCTGACTCCATTTTGATTTTCTAGTTTTGATTAAGCTGTAAGTGTTCGGATTGTATTTTTTAAAATTTAAGAACATTTAAAAATTTAAGAGATTACTGAAATGATTGCTAGATTTTTACAGTAGTGTATAGTTCCTTTTTTTGTATTTTGTTATTTCCCCAGTGTTCATCGTTAGCTGCTGTGCAGAATCAAACAGAGCATCAAGAGAGGTGACAACTGTAAAAAGACTGTGCGTATCGTGGTTCTTTGGTGGAGGTCCGGACCTGACGGTGGAATCTTCAAAAGTAGACGTGCCTGAAGTGAGCTGTTCATTAAAGACATTTCCGCGGAGAGGGGAGATTTACTGTGACGTGTTTTCATGTACATAGTTAAAGGGATACTCAAGGGTTGTGATAAGGCTGTGGCGACGGCCAAACATTTGAAAAATATATTTAGTTACAATTACAGAGCACGAGAAATAAATGATTCGTTTCTCACTTAATTACCACTTATTAGCACTATTTCGGTTGCCGATGTTTATAAAAATCGAAAAAATCCAGTAAAATCGACCGTTGTGTCCTTCCACCGAGTAACCACGATAGCTTCCCGAGATGGTCAAGCAGACGAGTCTGGTTGTGACGTCAGTCTGGTTGTGACGTCACACGCACAGGAAGTGTCTGAGGTCATTGGGAAGATTTGACGTCGTGATCGGTGGTGTCTCGTGAGTTAATTTAGGTTTTAAAGTGAACTTTTCAAAGCACAGTTGTACAAATTATAGAAAACAGTCTGTTTCACTTGGTAACGAGACTTCGTCTGGGTAAACGAAAGAGTCCTATGTAATTTCTCTTCTTAAACACAACATGCTACAAAACCTTCAACTTTTTCCAAATGAACAGACGCGAAAATAGGCGCGATTTAAGTGGATCCTATTTTGTACGAGATTCTAAGCAGCTTTATTTTCCTTTACAATCCCTTTAGGTACTTTTTTTCTAATATTTTAATCAATTTCTAAAATTCAGATTTTTTGGTTGGTGTTTTTGATCTAGTGTTTTGGGCCGTTTGCAACATGATATATATGTGACTTTTACATGTGTATGCTCCATCTTGTATGATGATTCTACTAAACAAAATGTGAAGTGGGCGATGTATAGTTACTAGGAGTCCTGGGGTTGATCATATTCAGCAAAACTGCTCAAATATGCAGAATGAGACAGTCAAGGCACTTACCGCACTGTTTCAAAAAATCTAGGGAAAAAAATGGTCCAAAAATAAATGAAAGTATTCACCGGAAAAACCGCTCCCAAAGAAAGGTAGTATAAACCAGTGCAAGATGTTAACCTAATTAGTCATCGGAGTAAAGTATTTCTAATGGTTATACAAAATCACCTATTCTCTATGGCTCACAAACCGCCTCACCTCTATGGCTGAGGAGCTGCTAGCACGAGACAAGGACTGATTAAAAAGCATGTACAACATGGCAGGGTACTTTACCACAACTGCATTGACTTTAAGAAAGCTTTTGATAGTCTGGCACGTAATACGGAAACTCAATATAGAGGTTATCTCGACGACGGTGTGCGCTCGCCAGGGATGACGTTGTCTGCAGTTTCAGAAAAAAGATGTCTAATGACAGAACGAATCAAGCGTATAAGGTTACATCAATCGACGATCTAGGGAAGGAGAGGCGTGGTACGGACCTATGTAGAGAATCGGACGAATCCAAGACTTGAAAGGGATCGTCTGCCGGACATTATGGTCCACTTAGGTCGTAAGGCCTTGGAGTTATTTCTGATTTTGAGTTCGTTAGGTCGTGAGATTTGACCAAGGCACTGTCGTCGCCGACGATTTGGCCACTGGTAGATTCAGTAGTGTATTGCAATCCGTAAAGTTAGGCACGTAAACTTTCGCTATTGTCTATGTGATGTCAGTTGGCACCTGAGTTTGTTGGTACCATTGTGTGTGAGAAGAGTCACGTGAGGAGCTAGGCCTGGTAAGTAAATAACACACAGCAGGTGAGTGCTAGGCGCCTTTCTCGTACTCCAGTGGGAACTACCGTCTCTAAGAATTCTGTCAGCCGCCCGTAGTAACTTTGTCCATCACACCTTCATGTATATCGGTGGGAGGCTACGCTTTGCAGATGACATCCATTTGATGGCAGGCAGCAGCAGCGAGTGACAGGACCTCACACACAAGCTTGCAAGTAGTTCAAGTGCGAATGGAATAGAGAGAACGAACAAGAGTAAAGTCACGGTGAACACTATCGGATATGGCAAGGGAAAATTTTTCAGTATAGAAGAGGTACAAAGCTTCTAATACCTGGTTAAGAGGACTGCTCCGGATCTCTTGCAAAGAGTTTAAAACGAAGGACTTAATACGCCCCTATAGTGTGTTGCCAGGCACCTGCTCGCTATCTTCGAGCGGTAAAAATTATGTGTTCATTCTCGTTACAAGACATAAAACTAACAAACAGATACATGGAGGGAGTACTTCGTCGTGACAAGCAGAAGAAAAGGCAGGCGAAAGTGGAAGAATAGACATAGCATGACCGACCCCAGTGGCACGCCTCGTCGCTGGTGTATTCAGTGCTCACCGCCTCCCCCCGACATAAAATCAAGCCATGTGACTGAATCAGACTATTGTAAAATGCCGATAGTTTCTGTCGCCTTCCGTCCCTACTTAGGGAAAGTTTTGCAGCCCTTATATTAGTGCCACACCTATTGCTTGAGCAACAGTCTTTGCAAAGTTGTACTCATTTCAACGCACAAAGAAGACCTTAGAGTGCCGTTAGTTATGTCTGCCTGTGCACAGCAGCTTTCACTCCCATTTACCTACTCTTCTGGCACGTGCGCTTTAAATACACAAAGATGATGTTAGGGCAGTTATTAAAGAAATGTACCTGGGAAACTGACCTGAATAGGTAATGTCAGCTGCGGGTGTTGCTATTCTGACAAAAGGGTATTTGAACTAAAAGATGCGCGCGCGCAAACACAGACACACAAACGCACACACACAAGCACAGAAGGAGATGTATACCCAAATGAAGGGGTACGCACAAAAGGGGTTGGAAGATGGCAATAATTTAGCATTAAAAATGATAAATGATTAAAAACATGAGAGTGGCAGATAAACAGATACCACAGCGCGACACGACAATGTGGTCCTTCGCACTTTTTCTGCCGGTAAGAAAACGGGAAAAAAACCGTCCAGACAGGTGTCCTTGCAGAAACACTAACGCAAGATATGATGACATTAATTCTCTCTTTCAGATGAGGTAAAGTGAAAGTTGCACGATCAGGACATAAATTTAAAAGGTTTGTCTGATACACCCTGTATAGTTGTAAAGTCACTATCGTGAACGTGCTAAAATAGTAGCTTCAACCTATGGGAGAGCGTCTATTCAAACGTAACCTCACGATTTGGGTGCATAGGTATTTTTTTATGGCAAAGTACTCGAGAATCGAACGAATTTTTTTCGCGATTTAAGAAATAACGTTTTGCATACTGATTTTACCAGTCATTAAAAATTTTACACCCGACTAGATCTTTACGCCCTTGTGAAAGAAGTAAACAGAGCATTAAAATCTTGGTCGGCCAGTCGAAGAACCCACTCATTAACACCCGAGTAGATTTTTTTATGTTAATAATGCTTTGATGGCTGGCTGTCTACCGAGATGTACCTTAGTTACTGACTGAAACAAATAAGACAAAGACTAGCAATCCCCTCATGTGAACAGTCAGTCCCTGTGAGCCTGTCATTGAGGTTAGACGTGTAGACCCGTGTACTGGATGAGCTTCGTCCTCGCTTACCATGGCTGACAGTACCACAGCGGGTAGTAATACTGTCCTGTCTCCAGAGAAAATTATGTGAGTTGACCTACTGTCTTCGTAACACTCATTAAGAAAATGAAAACCTATTTGCTTTCTATTTAGTCGGGATCTTAGAACAAACGTACACTAAGCTCACTACTTCTTCAAACCGTATTTGTTTATTCGCTATATTCGCATCTCCTAATGTTTTTTAAAATGTTTTAGTTTTATTTTCTATGTAAAAGTAAAGTACTGCCACAAGAATATCAAATCAAATATATATGAGCGTTTATCCAGACGGATTTATAAACAGACTTAGTGTACACTCGAGTAAATAGGAATGGGGCAAAGTCCTGTTAGAAAGCTTTGGGTGAAGAAGGATATTGGTATCATTTTCACTCACGAAGTATTTCAAGAAGAGGGCTTTGAAAAATGTGGCTGAGTATTTGCGCATATAAAGTGTCAGCAAACTCCAATGTCGACGTGTTGCGCATTAAAGCTTGTATGCTTATGTAGAGGCTTTAATAAATGCGAGGACAGAAACACACACACAAACATACGTTTTATTCAAAAATTAAAAGGTGTTTTGAAATAGGTACAAAATAAATATAGATGAAATAACAACTGGATAACCACTGAGAGATATCTTTACGTTTGTCGGCAGGTTTTCAACAAAAAGAATTCTGACAACAAGTGAGAAGTGGCTCATCTTTGCGGTCATTATACTTTTTGTGGCCTTTCTGGTCTTCCTCGGACTTTTCATCGCCTTTTGCGTTAAATACAATGAAGTCAAAGGCAAGTAACAAATCTGAGAAAATATGAAAATAAAATTTGTTTCTGCATCTCTTTACTTCTCTCTTCTAATTATTGTTGCACTTTGGGGGAGCATACATGAAGTTGAAATTCATTTACTCAGGACATGGTAGGCCATATGATGTTCTCATTATGTATTTTCAATTTTTGACTGTTTTAGTCTCTTTCCAGTTTATCTATAAGGTCTTTAAATGTGCTCGTTTGCTTCAATTGAATTTAATGAAACACGGTCTCTGGGTAGACTTTCAAAACATTCTTCTTCAAAGATGGCTCGTTTTGCCGAAAATCTTGCCTGAGTAAATATCGCGAAGATTGTGCTTCATCAAATCCACCACAAGAGAGCAAGCAAAGTTTGAGATATTATAAATTAACTGGAAGCATTTCACAGAACATAACTTTTTAATATTAATCTTGTTAATGTAATAATTTAAGTAACTCACAGTCCTCGAAAAAGGATGGCAATGATTACGAGCTACAGACTGAGACAGCAGTGGAATGTAATGGGATGCTAAGGTACATTGTGCTCTTCATTGGTTAATTTGAGCGAAGGGGACAACGAACCTGGTTGTCGTTGTCCAACAACGTTCACAAAGTGGTGGTAGTGGTGGTGGGGGGGGGGTGCTGTGGTGATGTTTCGCTATTGGCTTCTGTTTCAGCTGTTCCGTACACAAAACAGATTATTAATTTCTTTAGGGACTACTAAGCCGTTATATGTACCCTAATTTATTCAAGAGTACACTAGTTCACGTCTGTGTCAATTCCAGAGTCAGCTGCAGTTGCTGACAGAGTCTGCCAGACGTTTGAGTGTCTGGATTCAGGTGAGTGGATAGACTTTTGTCTTAGGAACAATTATTGCCTAAAATGCATAATATTCTAACAGACTTACTAACTGTTGTGAAGGAAGCAGATACATTCTCTACCTCTCTCACTCTTTCTCTTTCTCGCAAGCACACACAAACGCATGCTCGCACGCTAGCTCTCTCTCTCTCTCTCTCTCTCTCTCACACACACACCTATAAACACGCAAAGACTCTTTGAAGTGCACACACGTCCCACAAATGATCCTCGCACATCGCAGTGCCTAGCCAAGCGGCACATTTGTGTATTTCATTATTACCCACTATTCAAGAAACATACAGACAGCATTACACACACCTGCACACGCACACGTACACATACATTTCCTCTCTCTCAAAGACACAAACTCATATATATATATATAGAGAGAGAGCGAGCAGTTGTCTTATGCTGGTGCACTAATAAAACTGTTGGTTTATTCACGCATTAAACATGCACTTTGACGCAGTTGCCTAAACATGGAGACTAATTGTTCCACGGACTTTGCACTTTAAAACAAAGAAACAAACAACGTGGAAAGATCTGCATTGTCAGAATTGTTTCTTGTAAGTTTACTATACTCACTACAAACTACGTTATAACATTTGTGCAGCTGCCTACATCGCCAAAAGCATTAACATCAGTGTGGATCCTTGTGAGGACTTCTACCAGTTTGCGTGCGGACGCTGGTTGGAGGACCACCAAATACCCGCAGACGACACTACCGTCAATGCCTTTTCGATAATATCTGAGGACATCAAGCAAACGCTGAAAGGTCAGTCAGAAGTGAAAGCATAAAACCTTCCGTTCGTCTACCAACATCACTCAGGTAATCAGAGTTTAAAGCACAGTAAGATCAATGCTATTAAAAATGTGTTACAGAACTTCTTATCCTTGATGACCCTGAGGCTCCAGAAGCAGTCAAGCAGGCACGAACATACTTCCGGTCCTGCATGGATGTTGGTGAGAACCCTGTCTTCTGGTGTGCAGAGGACCCTATATACCGCTACATGTCACCTTTGGCTACACATCTTTCACTGACTTTTTTCCACAGGGATATAAACTTTTATCAAACTTAATGTTTACTGTACTTATTATACCTATTGTCAACGTAAAAGATTCGTCATCATAATCAATTATCAATCATCATAATCAATTAATCAATCGATAATGATGATGATTTACAAATAGATACCATAGACAAATTGGGCAAGAAGCCACTACTCGACATACTCGATTTGAATGGAAGAGGCATATACCCGACACTTCAACCATCCTGGACAGACACGGGTATGACTTTCACGGACATTGTTGAGTATCTCAAGAATTGGAGTGGCTTTGAAACTAACGCCTTAATCAAGATGAGAGTCGTCGTTGACGAGATGCAGTCAGACAGCAACATAATTCTGGTAACATGTCAAGAACCTTTTCTTTCAGAATACATCCCTTTCTTTTGTCTGCGTCTTGCCGTCTTTTCCTGTTTCGTGAAATTTCTTTGTTTTCTTAGTTTCATTATCGTTTTAATATCCTTTTACATAGATAATAATAATAAACAAAATGTCACCTCCTGGTTTCAGTTCTCTCAGACTGATCTGATACTGCCGTCCCTAGACAAGTATCTGGGAGGGAGAAACAGCACTGAGCTGAATCTCTTAGAAATCCTATATGGCGAGGTCCTCGAGGCGCTGGGGGCAAACGCTACAACAGCTGCTCAAGATGCCAAAGACGTGGTGGACTTTGAGATTGAACTGTTCAAAGTAAGTGTTGGATCACTCTAGGGTCAATGGGGACGGGGTGCTCATTAAGTATTTGATGTAGTTCTATGGTTGATTTTTGCTCTTTTTCTAAATATCTAATGCCATTATTGCCACTAGCTAATGTTGCAAAACCAAAGAGGAGGCAAAGTGATTTGCATATAAAATGATTTGCAACTTATGTTTAGTTTCATGAATAATTATTTTCTTGTGCATGGGTGACGTTCCGCGCAAGATGCTTTTTCATAAATCTGGAAAAATACCATTCAACACAGATGTCAAAGTTAAGAGGGATACGCTTTTATTGTATTGTCACAGTGAGAAAGTTGCTCGTTTGACGTCCTTGTCTAAAAGTGACCTTACAACTGCAGTGCATAGGTTTGTTCCTCCAGGACGAAAAATTTGTATTCACATAGATTTTGGTGAAATACTATTGTGGACTGAAGCTTACAAAGCTACGAGAATAAAGTGTATCCTACTACTACTTTACAGGCTTGAAATTTTATCCGATCGCAGTCCTAAACTGTCGTCGATTGTTGGCCAGTGCGTGTAGCATGAAGTCATTATGTAACTTCACCCAGATGTAATAATGATAAGATCACAACAAAATGTCTTTAAAAGTTTTGTTCTTTGAAACAGGCTCTTATACCACAAGAGATACCAAAAGACAGGGCCAGCCAATTGCGTAGAATGTCTCTGGCTAACTTCACAAAGACCTTTCCACAGGTAACAAAAGAACTTCTGTGCTCAGTCTTGCTTTTCTTTTTCTTCTTTTCCGTCTTATTTATTCTCGTCAGAGGTATCCTCATATTTTAGCGTTTCTTTTCGCAGCCAGTTTTTTAATAGCTTCTAAAATAATACTACAGTGATACCTCGGTTCTCGAACGCCTTGACTTTCGACCAAATCGGTATTCGACCAGGAAATTCGAGAAAATTTTGTCTTGGAATCCGAACAAATATTTGGAACTCGAACATCCGAACGTCCGAGATGAGCCGAGTTGAGCCGAATGGCGTTCATTCTGCCCAGCGCGCCTTGCTTGCGTCATCAGTGTGAGTGCAGAGAGAGAGAGAGTCACGTTTTTGTGGAGAGAGTCATGAAATGTGTGCAAAATGGGCAGAAATCGCAAATTTTGTTGAATAACATCACCCTGATAAAGTGGTAGCAAATAGAGCAGTTAACATTTTTAATGATAATGTTATGTCCACTTTCCGCAAAATTTTGCAAAGGAGAAAAAAACAGCAAACAATTGACAAATTCTTCCTTAAAGAAATCAGACAAGCAACTGCAGAGCAAGATTCTGATTCTCCTCAGCAAAAGATACAGAGAACAGAAACACCCGAAGAGCAGTTACCCTCTGTTTTTATTGAAGAGGACTCCCCTTCAAAACAATAACCATCCCCCTTCCCTCCTCCCTCCACATTCATTCCCTCCTGCCATAAAGTTTGGTACAGGTACAGTAAATGAAACACAATTTACTGTACTGTACTGTACAGTACATTTTATTTTTATTTTTTTAAAATAAATACACTTTTATTTCTTATTTCTTGTTGAGACTCATGTTTTTCTACATATTATATACAAATTAGGCCAGTAAATAGGCATTTTCTGGGGCTTGGAACGAATTAATCCAGTTTCCATTATTTCCTATGGGTTTCATTGCTTCGGTTCTCGAACAATTTGGTTCTCGACCGTCTTCCCGGAACGAATTATGTTCGAGAACCGAGGTATCACTGTATTTACAAATTATAGTTACATGTCTGAGTTTAATCCTTATGTCTGTGATCATCAACTTGGAATAATATTAACCACACCTTCTACTGCAGTTTGACTGGCTTCACTATTTGCGTCGTGAGTTCAACAAGACTGGTGAGAATTACATCATCACATTGGATGAGATGGTAGCCATCGATGCGTTAGAGTATTACACCAAGCTCTTTGCCTTGGTCACTAAAACGTCTAGCAGGTGTGTATCTTGTCTCGTCATCTTTTGTTATCGAGTTATCGAAATATTTTAACAAGTACATTTTAAAGAAGTGCTCACCTAACAAACCAATTTCTTAATAACGAACCAGCATCTTACATTTTTTTTAAAGTGTGTATGTTTAACGCTTTATGTTGAGTGCATCGAAACAAAGAAAATTGAAGTGATAGTGATTCTCACATTAATTTTGACTAGTGCTATAGCAATACAGAGATAAAATCAGAAACATGTTATGGTCGGATAGATGTTTTCAATTAATGCAACTGCAGAAAGGACGAATATTTAACTCCTGACAGATACATTGGTACAGGAGGGGACGTTTCTTGTCACATCACATCCTAAGAACCATGGACAGTTGTGTTCTGTTTTAGAAATTGTCTTCTTGTTGGTGTTGTTGTAACAGGACTCTGCTGAACTATTGTGTATGGCGTCACGTGTGGTCGGCTCTGCCGTATCTGGACAAAGAGTTGCGAGACTTGCATGCGAACTTCAATAAGGTGATGACACGTTTCTGTACTTGTTTACCTGCTCTTGCTTGCATAGCTTTCGGGGTTACTAGACGATAGATCACACAGGTGTTTGTACCATGGAACAATCACTTCCTCTTTTTTTCCTTAAAGAATATTGAGAACTACAATAGCATCTTTTATGCATGAGCTTTTGACATAAACAGTTTTGATTTCGATCTTCAGGACATGGATGGCACAAGACTTTTGCCAGAACGCTGGAAAACTTGCGTACAACAAACTGAAGATTCCTTTCCCTACGCTGTAGGCAGACTGTATGTGGACAAAAGATTCTCTCAGGAAGATAAACAAAGGGTGAATGTTTGACTCTGCTACTGTATTTACTTAGTAGTCTAGTGTGTACTTTTCTAATGCATTTGTTATTTAGTTTTTCAAATGCAAAAATAATCATATAAAGATCAGTTTAAGCGTTTTAAATAAAAATGATAACATCATTCAACTAAGTACAACTGAGTGTGAAAAATGGATTGGAATTTATAAAACATATTTCGAATAAGACCTCTACAATTGCTTTCGTAAATGTGTGTTGTGTGTGGTTCATAAAGTAAATATTATTGAGATGTTGCTGAGAGAGGGACAGAGAGTCTGAGAAAATGTATATGGGCACTTGTGTGTGTACTTACGTGGTGAACTCCTCACTCCACAGATGGAAAAGATGATTGACAATCTCATGAGGGCTTTCAGAGAACTGCTACAAGAAAACGGCTGGCTGACACAGACTACGAGGGAAGCCGCCCTGAAAAAAGTTTGACCCTACCTTGGCAAATTATTTTCATTTTGTTTTGATGAATGTGTTCTTAAGATCAACTGACAGACTCTCGGAGAATATCGTGGCAGTATACAACCGGGCGAAATGATAATAATCAGACTCAATCAGACATCAGTAATTATGTTAGCAGGACCTCGGACTTTGTGACAAAACTCTTTTCAAGACAACGTTTTCTTACACTAAACACGGGTCACACTAAGCTTGGCTTTATTTTATTATTGTTGGTGTAAAGCCATCCTCATTATCAAAATCATCAATTTGTTTCAAAACAAATTTTTTTAAAAACCTATAGACTTAATAACTAAAACTAGTTTTCAGCCTTTAATGTTAGAATATTTTCAATATGGAGAAGCATCATACGTGAATGTAATTGCAGGTAAGATCGCCACGTGACTGAATAAGCAATTCTGACTTTTGTTACAGCTGAGCTTCATTACTAGGAAGATTGGCTATCCGGATCTCATTCTAAATGACACAGCTCTCAACGCCAAAAGTGATATGGTAACACCTGTCATCTAATCTTTTCTAAACCCACCAGTTGTACGCATGCGTACTCAAATCCACCCGGATAGCTAATACCTTGTTATCAAACCTTTGCTAAAATGTTGAACTTATTTTATTATACTACGTAGCTGGGGAACGCTGCAGGTGTGTTATTTAGATAAAAATAATATTTTGGAAAACGCTGATGTGTTTTTGATAAGTATTTTGGGATTAGTATTGATTAATTATTTTAGTTTTCTTTTTAATGATTGCTTCTTTTTTGTTTTAGTATGAAGTAGACCCACAAATCTTCTTTGAAACTGTAAATGCCATAAAGAAGAAAAAATACCTCTGGATGCTGAAGCACCTACATAAGCCAGTGGACAGAACTAAGTAACAAAGTGTCTTATTACATGAGCATTGATATGTGTGTGTGTATATATATACTGAGACTTTTAATATTTCTTGAAGAAAGCCTTGTATTGTCTGTGATAAAGCCGTTGCAATGATATGGGAATGTATAAAGTTTCACGTTTAGTGCCATTATGCAACGAAGTGCTTTGAAAAATGGATTACAATGTTCAAGACTTCATTTTCAGATGGTCTATGTCTGCATCTACTGTGAATGCTTACTACTATCCGCCATATAACGAAATAGGTAAGACATTGACAACAGCTACTAGAAAAAAGTCACCACAGCCTATCGACGATCGGTAAAACTTTGCTAATTAACTCTTTCTCGCTTTCTCTTTAACACACCCATCACATCCACCACCACCCCCTCCACACACACACACACAACTCATAATGATAGTCGTCAATCGCACAGCAGACTTATAATTCTTCCTCTGAAACCTCGTTCAGCTTTGGATGTCGAGAATCACCTGGTGCTCATGCTTTCTCCATCTCTCTATCCGACTCTCCACTGATCACAAACATAAGACGATGTCACCTAACCTCAGTACGTGTGGACCACACAGGAGATTTCTTGCTGACTTTTCCCTTGATCTCTTCCAGCTTTAGTTACCGTGTACCAACGATACAAAAAGACTTTTGCGTCAGTTTTATAATCTACATTTGTAAATACTCATAAAATTACAGATGGACGACGTTTACAATTGACCTACTTTATTCCTTCTAATAAAGACATGAAAGTTATCTGTAGAGTTCAGCTAAGGAGAACGATAAAGTTTGTTTCACTTTTTTTAAACGAAACCAGAACTCCATTTGTCTTCTTCGTTTCAAATACAATTTGAAAATAAATTATTGTAAAGCAGCAAAGAAACCATTCTGCGTGACATAAAGTACCTGTCAAGAGCTTTATATCTGTGACTTGTGACAAAGACGAAACATTTTTTACTTTCTAAATTATTTTATAAATATAAAATTTGACGAATTTCCTTTTTACTCTTTCTTTCAGCGTTTCCAGCGGGAATTCTCAACCCACCATTTTACAGCAAAACGTTTTCTGAGTACGAAACATGGCTAAACATTTTCTTACTTATATTCCGTTTGCATTTTTCAATACAACTATTTGTTTTACGTAAACTGCTGTATTGTTTATATGCACTTCGGGGAAAATGACTACTAAAAATTTTAATGTCTTATATATATACTATGTACTCTCTAGGTTGTCGTTATTTGTCAAAGACGGCAAAACCAGTCCAGCAGTGTGAATCAGTCTGTCTATGTTTCAGCGCCCACATCTACGGTAGTATCGGAGTAGTCATTGGCCATGAACTCACCCATGGCTTTGATACTAAAGGTAACTCGGAAAAAGATAATTAAACTACGAAAAGAGTTTCTAAATGGTTATTTAACTCAGATAGGTCTGAGCATCTATATCATAGTTACAACGTCCTCGACAATGGAGGTTAGGATTGGAGCTGATCGTCGTCCAGTGCAATAAACACTAATGTATTTTCGCTGCATCTAAGGAAGATAACACCAGGGTCCGTAGTTATGAAACGAGGGTAGAATCTTACCCTGGGGCGATATAGGAAGCTGAAGGAGAACCGTATTGTTTTCGAAGTTATAAAGCGGTGTGCATGGACGTGTTGTCATAAAGCAGTGACAAAGGGGAAATGTGTTAAGGAAACATGGAGCAGTGTCCACTAGGTCTGGACATCGTTAGTCATAATCATTAGTCATACCTGTCTTTGAACAGGGGGTAGCACATGAACAGAATTGAAGCTGACAAGCCTCGCCACCTGCAACGTTTTTAGTCCATAGTGAGCAGGTCTTTGACGTTCGTAAGCCAGCTCCGCCTTTGGCAACCGCGGTGTCAACCATCTTTCAAAGTGCCTTGAATGATGCTCTCCGTGTCATCTTTTGATCAGAGGGATAGAGTTTTCGTTTGCTTTTTCTTCTTCCCTTGACGCCTTAGAACTTCTTGGGCTGTTGACATTAGCATCTCTTTGATGTTTCCATTGTCGGTGTTTACACCACAGTGCATTAAGTTCAGTACGTGACTTTAAAGATCTTCGCAACGTTTGTTTCTTGCTACCTCGAAACAGCTACTCGAAAAAACATTTCTGAACGCGCCACTTAGGCACACAAAAAGCCATCTGGCCATGGTCCAGTAGAAACAATGTAGATCGCCACTAATCAGAGTAAACACTAAGCAATGTATGTAAGTGGCGGTGCTTCAGTGTTCTCCGGATATAGCAGCCACCACCTCTTCTTCTGCTTCCTAAGAAAAATCTGTAATCTTGTGAGACTATTAAGCATGCAATCAACTTTAAATGTATACAAAGTACAGTGATACCTCGGTTCTCGAACATAATTCGTTCCGGGAGGACGGTCGAGAACCAAATTGTTCGAGAACCGAAGCAATGAAACCCATAGGAAATAATGGAAACTGGATTAATTCGTTCCAAGCCCCAGAAAATGCCTATTTACTGGCCTAATTTGTATATAATATGTAGAAAAACATGAGTCTCAACAAGAAATAAGAAATAAAAGTGTATTTATTAAAGCAAAAACAAAAATAAAATGTACTGTACAGTACAGTAAATTGTGTTTCATTTACTGTACCTGTACCAAACTTTATGGCAGGAGGGAATGAATGTGAAGGGAGGAGGGAAGGGGGATGGTTATTGTTTTGAAGGGGAGTCCTCTTCAATAAAAACAGAGGGTAACTGCTCTTCGGGTGTTTCTGTTCTCTGTATCTTTTGCTGAGGAGAATCAGAATCTTGCTCTGCAGTTGCTTGTCTGATTTCTTTACGGAAGAATTTGTCAATTGTTTGCTGTTTTTTTTCTCCTTTGCACTCACACTGATGACGCAAGCAAGGCGCGCTGGGCCGAATGAACGGCATTCGGCTCAACTCGGCTCATCTCGGACGTTCGGATGTTCGAGTTCCAAATATTTGTTCGGATTCCAAGACAAAATTTTCTCTAATTTCCTGGTCGAATACCGATTTGGTCGAAAGTCAAGGCGTTCGAGAACCGAGGTATCACTGTAATAACTGTATTAAACAAAGGTGTTCCTCTACAGGAAACCTAGGAGGATTATTAAATAAACAATTTATTAATTACCTTCAACACTGAATCTTCCCTCAAATGCGATTGCACAATGACTAACGTGAGTACAACAGTTCATAGGTTCACATAACTATATGACAAACAATTATAACATATATACATATAAATTATACATATAAAACATTATACCTGTAGACAATTATGACAAATAAAACACAAAAACTGTTATCCATTTAGAAGGGTTACTCTTGAGCTAAGGGGACACTCACACACTCGTGTAAGAGTAACACCAGTCCTCCAAATGCTTTTTCACCCATTCTTGATGAGCACTTTTAAAAACATGAACACTACAGCCTGCTATGAGTAAGTTCCTTTTTACTTCTGGAATACTGCATTCAAACAAAATTAACCTTTCCCTCACTTTCTTCTTTTTGCTGTTGTGTCAAGACTATGTTTGTGACACACTTAATGATTACAGTGAAATCTTATCAACTGTTGTTTACACATTTGATTTACAGGTAGTACTTATGACGAGAAAGGTAACCTGCGGCAGTGGTGGCAAGAGGACGATCTCAAGAACTTCCAAAGTCGAACTCAGTGCATGGTGGATCAGTACAGTCAGTTCGTGGACAAGGAGCTGAATATGACCGTAAGTAGTCGTGTGGGCGTAGTAGTCGTTTAGTCGATAAGATTTGAAACATTTACTAAATGTATTCTATTGAACAAGCTAAAAAGCGAGAATGGATTATAAAAATTAATAGGCTTCTGAAAATGAGACGATAATTCTAGTGAAGCTGACATCTACTTTACTCTTAAAAGTTCATTTTTCTAAAATAGTTTTACTTCTTGTTTCTTGTGTCAAAGAGTAAAGAAAGTAAGGTCTCGCGTTTAAATAAACCTGTGGATAGAGTTAATAGGATCCTGCCATAGTATAAGCATAATGTTATTAAGGTTTGTATATGTGTACGTGTATGTGTGCGTGTGTGTGTTTGTGTGTATTGGGCATGGTGCAGGTGGACGGGTGGCTGACAATAGCAGAAAACATCGCAGACTCCGGAGGGATTAAAGAGGCTTTCAGGGTAGGTTCTTTTTATTCGTCAAGTAACAATACATGTGAGTGTTTGTGTGTGGGGGAAGGAGGGGCTACTTCTGTATATGGGATGTTCTGAAATGTGAATTTCCAACAACGTTTTCTATTATTCAGGCATATCGCAGTGTTATCAAGGAGAGAGGCCAAGAAGATAACAAGTACCCGACACTACCGTACACACAGAACCAGATCTTCTTTATCGGCTTTGCACAAGTCAGTGATATATGCTGCCGTCGTCTTATCTTATTTTCTGTGAAAACACCTCATATGAGACAGCTCGACATTAGTAGACATCCTCCTGGGCTAAATTATTTACCTTTAGCAGTGAACTACTGACATTTAATCTCGTTTTCTTGTTTGGTTCAGTTGCAATCTACAACACGAAAAATAACTTCTGAAGTAGTCTTACGTTTGTGCCTGGCATAAGAAAATAAAATGTCGTCTTTTCTTTGTGTCTCAGCTTTGGTGCAGTCGTGATCTGCCAAAGTCTCGTGCAAAACGGCTACAGATTGGCCCCCACAGTCCAAATGTCTTCAGGTGAGGGTTCAACCTCTTGAATCAAATTCCTAATATCATACTCAGGGAGTTTTTCTGAAAATATGGTACATTTTACTGGAATAATAATAATTATAACAATTATAAAAGAGCGAGTGTGGCTGAAGCAGAGGTCCTTTACGCTTTGTTCCACCATACGGGGCTCGTGACTGTATTAAGTACAATATCGCGAAAATTGACATTATAACTGTCTGTCCACTCGCTCATCTTTCTGCTTGTCTTGTCTGTCTGTCTGTTATCTCATGATATGGCTCTTTCATGTGGGTGAACTCCTGTGTCACAGGGTTCTAGGATCTATTCAAAACAGTAAAGAGTTTGGAGAAGTCTTCAACTGTCCCGTGGGAACACCCATGAATCCACAGAAAAAGTGTGAGGTCTGGTAGAAAGCAAGGCAAAAAGGAAAAAACATCAACGGCAGCGATGACTCAGAGGACACTTTGTTTGATTGCAACTCTTCGCATTTTCCCATACTCTGCTGGTGAAATATTTTGGGAGCGCTTTAAAGTCGGGACTCTTTTAACACTGCTATTCATCGGATAAAATTATCTGTGTTCTGTTCTCATGTTAGTTATCATTATTATAAATTAACTGTATTTTAATCTTTTATTGTACTCAGTAGATAAGTTTCTCAGTTAAGGCCTATTCTCACGCCGCAATATTCGGCACTTAGCGTGGTTAGCAGCCACGCAAGGGTTAGCGAGTTATGCACACGGCACGCAGAAAGGCCTTGTAGCTTGGTTTCGGAATATAGCGCGTTTCTATTTTCTCGCTAGACCGACCTACATTGTAGGGCTGTAGCCAATCGGAATGCTTGAACACAGTGGGCTCCCTTTTTACCTCCACATTGTAAACAAGGGCGATGTGGTGGGAGGAGAGCTGTGTTCTCATGATTTCTCTTTGGGAGAATTATCCGTGTCTGTTCGACACTGTACACCCGGATTACATGAACAGATATAAGGCCAAGAATGCCTTCACGGAAATCGCTCGTGCTATGGGCAAAGAAATCTAAGAAGTTCATTAAATCTAGAAGATGACATACGCAAAAAGCTTCTACACTCGCGTGGATCTTCCAAAGATACTTCTTTTCAAAGAAGAGAATATGCTCCTAATCGACTCATACGTGTTACCAACTCCCTCACGCACATCTTTTTTTCTTTATTTCTCTCTCTGTCTCTCCGCTTCAAATAATATAACTATCGTAGCCACAGTTGCTTCTAAAAGTATCTCGTCGATGTCGTCTGCCATATTGTTGACTTCCCATAATGCGCTGAGCGGATGACGTCACTCGCAAGACACGTGCGTGGCCTAGCTACGTGAGAATAGGACGATGGCGCTAAGCTGCCTAGACGCAAGTTTTTTGTACAAGAACATTGCCGCGTGAGAATAGGCCTTTAAGTACTGTGGAATCTCTTGAACTGGAATAGTATTTTGATTGTGTACATTTAATTTTTTTATTTTAAGTTTCAATTTTGGAAAAACACAATAAATAATGTGGGCTGCAATCTGTCACTTAAAAGCATCAGCTTTATGAATGAAAAGTATGAATATTTCTTTGTTATTTTAAACTTTCCAGAAACATGTTACCTGTGGAAAAGTCAAACATCAAGTAATAACACTAAATATGAAACTCTGAAATGTGCACACTGAACATCATCGGCTTACTGAATAAAAGTAATGAATATATATGAACTATGTATCTACAATACAAACCTTGTGAAAACAGATCAAAAGTAAAAGGTAGTTTATACTGTCAGCTGTGTATTCTAAACCTGATAAGCAAAACATCTCAACTCTATGAACAACTTTCAAAAAAGAAAGAAACCTATTACAGAAGCCATTCATAAAACTTGCTATGACAAGTAAAATAGAATAATAAGCTTTCTGAGACATGAGATGACAAATGTTTGCCTGCTGCATGTAGTCATTAGTCATTATTTTTAACACAGTTTCATTGGAAAGGTTCTAAGACAAGACCACAGAATCATCAGTAATAAACTCCAGTTCATTTGAAAAGAGGTGTGGAAGGGGACATTTTTCTTGTGTAAAGCTGACCACTGCGCCTACACAGTACTCTGTCATATGCAAAGCCACTTTGCTTCTGAATTTTCACCCTTTGATATTACCCGAAGAAGCATGAGGGATTTTAGGGACTACAAAATCGTCTTCTTCCAGTGTTCATTACTACTATACTAATGCATGCTTTTTCTCGTTCAACAACACAGAGTACCTGCATGAACAACTTAAGTTATCTCCATAAATGTAATTCAAATTAACCTTTTCAAGCCACAGTACTATAGCTGTGACCAGCGACACAAGATGTAATTAGTAAAGTGCACATAGCAAATGGAAAAGACTATCTGCAACAGCGTGCTCGAAAATATATCTTTAAAAAAAAAAAAGAAGTTTGTGCAAGTGAAACGCTCTCTTTTTCTGACATTTATTTACACCGACAACGGCATGAGCAGCTCTGCCTTATAAACGAGCAATGTTCATACTTGAAGGTTTTTTTTGACTGTACGCACGTAAAAAGACAAGCATAAACAATAATGGTCACTTGTAGCAGCAAAACTTGACAAACATCAACGAGGCTTACCACGTGGTAATGTGAAGTAGCCGAGCATATTGCGTTTGGCGTTTTTAACCTTCACAAGCTTCACACATGTACAGTTTAATAATTTCAAGGCTAGAGAGTAGCGTTGCACACACACTTGCCTTAGCCACTACAGCGCGATAATAAAGATCATCTGATGAACTGGATACATTGCTCCGCTCTCTGGTCATCATATGTTCACCGAAACAGCGTGGATGTAATCGTTGTGACGAAGCACGTTATTTCCGCGCGATTGCGATATTTTGTGGGACTTATTGACTACAGGTGCAAATCACCAACTTTGAAATTAGATTTTTATATAAAAAAACCCACTGTATTTACAGTATCTCTACTTACCAGAACCTGTTAATTTTTCGGACCAATCGGGTAAGTCTTGAAAACGTTTGCTGACATTGCCAAAACTAAATGCAAAATAAGTCATTCGAATAATCACAGAGAAGGTGTATATAATTATGAGAATTTGGTCTTCACACGATCTGTAGTAGCCTCACCCCGAAGTAGAACTGAGAACTAAACACTACCGTCTAGGGACAGATGTTTCGCACTGCCTGCGGGCTGTACGATCTTGTTACTTGGATCCTCTTTACGTTTTTATATTTGTCTTTTATTCGTCATCTGTACTGTTGGTTATCCTTCACGTGTTGTTTGCTTGTTGGTTTGGTTGGTTTATGTAGTAGGAAAGTGCTTCTACCTTGAGGCGAGTTTTCACTATGGGGGAGAGGGAGTGAGAGGAAACCGGAGTAACCGGAAACAACCCCAACGCCCATCCCCGTTGACAGTCATCACATTCATAGAGAGTCCCGAGACAAGATTTGAACCCTGAGCCGCTTGCTGAAGTCATGAAAGCGAGTGTTTTAGCCACTACGCTACCGGACGCCACTTTGTTTGTTCTTCTGTCCAGCGTGTTCTGCCCATCTAACGTTCTTATTCTTCAGCGCGAAGAGTGTAAGTCTTATGAGTGCGAGTATGCACTGTCTTCCGTGCTGTCCAGCTGGCGTGTCTCCTCTACGAGGTGTGTTATCGTTCAGCAAAGGAGCGACTGGGGAGATTACATCACAAGCTTGAGAACAGGTGTGAAACGGACAGTATTTCTGCGAGGCAATACGACCGAACGAGGCATCCTCCGAGGTGGACCTGCCCCACGAATGTCACATCAAAAAGTACATGAGCGTTCCTCCAGACGAATTTATGTACAGATTTAGTATACACTCGAGTAAGTACGAATGGGACAAAGTTTTGGTAGAAGGCTATGCGTAAAGTATTGCCATATGAGAACTTTGCAAACTGTAGCTATCTCCGCATTTCAAACGGCAGCAGTCTCAAACAAAGAAACAATGCGATCATGAGCGTCACTCGCTGGTCAAACCTATTCAACCTTCTTACTCAAAAACAATTCATATCATTATCTGTCTTATGCCTTTAAATAACTTTAAAGTTCTAAAGGCAAAATAAAACTGCTTAGAATCGCGTAAAGAGTAGGATCAATTTGAATCTCGTCTATTTATATGTGTGTTCGTGTGGAAAACGTTGAAGGTTTATAGTAGAATTTTGTGTTTAATAACAGAAATTAAACGGGAATCTTTTTTTGCTTCCACGAAGTCTCGTTCTCCGTCACGTGACCCTATGACGTGTGGTTTCCATAGTGAGAACCATGCCTCGAGAATGTGCTGCCAATAAAAGATGGAAAAAGATTCAAAATTTTCTTTTCATCAGTTTCCGACAGACAGAGACTTACAAGCCTTACAACAGAGTGCGTCATACGAATAAGCAGATGACGTCAAATCTTCGCAATGATACAGATACAGACACTTCCTGTCAGAGACTGACGTCCCAAGAAGACTCTGACATCACAAGAAGACTCGTCTGCTTGACTATCTCGGGAAGCTATAGTGGTTCCTCCGCGGAAGGACACAACGGTCGATTTCACTGGATTTTTTTAAATGTTTATAACATCGGCGATCGAAATAGTGCTAATAAGTGGTAATTAAGTGAGAAACGAATCCTTTATTTCTCCTCTATTGCTCTCGTGCTCTGTAATTGTAACTAAATATAGTTTTGAAACGTTTGACCCTCGCCAGAGCCTTATCACAAGCCTTGAGTAACCCTTTAAGAGGACTGCTCTGGATCTCTTACAAAGAGTTTCAACCTGTTCGCTATCTTCAAGCGAAAAAACTGTCAGTGTTCATTCTCGTTACAAGACATAAAACTAACAAACGGATACATGGAGGGAGGACTTCGTAATGACAAGCAGGATAAAAAGCTTGCAAAAGTAGAAGAATAAACATAACATGACCGATCCCAGTGGCAAGCCCTCGTCGCTGGTGTATTCAGTGCTCACCGCCTCCCCCGACATAAAATCAAGCCATGTGACTGAATCAGACTATTGTAGAAGGCCGATAGTTTCTGTCGCCTTCCGTCCCTACTTAGGAAAGTTTTGCAGCCGTTATGTTAGTGCCACACCTATTGCTTGAGCAACAGTCTTTGCAAAGTTGTACTCATTTCAACGCACAAAGAAGACCTTAGAGTGCCCAGTTAGTTATGTCTGCTTGTGCACAGCAGCTTTCACTCCCGTTTGCCTACTCTTCTGGCACGTGTGCCTTCAGTACACAAAGATGATGTTAGGGCAGTTATTAAAGAAATGTACCTGGGAAACTGACCTGAATGGGTAATGTCAGCTGAGGGTGTTGCTATTCTGACAAAAGGGTATTTGAACTAAAAGATGCGCGCGCGCAAACACAGACACACAAACAAGCACAGAAGGAGATTATACCCACACGAAGGGGTACGCACAAAAGCAGACTGGAATAATAATAGCATTAAAAATGATAAATGATTAAAAAAATGAGAATGGCAGATAAACAGATACCACAGCGCGACACGACAATGCAGGTAGTGCACTCTTAATGCAGGTAAGAAAAGGAAAAAAACAAGAGTACAGACAGGTGTGTCTTTGCAGAAGCACTGACGCATGACAAGGTAACATTAATCCTCTCTTGCAAATGAGGTTAATTGAAAGGTTGCACGATCAGGACATAATTTTTACAAGGTTTTTTTGTAAACAGCCTGTATAGTTGTACTTTAAAGCCACTAAAGTCAACGACCTAAAATAGCTTCAACCAATGGAAGAGCTGTCAACCTATAGAGGAGCGTCTATACAAACGTAACCTCACGATTTTGGTGCATAGGCATTTTTTAGGCAAAGTTCTCGAGAACCGAATGATTTTTTTTTTGCGATTTGAAGAACTAACGATTTGCATACTGATTTTACCAGTCATTAAAAAATATGCACCCGACTAGATCTTTAAGTCCTTGTGAAAGAAGTAAACAAAGCATTGAAATCTTGGTCGGCCGGTTGCTGAACCAACAACAAAATAATAATAACAGCAACAACAAGCAAAATCTGTACCTCCTACAAGAAACTCAAATCTTTCTCTGTCAGCTTTGTCATCCTCACTCAGTTCTCTCAGTCCTTTATTAAATGTCTCATCATTTTTTTCTTTCATCTCTTGGTTCGTTCCATAGTCTTGTCTACAACAGTTTTATGTTTTTCACCATAACAAGCATGACATCTATTTGTCATTGACAGGCATTCCTACAATTGTTAAAACGTTTGCTGACTTTGACAGAACTAAATGCTTACAAACGTAAAGATATGTCATTCGAATATTCACAAAAGAGAAAGGAATAATGGGAATTTTGTCCTCATCACTACAATAGTAACCCCACTCCATAATAGCGACTGAGAACTGAGAGCTTGATATTATCATCTAGGGACACTTCTGACTGTCTTCATGATGGGCGTTCTGTAAATCGAGGCGGCAGCTGCAGAAATAAATAATTGCATATGACCGTGTGTACAAATATCTCCCCAATTTCCTACTTCCTAAAGCATAAAAGAACTTTTATTTTTTTCTGAGGGTGAGATCTAACTGAAAATGTTAATTATACGATATAATTCTCAAAATAACTAAAATTTCTGCATGTAAAAAAAATTATTCATTTTCACAGACTTTATAATGTTCTCTGACACTTAACATAATAAGTGTCGTATCTACACAACAATACAAATATCTAAATATAGAAAACAAGGATTTGGGATAAAATGATATAAAACATTGTTTGATATGTGTTAAAAATCTGACATGTATATATATATTTTTCTTAATTTTTGTTGAATGAAAACGGAAAGTATAGTGGATAAGGAAAGGATGGCGGATAGTGAGTGTTTTGTGTGGGTGTGTGAGTGTGTGGGTGTGTGGGTGTGTGGGTGTGGGTTGGCGTGAGCTTGGGTGTGAGCGTCTCATGGCGACCACTGTTTTCTTTGATATAACAGTGTCACTGAGGGACTCCACTTCTATAAATGTCACAGAATACGACTGAGAGAAAGAGAGGACTTTTGCTGCCTGGTTGGTGTCCTTGGCTTGGGACGGGAGAATAACCTGACGCTTGTCTGCAGTCCTCTTTTAAGTCCTGACCAAACGAAGTTATGAAGTCCTGATTAGACTGATAATTTTGGTTCCCTATTCCTGTTAAATCTGTTGAAATGAGTCTGACTCCATTTTGATTTTCGAGTTTTGATTAAACTGTAAGTGTTCGGATTGTACTTTTTAAATTTTAAGAACAGATTACTGAAATGATTGCTAGATTTTTACTGTAGTGTACAGTTCCTTTTTTTCTTCTATTCTGTTATTTCCCCAGTGTTCGTCGTTGGCTGCTGTGCAGAATCAAACAGAAGCTCAAGAGAGGTGACAGCTGTAAAAAAACTGTGCGTATCGTGGTTTTTTGGTGGAGGTCCGGACCTGACGGTGGAATCTTCAAAAGTAGACGTGCCTTAAGAGGACTGCTCTGGATCTCTTACAAAGAGTTTCGACCTGCTCGCTATCTTTGCAAAGTTGTACTCATTTCAACGCACAAAGAAGACCTTAGAGTGCCGTTAGTTATGTGGGATGTATATCTGTTTGTGCACAGCAGCTTTCACTCCCGTTTGCCTACTCTTCTGGCACGTGTGCCTTCAATACACAAAGATGATGTTAGGGTAGGTATTAAAGAAATGTACCTGGGAAACTGACCTGAATGGGTAATGTCAGCTGAGGGTGTTGCTATTCTGACAAAAGTGTATTTGAACTAAAAGACGCGCGCGCAAACACAGACACACAGACACACACACAAGCACAGGAGATGTATACCCACACGAAGGGGTACGCACAAAAGGGGCTGGAAGATGGCAATAATTTAGCATTAAAAATGATAAATGATTAAAAAAATGAGAGTGGCGGATAAACAGATACCATAGCGAGACACGACAATGCAGGTAGTGCACTCTTAATGCAGGTAAGAAAAGGAAAAAAACAAGAGTACAGACAGGTGTGTCTTTGCAGAAGCACTGACGCATGACAAGGTAACATTAATCCTCTCTTGCAGATGAGGTTTATTGAAAGGTTGCACGATCAGGACATAATTTTTACAAGGTTTTTGGCAAACAGCCTGTATAGTTGTACTTTAAAGCCACTATCGTGAACGATAAAATAGCTTCACCCAATTGGAGAGCTGTCAACCTATAGAGGAGCGTCTATACAAACGTAACTTCACGATTTTGGTGCATAGGCATTTTTTTAGGCAAAGTTCCGAGAACCGAACGAATTTATTTTTTTTTTGATTTGAACTAACGTTTTACATACTAAATTTACCAGTCATTAAAAATATGCACCCGACTAGATCGTTAAGTCCTTGTGAAAGAAGAAAACTTTGTATTGAAATCTTGGTCGGCCGGTTGCTGAACCCGCTCAGTCACACCCGAGTAGATTTTCGCTGCACGGTATGTTAATAATGTTTTGATGGCTGGCTGTCTACCAAGATGTACTTTAGCTACTGACTGAAACAAAAAAGACAAAGACTAGCAATCCCCTCATATGAACAGTCAGTCCCTGTGAGCCTGTCATTGAGGTTAGACGTGTCCTCGCTTACCATGGCTGACAGTAGCACAGCGGGTAGTAATACTGTCCTGTCTCCAGAGAAAATTACGTGAGTTGACATTTTGTCTTTGTAACACTCATTAAGAAAATGAAAACCTATTTGCTTTCTATTTAGTCGGGATCTTAGAACAAACGTACACTAAGCTCACACTCCTTCAAACCATATTGGTTTATTCGCTATATTCACATCTCCTAATGTTTTTAAATGTTTTAGTTTAGTTTCTATGCAAACGTGAAGTACTGCCACAAGAATATCAAATCAAATATATATGAGCGTTTATCCAGACTGATTTGTGTACAGACTTGGTATCATTTTCACTCACTAACTACTGCAAGACGAGGGCTTTGAAAAATGTGGCTGAGTATTTGCGCATATAAAGTGTCAGCGAACTCCAATGTCGAGATTGCACTTGAAAGCTTGTATGCTTATGTAGAGGCTTTAATAAATGCGAGGGCAGAAACACACAAAACACACACACAAACACACATTTTATGGAAAATTAAAAGGTGTTTTGAAATAAGTACAAAATAAATATAGATAAAATAACAACTGGATAACCACTGACAGTTGTCTTTACGTATGTCGGCAGGTTTTCAACAAAAAGAATTCTGACAACAAGAGAGAAGTGGCTCATCTTTGCGGTCATTATACTTTTTGTGGCCTTTCTGGTCTTCCTCGGACTTTTCATCGCCTTTTGCGTTAAATACAATAAAGTTAAAGGCAAGTAGCAAATCTGGGAAAATATGAAAATAAAATTTGTTTCTGCATCTCAGTTGAAATTAATTTATTCAGGACATGGTAGGCCATATGATGTTCTAATTATCTATTTTCAATTTTTGACTGTTTTAGTCCTTTTCCAGTTTATCTGTAAGGTCTTTAAATGTGCTCGTTGGCTTCAGTTGAATTTAATGAAACACGGTCTGTGGGTAGACTTTCAAAACATTCTTCTTCAAAGATGGCTCGTTTTGCCGATAAACTTCTCAAGATGAGATCTTGCCTGAGTAAATATCGCGAAGATTGTGCTTCATCAAATCCACCACAAGAGAACAAGCAAATTATGAGATCTTTTAAATTAACTGAAAGCATTTCATAGAATATATTTTTTAATACTAATCTCGTTAATTAAAAAATGTAAGTAACTCACAGTCCTCGAAAAAGGATGGCAATGATTACGAGCTACAGACTGGGACAGCAGTGGAATGTAATGGGATGTTAAGATACATTGTGCTTCGCATTGGTTAATTTGAGCGAAGGGGACAACGAACCTAGTTGACGTTGTCCAACAACATTGACGAAGTGGTAGTAGTGGTGGTGGTGGTGGGGGGGGGTGCTGTGGTGATGTTTCGCTTTTGTCTTTGTTTCAGCAGGTCCGTACACAAAACAGATTATTAATTTCTTTAGTGACTACTAAGCCCGTTATATGTACCTTATTTATTGAAGAGTACACTAATTCACGTCTGTGTCAATTCCAGAGTCAGCTACAGCTGCTGAAAGTGTCTGCCAGACGTTTGAGTGTCTGGATTCAGGTGAGTCGGAGTGGATAGACTTTTTGTCTTAGGAACAATTATTGCCTAAAATGCACAATATTTTAATAAACTTACTAACTGTTGTAAAGGAAGCAGATACATTCTCTAACTCTCTCACTCTTTCTCTTTCTCGCAAGCACACACAAACGCATGCACGCACGCTAGCTCTCTCTCTCTCTCTCACACACACACCTATAAACACGCAAAGACTCTTTGAAGTGCACACACGTCCCACAAATGATCCTCGCACATCGCAGTGCCTAGCTAACCGGCACATTTGTGTATTTCATTATTACCTACTATTCAAGAAACATATCGACAGCATTACACACACCTGCACACGCACACGTACACATACATTCTGTCAGTCTTTTCCTCTCTCTGAAAGACACAAACTCATATATATATATAGAGAGAGAGCAGTTGTCTTATGCTGCTGCACTAATAAAACTGTTGGTTTATTCATGCATCAAACATGCACTTTGACGCAGTTGCCTAAACATGGAGACTAATTGTTCCACGGACTTTGCACTTCAAAACAAACAAACAACGCGGAAAGATCTGCATTGTCAGAATTGTTTCTTTGTTGGTTTACTCTACTCACTACAAACTACGTTATAAACATTGTGCAGCTGCCTACATCGCCAAAAGCATTAACATCAGTGTGGATCCTTGTGAGGACTTCTACCAGTTCGCGTGCGGACGCTGGTTGGAGGACCACCAAATACCCGCAGACGATACTAGCGTCAATTCCTTTTCGATAATATCTGACGACATCAAACAAACTCTGAAAGGTCAGTCAGAAGTGAAAGCATAAAACCTTCCGCTCGTCTACAAACATTACTATGTTCTGAAAGATGTCAACGCGACCGACGCCATTATTGTACACAGATACCATTTCAAATGTTAGGGTCTCAGGTAGAGTTTAAAGCACAGTAAGATCAATGCTAGCAAAAATGTGTTACAGAACTTCTTATCCTTGATGACCCCCAGGCTCCAGAAGCAGTCAAGCAGGCACGAACATACTTCCGGTCCTGCATGGATGTTGGTGAGAAACCTGTCTTCTGGTGTCATTGGCATCTATATTCCGCTACATGTCACCTTTGGCTACACAACTTTGACTGACTTTTTTCCCCAGGGATAAAAACTTTTACCAAACTTAATGTTTACTGTACTTATTATCCCTATTGTCAAAGAAAAAGATTCGTCATCATAATCAATTAATTAATCAATAACTTAATCAATAGTGATGATGATTTACAAATAGATACCATAGACAAATTGGGCAAGAAGCCACTACTCGACCTACTCGATTTGAATGGAAGCGGCATCTACCCGACACTTCAACCATCCTGGACAGACACGGGTATGACTTTCTCGGACATTGTTGAGTACCTCACAAATTGGGGTGCCTTTGAATCTAACGCCTTAATCAACATGAGAGTCGACGTTGACGAGATGCAGTCAGACAGCAACATAATTCTGGTAACATGTCAAGAACCTTTTCTTTCAGAATACATCCCTTTCTCTTGTCTGCGTCTTGCCGTCTTTTCCTGTTTCGTGAAATTTCTTTGTTTTCTTTTTTTCATTATCGTTCTTATATCCTTTTACATAGATAAAAATAAACAAAAAGACACCTCCTGGTTTCAGTTCTCTCAGACTGATCTGATACTGCCGTCCCGAGACATGTATCTGGGAGAGAGAAACAGCAAAGCGATGACGCTCTTAGAAATCCTATATGGCGAGGTCCTGAAGGCGCTGGATGCAGACGCTACCACAGCTGCTCAAGATGCCAAAGACGTGGTGGACTTTGAGATTCAACTGGCCAAAGTAAGTGTCGGATCACTCAAGTGTCAGTGGTGATGTGGGGCTCATTAAGTATCTGATGTAGTCCTGTGGTTGTTTTTACTCTTTTTCAAAATATCTAATGCCATTATTGCCACTAGCTAATGTTACAAAACCAGAAAGGAGGCAAAGTGATTTGCATATAAAATGATTTGTAACTTGGGTTTAGTTGGATGAATAATTATTTTCTTGTGCATGGGTAACGTTCCGCGCAAGATGCTTTTTCATAAATCTGGAAAAATACCTGTCAACACAGATGTCAAAGTTAAGAGGGATACGCTTTTATTGTATTGTCACAGTGAGAAAGTTGCTCGTTTGACATCCTTGTCTAAAAGTGACCTTACAACTGCAGTGCATAGGTGTGTTCCTCCAGGACGAAAAATTTGTATTCACATAGATTTTGGTGAAATACTATTGTGGACTGAAGGTTACAAAGCTATGAGTATAAAGTGTATCCTACTACTACTACTTTAGAGGCTTGAAATTTTGGCCGATCTCAGTCCTAAACTGTCGTTGATTGTTGGCCAGTGCGTGTAGCATGAAGTCATTATGTTACTTCACCCAGATGTAATAATGATTTGATGTCACAACAAAGAATCTTAAAAAGTTCTGTTCTTTGAAACAGGCTCTTGATCCACCAGAGAAACTTCTCGACAGGGCCAACCAGTTGCGTAAAATGTCTCTGGCTAACTTGACGAAGACCTTTCCAGAGGTAATATAAGAACTTCTGTGCTCAGTCTTCTTTTTCTTTTTCTTCTTTTTCGTCTTATTTATCCTCGTCAGAGGTGTCCTCATATTGTAGCGTTTCTTTTCGCAGCCAGTTTTTTTCAATAGCTTCTAAATAACGATATATACAAATTATAGTTACATGTCTGAGTTTAATCCGTATGTCTGTGATCATCAACTTGTAATAATATTAACCACACCTTCTACTGCAGTTCGACTGGCTTCACTATTTGCGTCGTCAGTTCAACAAGACTGGCGAGATTTATAACATCACAATGAATGAGATGGTAGCCATCGATGCGTTCGACTATTACACCAAGCTCTTTGCCTTGGTCAATAAAACGTCTAGCAGGTGTGTATCTTGTCTCGTCATCTTTTGTTATCAAGTTATCGAAATATGTGAAACAAGTAACATTTTAAAGAAGTGCTCACCTAACAAACCAATTTCTTAATAACGAACCAGCATCTTACATTTTTTTAAAGTGTGTATGTTTAACGCTTTATGTTAAGTGCATCGAAACGAAGAGAATTGAAGTGATAGTGATTCTCACATTAATTTTATCTAGTGCTATAGCAATACAGAGATAAAATCAGAAACATGTTATGGTCGGATATAAGTTTTCAATTAAAGCAAATGCAAAAATGACGAATATTTAACTCCTATCCTAGACTGACAGACACATTGGTACAGGAGGTGACGTTTCTTGTCACATCACATCCTAAGAACCATGGACAGTTGTGTTCTGTTTTAGAAATTGTCTTCTTCTTCTTGGTGTTGTTGTAACAGGACTCTACTGAACTATGGTGTATGGCGTTACGTGTGGTCGGCTCTGCCGTATCTGGACAAAGAGTTGCGATTCTATCGAAGCTTCATTAAGGTGACGACACGTTTCTGTACTTGTCTACCTGCTCTTGCTTGCATGGCTTTCGGGGTTACTAGACGACAGATCACACAGGTGTTTGTACCATGGAACAATCACTTCCTATTTTGTTCCTTAAAGAATATTGAGAACTACAATAGCATCTTTTATGCAAGATCTTTTGACATAAACAGTTTTGATTCCTATCTTCAGGACATGGATCGCACAAGACCTTTGCCAGAACGCTGGGAAACTTGCGTAGAACGAACTGATGAATCCTTTCCCTACGCTGTAGGCAGACTGTATGTGGACAAAAGATTCTCTCAGGAAGATAAACAAAGGGTTAATGTTTGACTCTGCTACTGTATTTACTTAGTAGTCTAATGTGTACGTTTCTAATGCATTCGTTATTTAGTTTTTAAAAAGCAAAAATAATCACATAAAGATCAGTTTAAACGTTTTAAATAAAAGTGATAACATCATTAAACTTCTTACAACTGATTGTGAAAAATTCATTGGAATTTATCAAACATATTTCGAATAAGACCTTTATAATTGCTTTTGGCATGTAAATGTGCCTTGTGTCTGTTTCATTAAGTAAATATTAGTGAGATACTGCTGAGAGAGAGACAGAGAGTCTGAGAAAATGTATATGGGCACTTGTGTGTGTACTTACGTGGTGAACTCACTGCACAGATGGAAAAGATGATTGACAGTCTCATGAGGACTTTCAGAGAACTACTACAAGAAAACAGTTGGCTGACACAGCCTACGAGGGAAGCCGCCCTGAAAAAAGTTTGACCCTGCCTTGGCAAATTATTTTCATTTTGTTTGATGAATGTATTCTTAACTGTGATCAATGTGATGAATGTGATCAACTGACAGACTCTCGGAGAATATCGAAGTATGCGCAATCAGACATCAGTAATTATGTTAGGAGGACCTCGGACTTTGTGACAAAACTCTTTTCAAGACAACGTTTTCTTACACTAAACACGAGTCACACAAAGCTTGGCTTTATTTTATTATTGTTGGTGTAAAGCCATCCTCATTATCAACATCATCAATTTGTTTCGAAATATACTTTTTTAAAACCTGAGGACTTAATAACTAAAACTAGTTTTCAGCCTTTAATGTTAGAATATTTTAAATATGGAGAAGTATCCTACGTGAATGTAACGGCAGGTAAGAACGTCACTGAATAAGCAATTCTGACTTTTGTTACAGCTGAGCTTCATTACTAGGAAGATTGGCTATCCGGATCTCATTCTAAATGATACAGCTCTCAATGCCAAAAGTGATATGGTAACACCTGTCATGTAATCTTTTCTTAACCCACCAGTTATATGCATGCGTACTCATATCACCACGGAAGCTAATACATTGTTGTCAAACCTTTGCTAAAATGTTGAACTCATTTTATACTGCGTAGCTGTGGAACACAGCTGGTATGTTATTTAGATAAAAAAAATATTTTGGAAAACGCTGATGTGTTTTTGATAAGTATTTTGGGATATGTTATTGATTAATTAACTTAGTTTTGCTTTTTAAGGATTGCTTCATTTTTCCTTTAGTATGAAGTAGACCCACAAAACCTCTTTGAAACTGTCAATGACATAAAGAAGAAAAAATACCTCTGGGAGCTGAAGAACCTACATAAGCCAGTGGACAGAACTGAGTAACTAAGTGTTTTATTACATGAGCATGGATAGGTGTGTGTGTGTATATATATATATACTGAGACTTTTATTCTTTCTTGAAGAAAGCCTTGTATTGTCTCTGATAAAGCCATTGCAATGATAAGCGAATGTATAAAGTTTCACGTTTACTGCCATTATGCAACGAAGTGCTTTGAAAAATATATTACAAAGTTCAAGACTTCATTTTCAGATGGTTTGCGTCTGCATCTACTGTGAATGCTTACTACTATCCGCCATATAACGAAATAGGTAAGGCCCTGACAACAGTTGCTAGACAAATTTTATCAAAACCTATGACAATAGGTAAAACTTTGCCAATTAACTCTTTCTCGCTTTCTCTCTAGCGCACCCCATCACATCCACCACCACCCCCTCCACACACACACACAACTCACAATGATAGTCGTCAATCGCACAGTAGACTTATTATTCTTCCTCTGAAACCTCGTTCAGCTTTGGATGTCGAGAATCACATGGTGCTCATGTTTTCTCCATCTCTCTAACCTCAGTACGTGTGGACCACACAGCAGATTTCTTGCTGGTTTTTCCTTTGATCTCTTTCAGCTTTAGTTACCGAGTACCAACGATAAAAAAGACTTTTGCGTCAGTTTTATAATCTACATTTGTAAATATTCATAAAATGACAGATGGACGATGTTTACAGTTGACCTTTTTTATGCCTTCTAATAAAGACATGAATGTTATCTGTAGAGTTCAGCTAAGGAGAACCGATAAAGTTTGTTTCACTTTATTTTAAACGAAACCAGAACTCCATTTGTCTTCTTCGTTTCAAATACAATTTGAAAATGTGGTATTGTAAAGCAGCAAAAAAAAAAGAACCATTCTGCGTGACATAAAGTACCTGTCAAGAGCTTTATATCTGTGACTTGTGACAAAAACGAAAAATTTTTTACTTTCTATATTATTTTATAAATATAAAATTTGACGAATTTCATATTTACTCTTTTTTTCAGTGTTTCCAGCGGGAATTCTCAACCCACCATTTTACAGCAAAACGTTTTCCGAGTACGAAACATGCTAAACATTTCTTCTTACGTATATTCCCTTTGCATTTTTCAAAACATCTATCTTTTTTACGTAAACTGTCATATTGTTTAAATGCACTTCGGGGAAAATGACTACTAAAAGTTTTAATTTCATATATATATATATCTACTACGTACTCTCTAGGTTGTCGTGAATCAGTGTGAATCAGTCTGTCCGTGTTTCAGCGCCCACATCTACGGTAGTGTCGGAGTAATCATCGGTCATGAACTCACCCATGGCTTTGATACTACAGGTAACACGGAAAAAGCTAATTAAACTAGAAAAAGAGTTTCTAAATGGTTATTTAACTGTAATGCTTAGTAGCTCAGATAGGCCTGAGCGTCCATGTCATAGTTACAACGTCCTCCACAATGGAGGTTAGGATTGGATCGTCCAGTGCAATAAACACTAATGTATTTTCGCTGCGTCTAAGGAAGATAACACCAGGGTCCGTAGTTATGCAGCGAGGGTACAATCTTACCCTGGAGCGATATAGGAAGCTCAAGGAATGCCTTGAATGATGCTCTCCGTTTCATCTTTTGATCAGAGTGATAGAGTTTTCGTTCGCAACCTATGGGTTTTTCTTCTTCCTTTGACGCCTTAGAACTTCCTGGGCTGTTGACAGTAGCATCTCTTTTAAGTTTCCACAGTGCATTAAGCTCAGTACTTTGAATTTACCTCCAGCTGCCGTGACTTTAAAGATCTTCGCAACGTTTGTTTCTTGCTACCTCGAAACAGCTACTCGAAAAAACATTTCTGCACGCGCCACGTAGGCACACAAAAAGCCATCTGTCCATGGTCCAGTAGAAACAATGTAGATCGTCCTTAATCAGAGTAAACACTAAGCAATGTATGTAAGGGGCGGTGCTTCAGAGTGTTCTCCGGAAACCTTGGGATGGTGTAGTAATGTGGGAGGAGGTTCTGAAGGACGTTACTCATGCTGCTCAAGAAATGTCAGAGGTTTTCAAGACTTTCTGTCTTCTCACAGGGTACGCAGCCAATGGCCTGAGTCAGGCTGGCAGGGCAGGACAGATGCACACAGCTTTGTAACCTCAAAAACACACAGAAATGTCAAGTACACCCATAAAAATATAGCAGCCACCACCTCTTCTTCTGCTTCCTAATGAAAATCTGTAATCTCGCGAGACTATTTAGCATGCATGCCACACAATCAACTTTAACTACAATCAAGAATTTAAGTGAATCGTCGTTCATTTTCCACCAAATCATTAAAACATGTTGCAAAATCTTAAAATGTATACAAAGTAATAACTGTATTAAACAAAGGTGTTCCCTACAGGAAACCTAGGAGGATTATTAATAAACAATTTATTAATTACCTGCAACACTGAATCTTCCCTCAAATGCGATTGCACAATGACTAACTTGAGTACAACAGTTCATAGGTTCATATAACTATATGACAAACAATTATAACATTATACATATAAAAACATTATACCTGTAGACAATTATGACAAATAAAACACAAAATCTGTTATCCATTGAGAAGGGTTACTCTTGAGCTAAACGCACACACACACACACACACTCGTGTAAGGGTTACACCAGTCCTCCAAATGCTTTTTCACCCAGTCTTGATGAGCACTTTTAAAAACATGAACACTACAGCCTGCTATGAGTAAGTTCCTTTTTACTTCTGGAATCCTGCATTCAAACAAAATTAACCTTTCCCTCACTTTCTCCTTTTTGCTGTTCTGTCAAGACTATGTTTGTGACACTTTGACCTTTTTCTAATCAAATATAAACTTAATGATTACAGTGAAATCTTATCAACTGTTGTTTACACATTTGATTTACAGGTAGTACTTATGACGAGAAAGGTAACCTGCGACAGTGGTGGCAAGAGGACGATCTCAAGAACTTCCAAAGTCGAACTCAGTGCATGGTGGATCAGTACAGTCAGTTCGTGGACAAGGAGCTGAATATGACCGTAAGTAGTCGTGTGGGCTCGCCATAAAAAGTCATTTAGTCGATAAGATTTGAAACATTTACTAAATGTATTCTACTGAACAAGCTAAAAAGCGAGTATTTATTAAATATATTAAGGGCTACTGAAAATGAGATGATAATTCTACTGAAGATGACATCTACATTTATTGTCTTTAATCTTAAAAGTTCATTTTTCTAAAATAGTTTTACTTCTTGTTTCTTGTGTCAAAGAGTAAAGAAAGCAAGGTGTTCTTGCTTTTAAATAAACCTGTGGATAGAGTTAATAGGATCCTGCCATAGTATAAGCATAATGTTATTAAGGTTTGTATATGTGTACGTGTGTGTGTGGGTGTGTATTGGACATGGTGTAGGTGAACGGGCGGCTGACAATAGCAGAAAACATCGCAGACTGCGGAGGAGTTAAAGGGGCTTTCAGGGTAGGTTCTTCTATTCGTCAAGTAACAGTACATGTGAGTGTTTATGTGTGTGTGGGAGAAGGGGCTACTTCTGTGTATGGGGATGTTCTGAAATGTGAATTTCCAACACGTTTTCTATTTTTCAGGCATATCGCAGTGTTATCACAGAGAGAGGCCAAGAAGAGAAACAAGTACCCGACACTACCGTACACACAGAACCAGATCTTCTTTATCGGCTTTGCACAAGTCAGTGATATAAGCTGCCGTCGTCTTATCTTATTTTCTGTGAAAACACCTCATATGAGACAGCTCGACATTAGTAGACAGCCTCCTGGGCTACATTATTTACCTTTAGAAGTGAATTACTGACATTTAATTTCGTTTTCTTGTTTGGTTCAATTGTCAAACACGAAAAATAACTTCTGAAGTAGTCTTACGTTTGTGCCTGGCATAAGAAAATAAAAATGTCGTCTTTTCTTTGTGTCTCAGCTTTGGTGTAGTCGTTATCTGCCAAAGTCTCGTGCACTCCGGCTACAGACCGACTCTCACAGTCCAGATGTCTTCAGGTAAGGGTTCAACCTCTTGAAACAAATTCCTAATGTCACACTCCATGAGTTTTTCTGAAAAGATGGTAAATTTTACTGCAATAATAATAATAATAATAATAACAACAACCACAACCACCACCACCACACCACCACCACCACCACCACCACCACCACCACCACCACCAGCAGAAACTCAAATCTTTCTCTGTCAGCTTTGTCATCCTCACTCGTTTCTATCAGTCCTTTATTGAAAGTCTCATCATTTTCTCGTTCATCTCTTGGTTCGTTCCTCAGTCTGTCCTTAGCAAACAGGAATAGTATCGTTTCTCTTGTTAATATCAGTTCCAAGATCAGTGAAACCAGGCAAAGGGATTTGGCAGCTTCTTGTCATCAGCAGATCCTTAGTAAAGCATCCCGAACAAGTATAAAAGAGCGAGTGTGGCTGAAGCAGAGGTCCTTTACGCTTTGCTCCACCATACGGGACTCGTGACTGTGTTAAGTACAATATCGCGAAATTTGACATTATAACTGTCTGTCCACTCGTTCATCTGTCTGCTTGTCTTGTCTGTCTGTCTGTTATCTCATGATATGGCTCTTTCATGTGGGTGAACTCCTGTGTCACAGGGTTCTAGGCTCTTTTCAGAACAGTAAAGAGTTTGGAAAAGTCTTCAACTGTCCCGTGGGAACACCCATGAATCCACAGAAAAAGTGTGAGGTCTGGTAGAAGACAAGACAAAAAGGGAAAACCATCGACGGCAGCGATGACTCAGAGGACACTTTGTTTGATTGCATCTCTTCGCATTTTCCCATACTCTGCTGGTGAAATATTTTGGGAGCGCTTTAAAGTCGGGACTCTTTTAACACTGCTATTCATCGGATAAAATTATCCGTTTTCTGTTCTAATGTTAGTTATCATTATTATAAATTAACTGTATTTTTAATCTTTTATTGTACTCAGTAGATAAGTTTCTCAGTTAAGGCCTATTCTCACGCGGCAATATTCGGCACTTAGCGGGGTTAGCAGCCCCCTTTCAAGGGTTAGCGAGTTATGCACACGGCACGCAGAAAGGCCTTGTAGCTTGGTTTCGGAATATAGCGCGTGTTGCTATTTTCTCGCTAGACCGACCTACATTGTAGGGCTGTAGCCAATCGGAATGCTTGAACACAGTAGGCTCCCTTTTTACCTCCACATTGTAAACAATGACGATGTGGTCGGAGGAGTGCTGTGTTCTCGTGATTTCTCTTTGGGAGAATTATCCGTGTCTGTTCGACACTGTACACCCGGATTACATGAACAGATATAAGGCCAAGTATATCTTCACGGAAATCGCTCGTGCTATGTGCAAATTAATCTAAGAAGTTCATTAAATGTAGAAGATGACATACGCAAAAAGCTTCTACACTCGCGTGGATCTTCCAAAGATACTTCTTTTCAAAGACAAGAATATTCTCCTAATCGACTCCTACGTGTTACCATCTCCCTCACCCACATCTTTTTCTCTCTCTCTCTCTCCGATTCAAATAATATAACTATCGTAGCCACAGTTGCTTCTAAAAGTATCTCGTCGATGTCGTCTGCCATATTGTTAACTACCCATAATGCGCTGAGCGGATGACGTCACTCGCAAGACACGTGCGTGGCCTCGCTACGTGAGAATAGGACGATGGCGCTAAGCTGCCTAGACGCAAGTTTTTTGTACAAGAACATTGCCGCGTGAGAATAGGCCTTTAAGTACTGTGGGATCTCTTGAACTGGAATAGTATTTTGATTGTGTACATTTAATTTTTTATTTTAAGTTTCAATTTTGGAAAAACACAATAAATAATGTGGGCTGCAATCTGGCACTTAAAAGCATCAGCTTTATGAATGAAAAGTATGAATATTTCTTTCTTATTTTAAACTTTGCAGAAACAGATTAACTGGAAAAGTCAAACATCAAGTAATAACACTAAATATGCAACACTGAACATCATCGGCTTTATGAATAAAAAGTATGAATATATATGAACTATGTATCTACACTACAAACCCTGTGAAAACAGATCAAAAGTAAAAGGTAGTTTATACTTTCTGCTGTGTATTCTAAACATGAAAAGCAAAACATCTCAACTCTATGAACAACTTTCAAAAAAGAAAGAAACCTTTTACAGAAATCATTCAAACTTGCTATGACAAGTAAAATAGAATAATAAGCTTTCTGAGACATGAGATGACAAATGTTTGCCTGCTGCATGTAGTCATTAGTCATTATTGTTAACACAGTTTTATTGGAAAGGTTCTAAGACAAGACCACAGAAACATCAGTAATAAACCCCAGTTCATTGGAAAAGAGGTGTGAAAGGGGACATTTTTCTTGTAGTGTGCTCAGGCCTGAAAATAGTTTGTGCGCATGCATATGTGAGCATAATATATATATACTGCCTGTGTGTATGAGTGTTTAAGAATACTTTTATTGAAATTTGAGTATGTAGGTGTTCTTAAAGATTTGAAACTTGTATGTAGATATGATTTGATATTTGTGATGAGTATGACATTGCTGTTTCATCCAGTTAAGAAAGAATGTGTCATTGAAATGATTTCCGACTAACAACTTTTTAAAACTTTCATAAACAAGTAGACTAGTTTCACACGGTTGCGCAAAGAAGGCAGAAATACATTTAACTAATCTGATGTTGTCACACATATCAACGGTTTGGTTGACCCTATGTAGTGCCTCCACCCTCATGCCCACACGAAGTTCTGATGGTGTTACACTTGTCTACAACAATTTCTTGAAAGCCTAAGTGCAAATATGGAACTTTTTGTGCCTTTGTGGAATGCACAGTAAAACATAGGGATGAACTAAGTGTGGATGCGTTCAAAAGGATTCATTGCTGAGAAGACAATGAATCAACTTCGTTCGTGTGTGTAAAGCTGACCAATGCTCCTACACAGTACTCTGTCATATGCAAAGCCACTTTGCTTCTGAATTTTCACCCTAAGATATTACCTGAAAAGGCATAAGGGATTTTAGGTACTACAAAATCGTCTTCTTCCAGTGTCGATTTCTACTATACTAATGCATGCTTTTTCTCGTCCAACAACACAGAGTACCTGCATGAACAACTTCAGTTATGTCCATAAATGTAATTCAAATTTACCTTTTCAAGCCACAGTACTATAGCTGTGACCAGCGACACAAGATGTAATTAGTAAAGTGCACATAGTAAATGAAAAAGACTATCTGCAACAGCGTGCCCGAAAATATATATTTACTTTAAAAAAAAGTTTGTGGCAAGTGAAGCGCTCTCTTTTTCTTACATGTATTTACACCGACAACGGCATGAGCAGCTCTGCCCTTTATAAACGAGCAACGTTCATACTTGAAATTTTTTTTTTTACTGTACGCACGTAAAAAGACAAGCATAAACAATAATGGTCACCTGTAGCAGCAAAACTTGACAACAAACATCAATTCTTATCATTATCTGCCTTACATCTTTCATTTTATTTTTTTTAATTCTTTAAATTTATTTACAGTCATTTAATAAAACAACTAAAAGTCTCAATACATGTGAAAATGGGCAGATTATATATATGTAATTCCCAGAGGTCAATTAGAGATATACGTAGATTGTACTAAACTGAAATAAATTCAATACAGTCAATACTCTTCTAACCGCTGATGAACAATTCTCCAGGTCAGGAACACAATACACAATGAAACAATGTTCATATCAAATTAAAACAGAGCCTCGCCTGTCACGCCATTGCTCCCTGACGTCACAAATAAAATAGTGACGTGTAATGAAGCAAATCTTGAATGATGACGTAAAGCGCATAATTCCCCCCCCCCCTTGTTCCTGGTTACAATCTCTCGATGACGGCTTACCATAAAAAACCACCGATCTCTAAGGTCTTGACTATTCTGTTGATCGAGTAAACTCTGCGCCATTCTCTCCATCCTGGACAGACACGGGATGACTTTCTCGAACATCCTAAAGTACCTAACGCATGTGGGTGACGCCTTCATCATCACGGATGTCCAACAAAACGAGATGCAGTTTGACAAGAAACATAAATAAGGCAACATTCCCAGAGAGGGTTTTTTCCGCTTTCATCTTTTTCTCTTGTTTACATGTCACTGTCGTTTTCAACAATTTCTGCTTCACTTGGCTACCTTTTTTTAAAATTGTTTTCTTTCTTTTATGAGGTTTCTTTCTTTCTCCTACCTTGTTTAGCTCTTGTCGCAGTCTCCGTATCTTTTCTTGATTATTAAAATGATGAATTATTCATTACTTCATTATTGTTTACAGATTACAAAACACAAAACATTGTGAATTTCACTTTAAACTGTATTTGTACATCTCTTCTGAACCGCTGTTAAAACTTTTTTCATTGATAACGGCATTTACTTCACAGTTACAGCTGAAGCTGATGATCTTTAATTGGAAGTCTTACAGAAACATGTTTCTAAATCTATATATATATACATATATTGTTTTAGTTTTAATCTTGAGGAAATGTTTCCATCAAACCAAATCGCGCCGTTCTCCCCAGACGTCAGAAAATCGGATGAAAAAGAGACATCAAAGGTGAGATGATGCAAAACTTTAATGACGTAATGCACATAACCTAATCCCCCCTTCCCCTCCTACCATGACACCACGTGACCAGTTAGGTATATGACTCGTGATGATACGATTCCCGTATAACACTAGAGTTGGCTGTACGATAGAAAAAAGAAGACCGATCTCTGAGGTCTCGAGTATTTTGTTGATGAGTAAACAAAAGTTGTAATACAGATTGTGTGAGTAATGTGCTGTCTCGGATTTCTCCGCCAAACTCTACTCTTCTTCTCCTTGGTCTCCGCTACTTCCATGCATTATGTACTGTTACTAATAATAAAGAGGGTAGAATAACACGCTTATTACGTGCGCTTGCGAGCGCGCGTACACACACACAAACACCCACCCATGTACATACACATTTTATTCGGAATTCAAAAATATCTTGAACTGAGAACAAAATAACTACAGATAAAATAGAAACTGATTAACCATTGAGAGTTATCGTTACGTTTGTCGGCAAGCTTTCAACAAAACAAATCCTGACATCAAGGGAGAAGTGGCTCGTCTTTGCGGTCATTATATTTTCCGTCGCCCTTCTGGTCTTCCTCGGACTTTTCATCGCCTTTTGCCTTAAATACAATGAAGTCAAAGGCAAGTGGCAAATTGGGAAAATTTTGTTTTTTAATGAAATCTGTTTCTGTGCCTCTATCCTTCTTTATCATAATCACTGGTTCATCCTGGGGAAGCATACGTGAAGATGAAATTCCTTCACACTGGACTCGACGTACCCCATGACGTTCTCTTTAAGTATTTATCATTTTTTGGACTGTCACTGCTTCAATCTCTTTCCAGTTAATATATAAGGTCTCAAAAAATAATTATTATTTAATAATAATGATATTATTATTATTATTATTATTATTATTATTATTATTATTATTATTATTATTATTATTATTATTATTATTATTATTATTATTATTATTATTATTATTATTATTATTATCTTGCTTGAGTAAAAATATTGCACGTATCGTGCTTCTTCAAATCCACCGCAAAGCTAATCCCCCTTGCCTCAGAAATTTAGGTAGTTAGATCTCAAATACAGTAGATATAATTTTTTTAAAAACTTTTAGCACACTCCACAATACCTAAAATGATATGCTGCTTACATTTTAAATCGTGCACGTGCACAATATTGGGACAGTTTCTCGAGGAAGACGCCTAGCTTTTTCAAAGTTGAGATCTACATATGCGTGATGCTGATATGTGGAGGTACATCTTGAGGCACATGACTCAGCAATATTTAAATCTAATTATGTCACATGGTAAGGCAAGGGGATTTCTGAGCACATGACACCGGAAGTCATGATACTATAACACTATAGTATAATACTAGTGGTCATGATGCAGCTCGATGAAAATTAAAATTCATATATTGTGTATATTATGTAAAAAAATGTTTTTCTTATTTTCTGACTTTTGACCTACTGCCTGATTTCTGAATTCTCTGCCGGATACAGTTACTATTTTTGATGTGACTTTTACTACAAGAAAACAGAACCTACAATACTTAAAATTAACATCATGCAAATGTTTTAAAATGCTCTTTGAAATGGTGTACCGCAGATAGTTGTCTTCATTGTAGATTAATAGATATAAATTTAAAAAAACCGGTTAAAATTTGATTCGCGGGCATTCGCCTCTCCGTCAGCTAGAAGGCTTGACTCGTAGCCACGCGCGCCCTTGGTGGTGTAGCGATAGTACCTTTATTTCGTGAAGATACACACTAATTCACGACTGTCAATTGCAGACGCAGCTGCAGCTGCTGAAAGTGTCTGCAATACGTTTGAGTGTCTGGATTCAGGTGAGTGTGTCTATCGACGTTTTGCTGTATGAATAATGGATACTAGAAATGAACAATAATTTAACAAACATTCTAATCGCTGACTAATTGCTAGGAAGTAAATGGATACGTCAGTTAGCTTTTTTTTCCACCTCTCTCTCTCACACACACAGCATAAGCAAGGAATAATCAGAAAGGCGTGTGCTCGTTTTAGAGTTGGTGTCTGCCACAGAAATCGGTTTGCACACCATGAGATAGCCCGTCATTGTCCTTTTTGTACAGATACCTTGGAGGAGGATGTGTATGTTTTGTTTTTCTTCCCTTTTTAAGATGACTTGAGAGATAAATATAGCAAAGAACTCAATGTGATCAACATGACCTGCAAATGTTATTGTGTAGTACAAGTAAAAAGATAATTATGTAATTTGGTCTTTTTATATTTTTGATTCTGAAAAAAGAGGCTGCTTGTAATTGGTTAGTGTGACTTGTTGCTCATGGCTTTGAAGGGCTTATAGTGTGTGTGTGTGCGTGTTACCTTTTAGTGTTTATTTCTGTGGTGGATCATGTCTATGTGTAGTATCTCCTGTACATACATATATTTTAGAAGTAATTTTTATTGGATTTGTCCATTGGCTTACATCTACATTTATTTAAAAAATGCGTCATGTGTTGCACAACCACATTGATAATATGTTTATATTCTTGTTTGTAGATAGGCTTTTGTTTCAATTGCAAAGTTTCACTTGTTTAGTTAGTTTGGTCAGCTTTGTTGAGCAGACGGCCATGAAGTCTGTGTGTGGGGGAGACAGGGTGTATAAAAGGTAGTTTTATAAAAATATTAAAAAAATCTCTTTCAAGCACACACAAACACGCGCGCGCACGCACGCCAAAGATAAACAGGCGCACACTGTATAAATCGCATACATCGCACAAATTATCTTCGCACATCGAAGTGCCTAGCCAGCCGGTATATTTGTGTATTTACGTATTACCCACTATTTAAAAAATTACATAGACGCCATAGCGCACGCACACACACACACACATTCTCTCTATATATATTTATATACAGTAAGCAGCTTTTCTTATGCTAGTGCACTAATCAAACTGTTCGTTTATTTATGCATCAAACATACAACTGCCTAAACATGGAGACTAAGTGTTACATGGAGTTCGGACAGCGATTCATGCACTTCAAACAAAAAACAACGCAGCAAAACTGCTTTGTCGGTATTGTTTCTCTGTGGTTATTCTTTCTTTACTACAAACTTCTTTACATTTTCACAGCTGCCTACATCGCCAAAAGCATTAACATCAGTGTGGATCCTTGTGAGGACTTCTACCAGTTCGCGTGCGGACGCTGGTTGGCGGAGCATCCCATACCCGCTGACACCGTATCCATACAACCCATTACGATCATAAATAGGGAAATCAAACAAACGCTGAAAGGTCATCAAAACTGAAGCACTAAATCTTTCTGAAGAGTCAACAGCGCAAATCACCATCCCTAGTACCTGTTTCTTCAGTTTTTTCATCTTCTTTTTGAAAATTTATTTTTATTTATTCGTGTCTAAACTCTTTCTTCTTTTTCTTTTAGAGGTGTCTGTTATGGGTTTACTGTAGTCACAAGATTTTGAGACTGAGCAATGCTAATTTTATTATATTGTCTATTATTGTTCCTTAGATCGGCTAGAATAAATTTAGTTATTTTCTTTCACACATATGCTTCTCATTTTACGCAACCATCCTTAACCTAAAATAGACTTAGTTAAGTGTTAACTTCTTGTGCTTTACAAAAGCAAAATCCTATAGGAACTAAAATACTTCTTAATTATACGTGTTTCTTCCTTCTTAAGTTCTGATTAATAACATATTGCATATTTTTAATTAGTTTGCTTGTATTCATTTCAATAATTATATCCTAGTTTTCCATGTTTCGCCCGTTATCAAAAATAAAAAAAAAGTGTTGCTTCTTCGAGAAACTCATATAATTAATCCCTACGAGGATAATAAACTGGATTCCTGAAATATACTTATTTTTAATGGAAAATATTACTTCTATAGTTCTGTAAGTTTCGCTCTTCCGTTTGTCTACAAACATCGCCATACTCAGAAAAAAGTCAACATGACCGAAGTCACGATTGCACAGAGATATGATTTCTTTTTTAGGGTCTCAGTAAAACCACAGTAAGATTAATGTTAGTAAAATGTGTTCCAGAACTTCTTACCTTGATGACCCAAAGGCTCCACAAGCAGTCAAGCAGGCACGAGCATACTTCCGGTCCTGCATGGATGTCGGTGAGAACCCTGTCTTCTGATGTGCAGTGGTATCTATATTCCGAAAGTCTCACCTCCTTTGGCCGCTCATCTTGCTGAATGTGCAACTGCATTGTTTTATTAAGATACAGTTGAGCATGTTCCCGCAGCGACTTTTGTTTTTGCCAGGGATTAAAAATTTATAGAACTTAAATTTATTTATTGTAACAAACGACACCGTTGAAGGTTTGTTATCACAGCCAAGCAATAAATGATGATGATAATTGATGATGATTGATGATGATGATGGATGGATGGATGATGATGATGGATGATTGGTGATGATGATTGGTGATGATGATGATTATTATTATTATTATTAAAAAAAACAGATACCTTAGACAAATTGGGCAAGAAGCCACTACTCAACCTTCTCAATTTGAATGGAAGCGGCATCTACCCGACACTTCAACCATCCTGGACAGACACTAGTATGAATTTTTCGGACATTGTTGGGTACCTCACGACTTTGGGTGACGTCGGTTCTAAAGCCTACATCCTCATGGAAGTCTTCTATGACGTGACGCAGTCAGAAAACAAAATAATTTGGGTATGATATCAAGAGCTTTTTCTTTCAGCTTATATCCTTTTCTCTTGTCTGCGTCTCCTCTCTGTTTGAACCATTTATATGTATTCTTTTAAATCTTTTCTTTTGTTCTCTTGTTGTCTCTTGGGCAATTTGAACATGGGAAGGTGCTCTAGTTACAAGTAAAAGAAATATAGTAAAAATAAAGTTCGTTGCAAGGTTCAGCTTTAAAAGATGTCAAAATGAAAAATATTAGCAATGAAAAAAGAAGGCAAGTGACAATAATATATATATAATATAAAACAAACAACAAATGTACATCAAGAATATTCATGTGCGCACCTACAACATCACACACACACCACTGACTCTTCATCTGAGGTTGAGCAGCTGGACAACAGATGGCACAAACGATTTCAGGTGTTTGTTACTTTTGCATATTGGCATGGAATAACGTTTACCTGAGCTTAATAATACAAATTATCTCGTTAGTACATGTTCAGGTATTGATAAAATGTGTGAAGCTTTCCTTACTATTTGTTGGTCACAGAAAGAAGCTAAATCCCTCTGTTTGATGCCAATTATCTTATAGCAGATGTGGACAATACTGTTCAGACTATATCCTATCATGGACAAAGAGATTTCAAACCAGCATACAAATGGAAAATACTCTAAATAAACGACTGGTTGAAAAGGCCTAAGATTGCCTGACTAACTGAATAACTAGTAAATCTTACGCAATAGGTACATTCTTTGTTAGCCAAGTTTAACAGGGTGTTGGATGTTTAAATTCCATATGATCTGGCAATCAAAAATAGTTCCCAGGTGAAAGAGTTAACAGTTTCAACAGATTTACTGAGTATCCCACTGGCAGCAACAAAATCCTCTTTTATTCTCCTAACTTCGATATTTACTTCTTTTGTTTTGTCTACATTTAACTCCAGAAAGTTCTCGTCGCACCAGTGTACAAAATTTGTTAAGGCATTAACATGATCATTCTTATGTTCCTGCAAAAGCGTTAGCAGTTCATCATCATCAGAGAACTTAATGAGGAAGCTGTTCTCTCTGTACTTCTGCAGCTGTCAGTGTACATGATAAACAACAGGGTTATAGACAACAGCCTTGTGGGGACCAGTGCTTGTAAGAACAGTATCAGAATAATTACTATTTACATACACCCTCTGCTGTCTGAAAGTAAAAAAAAATCCATTATCCACAAAACTATTTGATGTGGAAGATCAAAATCAGAAATGAGTCTCAAAGTCAGAAGGTGAGGTATGAGTGCAAGGACTGCAGAACTAAGATCAGCGAAGAGTAGGCTAGCATGCATCTTGGGCTTATCCAAATGTTTGTACAATGTGTTCAGAATGAACAACTTGGCATCATCAACACCCTTCCCCTTCTTATAGGCAAACTGCAGTGGGTCCAATTAACTCTACAGATGTTAAGATGAAATTTTCTGACAATTTCTGAAGAGTTTTCATTAGGTGGGAGGTTAGTGCTAGTGGCCTCAAATCATTAGGTTGACTAGGATTAGGTTTTTGGGGAGTGGGATTAGGAGTGTCGAAAAGTTTCCAGAATGCTGGAGTGTTCCTTAAGTCGAGGAAGAGTTAAAAGAGATGATATCGACGGAATTGAGCCATAGAATGTTTATAAAGAGGTGATACAGTAACAGGTTGTTTTTAATCCTTTGAGCTGTCATACAGCAATGTATATATATATCCCGTTTTCTTTGCTTCGTGAGTCTTAAAATAGTTTTAACCAGAAAATATTTTAAGAACGAACATTTCCTGATTTCCGGATGTGTGTCAGTAGATGGAATAATAATTTCTTCCTATTATCATTGCTGCTTTCAGTTCTCTCAGAAGGATGTGACACTGAGTCCCCCAGACACGTACCTGGGAGAGAGAAACAGCACTGACCTGAAGTTCCTGGAAAAGCTGTATCGCGATGTCCACGTGGCACTGGGTGCAGACGCTACACAGCTGCTCAAGATGCCAAAGACGTGGTGGACTTCGAGATTGAGCTGGCCAAAGTAAGTGTCGGATTACTCAAGGGTCAGTGATGACGTGGTGCTCATTAAGTATCTGATGTAATCCTGTTGTTATGTATGACGATGTTTATAATATCTAATGTTATTGTTGTTGGCAAATGTTGCAAGAACAGTAAGAAGACAAAGTGATTTCAATACAAAGTAATTTGCAACTAGGATCTAGTTGGGTGCAAAATTATTTTCTGATACACGGGTAACGTTCCGTACAAGATGCAATTTCTCGAAATCTCGATAAATACCATTCTTCCGTTTATCTACACACACGCAAGGTGGAGGTCAACGACACAGATATAAGGGTTTACATAGCTAAGTCTTTGTTTTTATTGCCATAGCCGATGAGAAAACTGCTCAACCTTACAAGTATGACCTGCGCATAGGTGTATTCACCGAAAAAGGAAAAACTGTATTCTCACAGATTTTGGTGAAATAGTATTGTGGACTGGGGCTTACATATCTAGGAGAAAGAAGTGAAACCTACTAATACTTTACACATCAAAGCTGTCGTTGATTGTTGGCCAGTCCGTGTAGCATGGTCATTATGTAACTTCACCCAGATGTAATAATGATTTGGTCACAACAAAGCCTCTATCAAAGTTTTGTTCTTTAAAACAGGCTCTTGTACCAAAAGAGAAACTAAAAGACAGGGCCAACCAGTTGCGTAAAATGTCTCTGGCTAACTTGACAAAGACCTTTCCACAGGTAATATAAGAATTTCTGTGCTCAGTCTTCTTTTTCTTTTTCTTCTTTTCCGTCTTATTTATCCTCGTCAGAGGTATTCTTATATTTTAGCGTTTCTTTTCTCAGTTCTGTAATAGCTTCTAATAACACCATATGCAAGTTATATTTACAGGTTGGAGCCTAATTCATATGTCTGTGATCATCAACTTGTAATAATAGTAACCACACTTTTTGCTGCAGTTTGACTGGCTTCACTATTTGCGTCGTCAGTTCAACAAGACTGGCGAGAATTACAACATCACATTGAATGAGATGGTAGCCATCGATGCGTTCGACTATTACACCAAGCTCTTTGCCTTGGTCAATAAAACGTCTAGCAGGTGTGTATCTTGTCTCGTCATCTTTTGTTATCGAGTTATCGAAATATGTGAAACAAGTACATTTTAAAGGATTCACCTAACAAACCAGTTCTCTAATAACGAACCAGCATCTTACATTTTATGAAAGTGTGTATGTTTAACGCTTTATGTTGAGTGCATCGAAACAAAGAAAGTTGAAGTCATTGTGATGCACACATTTATTTTTTCTAGTGCTATAGCAATACACAGATATAAACAGAAATCTGTGTTGGACCGATAGATGTTTTAAATAAAAGCAACTGCAAAAATGACGAATAATTAACCCCTATCCCAGACTGACAGACGCGTTGGTATAGGAAGTGACATTTCTTGTCACATCACAACCTAAGACCGACGGACTATTGTGTTCTGTTTTAGAAATTGTCTTCTTGTTGATGTCGTAACAGGACTCTGCTGAACTATGGTGTATGGTCTTTTGTCATCCCGTTACTCCATTTACTGGACAAAGAGTTACGAGACTTGCAAGCGAACTTCATGAAGGTGACGACACCTTTCTCTACTTGTCTACCTGCTCTTTCTTGCATGGCTTTCTTGGTTAAGGGTTTTCGTGGAGCTACTACTAGTATTTTGAGAAAGGAGGGAAAAGACCTAGATATAATAAATGGTTTGATATAAAATGTCAACAAATGAGGACGAGAGGTAGGCGGTCTTTTATGCATTTTCGGAACCAAAAAATTGAAAATAAACTGCATACAAAGATTCCTATGAATACGTTGCATTAATAAGGGAAACTAATATAAAATAATAAAATAACAACTTCCATAACTGATCCTAAACTATTCTGGACAACAATCAAAGAAGTAAATAGAACGACAAATATACTCAATTAGACCAAAAGCAGTAGTTTACTCATTTCTACAAGGTCTTTAATGAATTCTCTGTCGACGAAGATACAATTGAAGAAGGAGATGAACCCAATAACCCTTGAAGACAAGAAAATCGTCATTAAACATTTTAAAAAATGGAAAAAGTGCAGCCACAGATAAAGTTATCAGTGAAATGTTAAAAAACTCGATTGCAATTATTTTTCACTTCCTGCTAAAACTGTTCAACATTCTATTTGGCTGCTAAAGGCTATTTCCCATGTGAATGGTCCAAATCCATTCTAGTACCAATACATAAAAAAGGAAACATAAATGAACAAGAAAACTATGCAGAAGTGGCACTAACTATTGTTATTAGAAAAATTTACACAGATATGCTGAATAGGAGGTTGTCAAAATGGGCAGAAACAGAAGAAAAGCTTTTAGAGGAGCAGGCAGTCTTTCGAAAAGCACAATTTACCATATCTTCACTTTATTTGCTATAGTACAGAAATACTTGCTAAGAAATAAGTTGTATGTTGCTTTTGTGGACTGTAAGCGAGCCTTAGACTCGTTAATAGAAATATGCTCTGGAATGTTTTGAGAAACAATGGTGGGAATGGTAGAATGTATAAGGTCTTGAGAGATCAGTGTTTTGCATGTGTTAGACATAAGTTTGTAACTACAGATGTGTTTGAATGTCCCCAAGGAGTCAAGCAAAGTTGTTTACTCGGTACTGTAATGTTCTTTTTCATTAAAGAATTAGCAATAGAAATAAGCAAGGGAGGTAAACATGGGATTCAGCTAATATCTGAGGCTGTAGAAATCTTTTTACTATTGTTTCCAGATGATGTGGTTTTTGCTTCGGATACTTTCACTGACTTACAAAATCAGCTAAATTTACTGAAACAAGAAGCAGATAAACTGAAGCTGACTGTCAGTTTGGATAAAACTGATGTTATAGCTTTTAGGAAAGGGGTGATACCGCTACTTCAATGAGAAATAGCTGTATGGTAACCTGGAGGTCAAAGTAACTAATACATTCAAATATCTAGGAGTATACTTTTCTACTAAGAGGAGTTTTTCTGCAGCATGGAATGAGCTATACATGAAAGGAAAAAAAGGTGTAATAGAAATTCTTAAGGCCTTTAGAAAGCTGAACTTCACCCAACAATATTTTGGAAACTCTTCGACTCCCAGGTAAATCAGTGTTGACATATCAGAGCTCCAGAAATCTGGGGTCTAGTTTAAAATAATCAGATAGAAAAAATGCCCACTTTTGCAAGTAAGCGTTTTATAAAATGTTCCCCTGCACTCTTCCAATAGGGGTGTGAAGTTGGTATATAGCCCTTGTATATAGATACTTACATAAAATGCATAAAATTCTGGCTACGCATTCTTAAGCTATCCTTAATAAGACTGTGTAGATAACTTTATGAAATACTTCACCAACAGCATGAGTCTGGGAACTTAACTGGATATCTAACATAAAAAGTGTTAACAGAAAATGGGTTTGGAATAGTGTGGGTTAACCAGGGGTGGGAGATGAAGATTTAGTCCTTTCAGAATTTAAAGATAGCATCATATATCCATATATATATATTCATCTTTAAATAGAAAATACACTCAAATATAGAAGAAGACACAAAGTGTGAGTAATTTGCTATTATTTAAAGATAATCTACAGAAAGAAAAATAAATATCTATCTTAAACAACAGGTGGAACAGAAGAGCCTTAGACTTCGAACAAAAACATTGGGTCTTAATGCTAATAAAAGCCGGTTCAATCCATCTATGGTATCTCATTTAGGTTACCCAGTATGCGGAAATAATATGTGGATAATACCATAAAGGATGAAGAGCATTTCCTATTCAGCTGCCCATGCTTTGAGACTCTTGGGAAAAAGAATAAACTCTTTCAAACACATATTATTAAATTAATAGAGGCTTATTTGTCCCTTTCTAATGAAACGTTACCAACATCATTAGCAAAGTATTACCCGAGGCAAATAATATATATGATTAAAAGAACTCCTTAATAAAGAATCCATAAGTAGAGCAGAAAAAAAATTAATGATTTTGCCTTTCTATATATGTGAATATTTTAAATGCGCTAGAGCTGATACAGGCAGAATAAGGAATGTGTGCATGTGTAAAGTTTCATGCATTGACATTAAAATGTGTCGTATCGTGTCGTGTCGTGTACAATCTTTTTCTTATATGGCTTTCGGGGTTGCTAGACGACAGTTCTGGCAGGTGTTTCTATCACGCAAAAATCACATCCTGTTTTGTTCCTTGAACATTACTCGGCACAAAAACAGCAGCTTCTATCACAAGCTTTGCTTTATTGGTGGGTCACATAATCACAGACAGTTTTGATTTCTATCCTCAGGACTTTAAAGAGAAAGTACGAGTGACAGAACGCTGGCAAATTTGTGTAGCAGAAGCTGAAGAGTTGCTTACCGACGTTGTAAGCAGACTGTATGTGGACAAAAGATTCTCTCCTCAAGATAAACAAAGGGTTAATGTTTGACTGCTACTGTATTTACGTACAAATCTAGTGTGCACTTTTCTTTTACATTTATGTAATCTAGTTTGTCGCAAAACTAAAATAAATTAATTTGAAAAAGATCTGTTTAAGCATTTGTGACTCTCCACGACGAAATGAGTCTTGAGTCGCGCGGAACAGTTTTGTGCTCGAGGCCCCGACAGCTGATAGGGTCAGTTTTGCGCAGTTTGACTTTTCTGTAAAAATGGATTTTTGGTTATTAAACTATCAGGAAAATACACTGCGATGTTAAAATAAAAGTCAGAAATCGACTTAAAATACGTTTTAATCGAGGTACCCTACAGCGATCCGTACTGATTTCAGACACAATTCAAACGCTGTTTCGATACTGTTTCCCTGTCATAACCAGGGATGGGGAGTAGCTGTAGCTACGGCTACAGCTACTGTAGCTGGCTACAAATTTTGTAGCTTGTAGCTTAGCCGGCTACAAATTAAAAAAAAGTAGCTTGTAGCCGTAGCTACATTTTAGAAAGTAGCTGTAGCTTGGCTGCATGTTGGCTACTTTCACGACCATTCGTCGACAGCGTGTCAGCAAGACGACGACAGCCACTGCTCTCACTGCTCGGTGTGTTGACAGCCAGACACCACGTTTCTCGAACGCTCAGTAACCGGAAGTACCGGGTCGTCCACGTGGCGGGAGCGATTTTTTGTTTCATTTGAAAAACGAAGATGGACGTACCCATCAATTTCCAGCCTTATTTGAATTTTTTTTTACATTTTGCGAAGCCACAAAATGTGGGTATAGTTTCAAATGCAAGAATTGTTGAGAGATTGTTCAGTCTGGCAGGACTTATCATGACAAAGCTGCGCACTAGGGTGACAGACAGCAACTTCGAGGCCAAAGTTCTGGTCAAATTCAATTCCATGAAGGACTAAAAGAATGTAGATTTGTTTTAAGGTTACCGATACACTCCAAAAATTAAAATCCACATTTTAAATATCTTTAAGGGTTTTTAAATATAGAGTAACAAAATAACATAAATATAGCACTTTAAAACTGTTTTTGAGTACCTAAAGTGAAAATTGTGACTTTAATCAACGATTTTGTTTCAAAACGTACAAGCATTTTAAAAACAAATTTACACAATACCATAAGTCATATACCAAAGGTTTTGGATTTTTTGTAAACTAGAGGCACTGATAAGAAAACTGATGCATAAGCCGTTTTAATATCTCAAGATTTCTAGGAGATATAAAAAATCAGACATGGTACCCCCCGACTCAGTGTGAATGTGGCAATTAATATTTAGAAATATTTAGAAAAATGTTAATTTTATCAAAAGTAATGTTTATACCATATTCTCAAATGCATCACTTTGTAGCTTATGCATTTCTAAACAAAATTGCAAAATTTTACTGCTGTAGCACAAGCCAATCTTGAGAAATATGTTTTTATAGTTTAGGACGATGTCAAAAACGACAAACAGAGAAATTCAAGCTTAAAGATTTAAAATAAATATATCTTGTATCAGATCATTTTTGAAAAATATATTTCAGTGTTTATATGCTACATTTGACATCCTAATATATAATTAAAGTCTATTCTAGTATGCCAGGACTATATACTTTTCACCCTATCAGCTTTTGGAAACAATTAGTTTGTGTTCCTTTCTTTGTTTTCAGTGTCAGTGTTAGAAAAAAAATGCCTTATGATCTGCTTGCCTAAATTAGATTAAGCAGTGTTTTACTTATATTCCATGCAAACTCATTTATTTCAATGGTCTGTTGTTCATTGTCACAGTATTGATAAGAGGTTGACATTTTTCATCACCACATAACCTAACTTATTGAAAATTCCACTAGGTACCTGATACTTAAGCATCTGTTTAGTTTTCATTTCTAAGTAATAGGGAACAAATAGTTATAGAAAACAAATGTTTATCGGAAAACTTATATAATTTCTTTTGTCACTAAAACAGGATGAGGAAAAATATCCAGAAATGTTTAATATAATCGTAAAATACGTGTACTTATTGTGTGAAAAAGGCCGGGAGAGGAAGGGTGCAAGGAATGAATGAAAGCATTTATGGATTCACTAAATAAAATTGTCGGTATATCGCAGTTCTCCGTTTCATTATTATAATAAAAACTTTGTAAAGCAAGTTATAGTGTTTAGTGTGCATGTTTGATGTTTGTGTATATTGCTACAGCCAGCTGGCTACAGCTAACTTGTTATAACATCACGCTTTTAAAAGTAGCCAAAAGAAGCTGGCTACATTTTAAAAGTAGCCCAAAGTAGCTTGCTACTTTGTGGAAAATTGTAGCTGTAGTGTAGCCGGCTACATTTTGAAAAAAAGTAGCTGTAGCCTAGCCGGCTACAAATTAAAAGTAGCTTGCCCATCCCTGGTCATAACCCCATCGTGTTATACCTTGACAGAAAGCCAGCAGTCTGTATGTTCAACTTCTTCAAAGAACTATTTAAATATTAACTGATCAAAACATTTGTCTGCAAAAGTTTAGGAGTAAACAAACCTGGTCGGCCGTCCCGACGCTAATCTTTGAACCTGCTTTTCTCAAAATGGCCGCCACCGTACTTTCACACTTCAAACGTTTATAACTCACTGTTAGGACTAGAAGAACAACTTTTTTGTATCAATGCAAAGTACAGAACCTGTACTTTTTAAAAATATGCAATTTGCCAACCAAATTTCGGACTTAAGACTCATTTCGTCGTGGAGGGTCACATTTTATGAAAAAGTAAAGTCAACTTTTTAAAAAATAGTTGTGGTAAATGATTTTAAATGTTGAATACATATTTCGTATTATTCTCTCGTAGTCGTTATTTTACTTGCATGTTAATAAATGAGAATGTGTGTTGTGTGTAGAGTGTGGTTCATAAAGCGAATATACGTGAGATACTGTTCAGACAGAGACAGAGAGATGTAGAAAATTACGTGCGTGCGCTTGTGTGTGTGTGTGTACTTACATGGTGAACTCCTCACTCCACAGATGGAAAAGATGATTGACAGTCTCATGAGGACTTTCAGAGAACTGCTGCAAGAAAACAGTTGGCTGACACAGCCTACGAAGGAAGAAGCCTTGAAAAAGGTTTGAGCCCGCCTTGGCAAATTATTTTCATTTTGTTTTGATGAATGTGTTCTTATGACCAGCTCGGAGGATATCGGGGCCGTATACAACCGGCCGAAATGAGAATAATTAGACCCAATGACACGTCAGTAATTATGTCAGCACGACCTCGGACTTTGTGATAAAACGCTTTTCACGACAAACGCTTTGTCACACAAAACACGGGTCACACAAACCTTGGCTTTATTTATTATTGTTGGTGTTAAACCATCCTCATTATCAACTTTATCATCAATATGCTTCGAAATAACAAACTAAAACCAAAGAGTTAATAATTAAAACTAGTTTTGAGCCTTTCATGTTAGAATATTAATATGGAGAAGGGTGTCCTGCGTGAATATAACGGCAGGTAAGATCGCCACGTGACAGAATGTTAGCAATTCTGACTTTTGTTACAGCTGAGCTTCATTACTAGGAAGGTTGGCTATCCGGATTTCATTCTAAATGACACAGCTCTCAATGCAGCTAATGATATGGTAACGGACTGTTATCTGCTCACTTCTACACCCACCACTGACACACATGCGCAGTCATATCCACCCGGGAAGCTAAGACACTGTTATGAAACTTTTGCTAAAATGTTGAACTTATTTTATACAACGTAGCTGGGGAACACTCTTGAAAATGTGCTCGTGTGTTATTTAGATAAAAAAATATATTGGATATTTTTGACAAGTATTTTGGGATTATTTATTGATTAATTAATTTAGTTTTGGTTTTTGAGGTTTGCTCCTGTTATGTCTTATTCCTGTTACAGTACGAAGTTAACCGAGCTAACTACTTCGGAAATTTCATTGACATAAAGAAGAAGAATAATATCATGATGCTACAGTCTTTACATGAGCCAGTGGACAGAACTGAGTAAGTTTTAATAATAATTGATAAATGGATAATTGACACAATTTATCATTTCCTAAAGTAAGACTTCTTTAGTAGCTCATAACACGGTTGCGATGATAACTGATTTAGTAATTTTATTACATGTGAATGGATGTGTGTTTGCGTGTGTGTGTGTGTGCTGAGATCTTTACATTTCTTAAAGAAAGTCGTGCATTCTCACTGATAAAGTCGTTGCAATAATAAGCTAATGTATGAAGTTTCACGTTTACTGCCATTATGCGACAAAGTTCATGACTTTGATTTCAGATGGCTGATATCTCCAGCTAGTGCTCGGGCTTCATACGTTTCTGTAACTAACGAAATATGTAAGGCACTGAGAACTGTAGCTGGAGAAAAGTCTTCCAAGCCTATCAACCATTGGAAAACTTCTCCAATTCTCTCCCTAAACATTCTCTCTCTGTCTCTCTGTCTCTCTGTCTCTGTCTGTCTGTCTCTCTCTCTCTCTCTCACAGACACACACACACAGACACACACACACACACAGACACACACACCTCATAATGTTAGCGGTAAGCCGCACACCCGATTTGTTGCTCTTTCTCTGAACTCTCGTTCAGTTTCAAATGTCGGGTACCACCTGGTTCCGCATGTTTTCTCTACCTCATTGTCTTCTATGCTTGGTAGATGCACGTGAAATCATGTTCATCATATCCTTGCATGTTATCCATTATCCCCTGATCACGAAAATAAGATGATGGTATCTGACTGCAATAACTGTAGACCACTTTGTGTACACCACACAAATGATTTGTTGGTGGTTTTTTTCCCTTGAATCTCTTCCAACATTAGTGCTAAGGTAAAAGAAAGATTTTTGCATCACTTTTATCATCTATATTAATAATCATAAAATTACAACTGGAAAGTGTTTACACCTGATTCACTCTGCCAATTCAAATAAAGACATGAAAGTTGCCTGTAGTGCTCAGCTAGTGAGAACTGAAGAAGAGTTTGTTTCAGCTTTATTGTTAACAAAACCGGAATTCCAATTGTCTTATTTATTTCTTCATTTCAAATATAGTTTGTAGTTGTATTATTAAAGCAGGAAAGAAACCATTCTGTTCGACATAAAGAAACTGTTAAGAGCTTCATATCTGTAGCATGATTGGAAAGATAAATGTTATACTTGATATATTACTAAATTTCATTTTTACTCTTTTTTTCAGTGTTTTCAGCGGGATTTCTTAACCCACCATTTTACAGCAGAAAGTTTTCTGAGTACGAAACACGCTAAACAATAATCTTACGGATATTTGCTATCCATTTTTATTAATACAACTCTGTGTGTGTGTGTGTGTGTGTGTGTGTGTGTGTGTGTGTGTGTGTGTGTGTTGTGTGTGTGTGTGTGTGTGTGTGTGTGTTGTGTTGTTGTTGTTGTTGTTGTGGTTGTTGTGGTTGTGTTTGTGTTTGTGTTTGTGTTTGTGTGTGTGTGTGTGTGTGTGAGCCATACATCACGTTCGGAAAACATGTGAATCTGATATGTGTGTATGCTTTTTGGTGTGTGTGTGTGCGCGCGCGCGTAGTTATGTATGTGGTAATGTTATCTAAAATATGTTTCAGCGCCCACATCTACGGTAGTATCGGAACGGTCATCGCTCATGAACTCACCCATGGCTTTGATATATCAGGTAACAGGGAAAAACGTAATTAAGCTTCAAAAAGAGTTTCTAACAAGTTATTAAGCTGTAATGCTTAGTAGCTCAGATAGGCTTGAGCATCTATATCAGAGTTACAGCATCCTCCACAATGGAGGTTAGGATTGGATCTGATCGTCGTCCAGTGCAATAAACACTAATGTATTTTCGCTGCGTCTAAGGAAGATAACACCAGGGTCCGTAGCTATGATCTTGCCCTGTGGGAAAAAAGGAAGTTTAAAGAAGTTGTTTTTTGTTTCCGAAGTTATAAAGCGGTGTGTAGACCCGCAAATGGAGGTATAGTTAAAGCAGTGACAAAGGGGGCAATGGGTAAAGGAAACATGGAGCAGTGTCCACTAGGTCTGGACATTGCTATGACCTCAGTTGGATCGCCAGTCATTAGTCACTGATGTACCGGTAGTAAGGGGAACACATGGATACACGCGACCGTTGACAATCCCGCCATTGAGGTCTGTTATGGGCGATAGTGAGCAGATCCTGCAAAGCTTATACTGTAAATCGGCCTTCCACCGATGGAAATAAAAGTGAAGGTTGAAGGTCTCATACATGATTTTCTCCAAGAAAATAAGCATCGCATGTGATAGGGTACACGTTTACTGTTCTGCGAAAGTAAGCTCCTGATTGGTTATCCATCAGCACTGCGCTCGTTGAGTTATTATACAACTCTTTGATGACTTGGATGAGGCCGTCTCCCATCCGGAATCTTGCTATCACGTGTCCCTTGTGTCAGATTCTGTTAAAAGAGTTTTTTCTATGAAGTTGTGATAGAGGTCTGAAGCCATCCTGTTTTTCTTTTAGCAGTTCCTCAACGGTGCTTTTCTACATTATTTTCATCATGAAATTTCTGTGTTGAAGGATAAGTCTTGTGATTTCTTGGTTCTGGCACTGTCTGTTTTGTTTTGTTTTTTGGGAGCAGGTAGGACTATAGAGTGCGTCCTTTTTGTTTTCTCCAATTCCTTCCGCTCCTAGACTAAGGCAGAAAGCAGTTGGGACCTTTGTAGTTTCTTCCCTACCTTGCTTCAGTTGCTCAACGAGGACTTGCCAGCGTCAGGCAACTTTTCTCTCTTTAGACTTCATACAGCTTCTTCAACCTCTTTCAGTATGACTGGCAGGACTGCATGGTTACTGGCTGTAATCTGGTTGTTTTGAATGATGTCATTGCAATATTTACTCCATCGTTTAGTACAGAAATGTCATCTGTGAGAAAGTTAAAGATAGGCTAAGAAAACTACATGAGAAACAATAATAGCATATTTCAAAACATATATCAAAACATATTTAACAGAAGAAAATCATAACAAATAAAACTCGGTAAACTGTTATCCAGACAGGAGGGTTCGTCTTGATCTAAGGACACACACACTCGTGTAAGGGGTACACCGGTCCTCTCAATGCTTTTTCGCCCAGTCTTGATGAACACATTTAAAAACATGAACACCTCAGACCGCTATGAGTAAGACACTTTTCTGCCTCCGGCATCCTGCATTCAAACAAAATTAACCTTTCCCTCCATTTCTTCTTTTTTACTGTTGTGCCAAGACTATGTTTGTGACACTTTGACCTTTTTCTAATCAAATATAAACTTAATGATTACAGTGAAATCTGACCAACTGTTGCTTACACATTTTATTTACAGGTAGTACTTATGACGAGAAAGGTAACCTGCGGCAGTGGTGGCAAGAGGACGATCGGAAGACCTTTGAAAGTCGAACTCAGTGCATGGTGGATCAGTACAGTCAGTTCGTGGACAAGGAGCTGAATATGACCGTAAGTAGTCGTGTGGGCTCGCCATGAAGTCATTTAGCAAATAAGATTGGAAACTTTTACTAAATGTGTTCTATTTGATAAGCTAAAAAGCAAGAATAAATTAAATATATTAAGAGGCTACTGAAAATGAGATGATAATTCTAGTGAAGCTGAGAATTTTTCTAAAACAGTTTTACTTCTTAATAGACCGAAGCAAGCAATGTTTTCTAACTTTTAAATAAACCTGCGGATAGAGTTAATAGGATTGTGTCATAGTATACACATAATGTTATTAACCTGTGTGTGTGTGTGCGCTCGACCACCTGCAGGTCAATGGCCGCCAGACTATAAACGAAAACATCGCGGACTCTGTAGGAATTAAAAAGGCCTTCAGGGTAGGTTCTTTTCATTCGTCGAGTAACACAAAATGTGTATGTATGTGTGTTTGGATGATCGGGTGGGGGAAAATTTGTGTCTACCATGAGACATAAAAAACTTGATCGCACTAAATGAAGATTTGCAAAGCCAGACTCTTGTCAACCATCAACTCGCGTTTTGTACGCATTCCAACCTTATGCGTACATCATACAGACATGTTCAAATATATATATACATACATCAGCTGCGTTGCAAGTTTACCATTTTTTCATGTGCACAGACTAGGCTGATGCTGTTAATATTGTATTTAGGTTATATAAGGCTGGTGTGAAATAATAGGGCGAAAACTACCCACAATGAGGTGGGGTGTGTATGGGTTGTGTGTGTGCGTGCGTGCGTGTATGTTTGTGTGTGTTGGAGAGGGAGTTACCACCGCATGTGGGCTTGTCCTGCAATGTGAGTTTCTAACGTCTTGCATTATTCAGGCATATCGCAGTGTTATCACAGAGAGAGGCCAAGAAGAGAACAAGTACCCGACACTACCGTACTCACAGAACCAGATCTTCTTTATCGGCTTTGCACAAGTCAGTGATATAAGCTGCCGTCGTTTTATCTTATTTTCTGTGAAAACACCTCATATGAGACAGCTTGACATTAGTAGACAGCCTCCTGGGCTAAATCTTTTTCCTTCAGCCGTGAATTACTGACATTTAATCTCACTTTCCTGTTTTGTTCACTTACTATCAAAAACATAAAAAAAAACTCCTGTAGCAGTGTTACACTTGTGCCTGGCTTAAAGAAATAAAAATATCGTCTTTTGTTTTTGTTTCAGAATTGGTGCATTAATGCAGTGCCGGGAGCTCGTGCATTCATGCTAAGGTACCACGTCCACAGTCCAGGTTACATAAGGTGAGATGTGGACATGGGTTCATCCTCTTGAAACCCAATCCTGATATCATGCTCAAAAAGGTTTTTTTCTGAAAATATGGTAAATTGTATTACTACATTATTTATTTTTATGGTTTGGTGCAGACGGTCTCTTCCCACGTTTGTCGTAAGAGTGCAAACTGTCATGAGATAGCTAGGAATAGGGCTGTAGTGTTGGTGCTGCACAGCTTCCTACACGAGTCGAGCGAACGCGCTGTCACAAGGTAGTTGAACGGGTACATGTGGAGACGATAGGTAAGGAGAGACTTCACTTTCGTACAAAGGGAAAATACCTCGTCGGTTAGAATTATCTTTCGTAACTTGATGTTAGTAAAGAACATGGCACAGGCCAGAGAAGTTGATCGTGTGAGGCAAGGTGGACGATTTCGTTCTGCAATAAACTGTCAAAACGCCATATTGAAATGAAGATCGGAAGGAAAGCGTTTCTACAACTTCCCGAAGAACGAAGAAAGGTAATGTATTGATGTATTTATTTTCAATTTGCGAATAGTGTACTGTAGTTTAGGGCCGTCTGCTGCAACGCAGTTGTTCGTCCCTATGACTATTACAGTTTTTATAATGATTAAACACAATAGAGAGAAAATGACATTTTAATCGTCTGTCCATTCATTCAACCGTCTGTCTGTCTGCTATATATTATGGCTCTGTCATGGGGTCGACTTCCTGTCTTACAGGGTTCTAGGATCTATTCAGAATAGTGAAGATTTTGGAAAAGTCTTCAACTGTCCCGTGGGAACACCCATGAATCCACAGAAAAAGTGTGAGGTCTGGTAGAAGACCACATAATCAGAAACGACCATCGGCTGTAGCTGACCCTGAGGACACTTTGTTTCAACTTCTTTCCACATTCTTTTTAAACAGATCATGTCACTTGATTTGTATCTTAATTCTTCCATATTTTTATTTTTGTATTGCGCTTTTCTTGCTCTCTTTCTTCTTTTCTTTATTTATTTCTTCCGATGACGATTAAATGACGTGCCAGCTGTTTTATTGGGAAAGAAGAAAATGCTGTATGTTTATGTAAGAAGATTCAAGTTCATGATAATGCAAGCTGATGTTGTAATAAGCTTTTTTTGAACACTTTAAAAAAAATCAACTCATAAAACAACGTTTGATGTACGTATGAAGAACCAGTTATATTTTAGTTTGGTCAGACAAAGCTAGTATCAACAAATTATCTTACGGAGAGAGAGAGAGAGGTGTTGCACGTATTTTATTGAATACTATTAATATAGAATAGTCAGTCTTCCTCTGACTGTATCACAATAACACTTGACACCCACACGCACGTGCACACACAGTTTTGTATATACTTATTGCTTTTGATAGTTGTTTAGCAATCTCTTTACTGCAGCTTATTAAAAACCAATTTTTAAAAGAAACTGAGGACTACTGCTTGTTTTGTTTTTATGCTAGACAATTTGTTCTTAGTTTTTTTCAAGTGAAGTCTATAGAGCAGGGGTGGGCAATTAATTTTCCCAAGGGGCCGCATGAGAATTTGGGATGGTTTTAGAGGGCCGGACTAATAAAGTTAACTCACTTTTACCCAATACTGTATATATAGTATATATACTGGCGGGCCGGTCAGAGACAGGAGGCGGGCCGGATGCGGCCCGCGGGCCGGCATTTGCCCAGGTCTGCTATAGAGAAAGAAAAAAAAAAGAGAAATATTAGCTTTTCTCGAAGGAAAACCTCATGGAAGAAAGTAGACAACTGGCGTTGACAACATGAGAGCTGAGGTGCTCAAGCTGAGTGAGAAAGGTTCAACAATGTTCAACATTACTTAGTGCAGAAGATCTGGGAACTAAAGTTTTTTGTTATTTGTTGCCTGAACCTTTGAGGTGAACCTATTCCCAGTCCTGGAACATAAACATGTTTGGGAAGAAAAACTTTACCATTTGCAAAGTCCATCAGTCTGTTGTACAGGAAGCACTGTCATGTTCCTCTCGCTGACTGTCACTGTCAAGCTGATGTTTGGCATAAAGAAGGTAAACAACACCGGAAAACAAATAATGTGAGCAATCGCCTATGTTCAAGCTGTTTCTACGGGTCAAAGCTTATTTTGTGGTATGTCGTCATTTAATTTGACTTGAAGAAAACAAAATTGTTCCAGAGGTATCTAAAGCGAGCACTGATTTAAACCAGAGAGGATGCTGTAGGAGGGGGGAGACACGAAGGTTGAAACTTAAAAACGCTGTTATTCCCTCCAGTCCTCTGTCTCCTCCACACAGGTCACGTCACTAGTGTGACGACACAGAGGTCAGGACGCTAGTGTGACAGCACACAGGTCACGTCACTAGTGTCACAAATCGATGCCATTATCTCAGTCACGTCGCTAGATCTACAGAACACGTGACTGCTGTTACAACAATGGTCACGCTCCGGTCACGACACTGCACCTGCACTATTTTACTTTTTTTTAAAACTTACATTTCCGTCAGCGGTTTTGTTGCAGCTGTAGTTGTTATTGTTCAGGACTAGATTCTATTGTTCAGCTCAGCTTCCTAGCCTGGTTAATTATCTCCAGTCCACGTGGCCTCGTTTCTCCTAGTCAAGTGTTTCACTAATGTTCGTGCTATTGTCAGGCCCATTCTTGTACAAACACGAATTGCTGTACACGGTACACGTCCCTGATAACCTCTTTTTATTTTCCTCCCTCCAAGGTACGGGTGGGTGAGTAATCAACTCCCCAAGGGATGACGTCATCTGTTGTGGTTGACAGTCTTTGAGTTCTTCTCAATCCTGCACAAGTTCACACAATCGAGCTTGAAACTCACACACACAAACACACACACGTACGCACATGCGAGCGCGTAGACTCTGAGTGGTGTATGCCAGACCACAACTAACAAAAAAACGCAACAAAAATAAAAGAAGACAAAAACTTCGCTAAGAAATGAATTTTATTGCTTTTGAAGGAGTGAAATGCATGCCTAACATTTCCCTTGGTATTAGATTTTTATCACCAAGAGTATCGCGCCACAACTTCATGCGAAATTAATGCAATAACTTATTAATAAACTAATTTTGCCTTCAAAAACCTACACCAACATTGCTTTCAGCCTCCTCTGCTACCTCCCACCTTTGGTTCAAGCTAAACATGCAGTTGACCTTTGTATCCTTATATTTTTCTTAGGATAACGGGTCTTGGTCTGCCAGTGAACGCGTACACCGTGCAGGAGATGTGCATCACGTGCAAACCTGTTTGCCTGCTGCATGATAGGAAACATATCGAAATGTTAAAGGTTATTTTACTTCGCACAATGGTGTCTCATGAGTAGAGACATTGGGTCAATTCCTAGATAACATGTTTATACCTTCCATGTGCCCATGACTTGTGAAGCAGGGGAGAAAATGAAGTTTGTTATTTCGGTTTCATTCTTTAAAATTAGGGGGAGTGCGGGGATGAACAGTGCACGTGACCGCCATGTGGTTCGAGCGTGGACTGTTGTTCTGTTTTGCAGCTTCAAAAGGTAAATGGAACTGCGAATATCAAAGTCCACCACGATGAACAAGGGAAACAATGTAAGAATGACAATGAGTCATGCCGTCTATGTTGTCTATCACGTCTAGAGAAAAGAAAAACAAAGCAAGAAAAAAAAACTAGAACAGGTAAGACTTGCAAGTGACACACACCTCTTATCATAGAAATCGTTCACAGAGCATAAAATAAGACATTGTTACAAAGAAAATTAAGTAGGCATGTCGGTAACAATTACCAAGCTTCGAGATTTTCTTTCAGCACTCTGAAGGAACATTGAGAAAATAATAAAAATTACATGACAATAATAATTCTAGGTCAGGTATTCGTAATCTGTCTCCGTGTGTGTGTGTGTGTGTCTCTCTGTACGTTTGCCTGTCCGTCTTTCTCCTCACTCTCCCAATCTCCTCCACTGTTATCATCATTATAATCTTCATTTCAGTATCATACCTTCCATCAGGAAAATAAAGTCTAATTTCCTCTCTTTTTTAATATAAATATACATCATTTTTTTCATCTTTGTTAAAAACTTTTTTCCAACAATAGTTGTTCATGCACCACCATCAATAGTCATCATCTAAAAGTTCTCGTTTGTGTCTAGTTAATAAGTACTAAAGGTACTGAGGTCAGGGTTGTCTCCCTTGTTTATGCTCAGAAAAGATAAGTACCGTTTTAATTACGATGTTTCTTCTGTTTTCTTAGTGACAAATAAATGTAAAAAATATGGAAAAAACATTTTAAAAATATGTATAATTAGAATTTTAAGAAAATTCTTACAAATCTTGCAGCTGTCTTCATTAAAAGCTATTTAATTTGCATGTTATGCTGCTCAACCCGACTATTACGAAAAGCCAGACTATACTGTTCAGAACGTTAAGGACTTTTCAACAGCGAATCACAGTAATGGGCCTATCCAGCTGGATCTTCGATGCTTTCGATTGCCCGCTGCTCTTAGTCGTTATATAATTTCATACGTCCTTCACTGAAGGACTTCGGAGGTAACTGAAGTAGATCATCACGTAGTCTCAAGGGCATGTACCTCACGGGTCGGCCTCGTAATCAGCAGGTGCCTGGATCGATCTACTCCCCACATGATGAAATATCAATTCTATGACAAGTAATAAAACTTGGTATTGATAAACATGATGCACTCAAAACTTGATGACCCATAGGTCATTCTAGTGTCGTCTGCTCGAATCGCTCTCTTTTAACTCTGAGCTGCTAACACACTTGTACGGTTTCACTTTATACATCAACATATTCATCTATTATTATTTTGAAAGATGACCCCATGTCCCTGTACAGTATATAGTCTACACTTGGGGCTGTCTGCCCCACAGGGTCCCGCGTCCTGCCAAGGCTGCCTCTGTATGGTGTAATGACATGTCTCTATTTTTTTTTTTTTTTTTTTTTTGGTGGCAGCATCTCATACCGGAGAAGTGTCTGCGTCCTCCAAAAGGCAGAAGATACATTGAAATGAGAAGCAGATGCTTCTGACAGTGCTTTTATAAAACGAAAACCAGTCCCAAGAAAGATATCGTTAGTGCTTATCTTCTTTTGTTTGTCATTTGCTTCATTTTTTTTAAATTCTTTTTTATACAAACAACTCCAAAAAAATCATGATCATGACACGCTTTTGTGATTTGATATCAATTTTGCTTGTTTTATAAGCCCTTTCTATGACAAGAATAGCACATCGATCACCGGTTCGGACCCCTGTGAGGCAAACAGCCTTACGATTAAAAAGTAATTGTTCTTACGGCTCTCGGCCCCGCATAGGATATAGTTTGATAGTTCGGCCTGACCGGCTTTTCCTTTGTGTGGGTTTCCTCCAATTTTGTCTAGTTTAGAGTTAGTGATGCAGTTAAGGTCTTCTGCAAGAATATAAAAAAAAATCCCACAAGAGAACAAAACCAAAACCAATAAAAAAAAAACAACAAACAAACAAAACCTTGGACGAGGCCTGCACTTCGGGCGGATTGACCCTTGCGATCATCCCAAATGTGGGTGACGAGTGTGTAATTTATTAGTAAGGGGGACAGCGTTCACGTTATTCCTTGCAAAAGTGACTAAATAAATGTCTTGTACACGTCCTTGCATTCTCTTATCATCGTCTTCGCATACAGGTCGTAACCTAGAATATTTGTTATTCTTATATTCTTGTTTAACGACACCTTTGCCAGAGACGGACCTGGCAGAGAAAGAATCGGAAGCTCCTTCACCCGCTAATGTCAATAAAAGCAAGTGGCAGGCATGTTATTCTCATTACGGCAGAACGTTACAATACTATACCTAGCTGACTGCTCCGACTCTTAGTAAATGCAGCCTATGATGTAGAAGTATGATACAGAATGGTAAAAATTGCCTACAGCACCCGGTGTTCCCAGGCGATCACCCATCCAAGTACTAACTGGTCTATTTTTTTCCCACCAACTTCCTACACTGACTTTTCTACGCATGCGCGAACTCGTTGCTACGATGACAGACCTTGACCTCGTCCCTGCGAAAGAAGCGCTAGCTCGCGCGACCGAAGCTCTCATTCAAAACAATACTGTCGGTATAAAAGTAATAAATATAGAGATGGACGTGTGCTAATTAAAAAATCTGAGACAGTGAGAATTTATAAGGTAAGCTATTGAAGAGAAGATAGTGCTGTTGCGATCGAAATTTCCGAATTTTTTTGTTTTTGTTCTTTTATGCTATGCGAAACCTTCGAAATTACGATCGAATAGTGCAGTGATGCCCAACCTTTTTCGGCCTGCGGGCCATATCCACTTCGGACAACCGTGTCGCGGGCCACTTCACCGCAAAAATACAAAAAGGAAAAAAAAATAGAGCAGATACCATTTTTTATTAGAAACAAGTTGTACTTACCATTAATTATGTAGTAATTAGTGGGATATTTGAAGTTGTTTTCCCGAAACCAACTTCTGAATGTCCGGCCTCATCGTAGAGACACCAAGTTGGAGAACTGAATCGAAATGTTCGTCCATCGAAAAAAAGATTGCGAAACGCCCCTACGTGGGGATAAATACTTCTTCCTTTTTTTTTCGTTTTTTTTTAAGGTCTTCTTTTATGACTAACATGCCGATTTCCTGCACTGTGGGCAGAAGTTTTGCGGGCCGGATGGCACCGCGTCGCGGGCCGGATATGGCCCGCGGGCCGTAGGTTGTGCATCCCTGGAATAGTGCATCTGCTCAGTGCACGAATTTGGGGATCTAAACCTGTGCTCTATATGTCTGTCATATTAAGCTAGTGGATTCCGAAATATTAAAAAAGCAGTAATTTTTTTTTTAGCTTGGTGTAGTTTGAATGGAATCTTGCTCTCAAAAGCCTGGGTCCATAAGGCTTCCATTCCAGCAGTGCCTTTTCCGTTTTCTTGTTGAGGAGTAGAGCTACTCCTTCAGAGTGCTGAGTGTCTGATCTTCCTGAGAACAAGATGGTATGTCCTGACGCTAGCCTCCTCTACACCAAGCTGACAGTGCTAGCTTGCTATGCACCAACAAATGACTCTGAGGCAGAAGACAAGGATGCTTTTTACGATCAGCTCCAGGCAGCCTCAGAAAGCGTTCCAGCCCACGACATGTTGCTCATCATCGGCGATCTCAATGCCAAGGTGGGAAGTGACAACACCTGCAGGGAGCATGTCATGGGCAAACATGGAATCAAAACCATCAATGACAACGGAGAGAGACTGGCAGACTTTTGTGAAGAAAACAACCTACTGATTGGAGGCACACTCTTCCCACACAAAGACATCCACAAGGCAACATGGACATCACCAGATGGGATCACAAAGAACCAGATAGACCATGTCATCATCAACCGAAAATGGAGGAGCTCACTTCAAGATGTCAGAGCCTACAGAGGAGCAGACATTGCCAGTGACCACACTCTTGTGATAGCCACAGTTTCTCTGAAGCTGCGTCGATCACGAGGAAAACAGGCACGTCAGCAGAGAGTGGACTCCGGCAAACTAAAAAATCCAGCCACCGAAAGGGCCTTTGCTATGGAAGTAAAGAACAGGTTCCAGGCACTAGGAGACCAACAAGAGATGACCTTAGATGAATTCAATCGAGTCTTACAGGAAACAGGAGAGAAAATACTGGGCTTCCAAAGGAAGAAGAAAGAACAGTGGATCAGAGAAGAGACATGGAAGAAGATAGAAGAGAGAAAGTCAGTCAAACAAAGAATCAACAGCACGAGATCTGAACGCCTGAAGGAACAACTCAGACAAAGATATACAAAACTAAACAAAGAGGTAAAGAGGATGGCAAGAACCGACAAAAGAGACCATATAGAGAAACTGGCAGATGAAGCAGAAAATGCAGCAAGTAAAAATGACCTGAAGACACTGTACAAGATAAACAAACAGCTAAACAACGGGTTTAAGAACAGTGATGTGCCAGTGAAAGACGTGAACGGTAATGTCATCGAGGGAGAGGCAGGAAAACTACAGCGCTGGAGGGAACATTTTGAGTCGGTTCTGAACAGACCAGATCCCCCTCAGCTTGCAGACATCCAGCCAGCAGCTATAGACCTTGACATCTGCACAGACCCACCAAGCCTGGAAGAAGTGACAGCAGAAGTCAAGACAATGAAGAGCGGCAAAGCACCAGGGGCAGATGGAATAACAGCAGAGATGTTGAAAGCAGATATAAATGTGACAGCTCCCAAGCTGACTGAAATCTTCAGGCAAATTTGGGAATCAGGGCAGGTACCTGTTGCGTGGAAGACAGGGCTCATCTTCAAGTTACCCAAGAAAGGAGATCTTGGAGACTGCAAAAATTGGAGGGGCATAACACTTCTTTCCCTCACCAGCAAGGTCTTCAGCAAGATTGTTTTGTCAAGACTGACGGCAACTCTTGAGAAAGACCTCCGACCACAGCAAGCAGGATTTCGCCCTGGGCGATCCTGCTCTGAACACATCTTCATTCTGCGACAGATTCTGGAGCAGAGCAACGAATGGAACACACCGCTGTACATCAATTTCATCGACCTGGAGAAGGCTTTTGACAGCATCCACCGCGAATCCTTATGGAAGATCCTGAGGCATTATGGAGTCCCTGCAAAACTTGTTCAGGTCATTGCAATGCTGTACAGCGATTTCAAATCCCAGGTTGTCTGTGACACGGAGCTCACAAACCCCTTCAACGTCAGTACCGGGGTGAAGCAGGGCTGCATTCTGTCGCCGTTCCTCTTCATCCTGGCCATGGACTGGATCATGAAGACTTCCACCAACAGTGAGAGGAGAGGGATCAGATGGACCATGACTATGACAGCAACAACAGCGCTGGAAGACTTAGACTTTGCTGATGACATTGCCCTGCTGTCACACCGCCACCAAGACATGCATGAAAAAACAAAGGCCTTCTCAGAAACAGCTGGAAACCTTGGCTTGAAGGTCAGCACAAAGAAAACGAAAAGTATGAGAGTGAACGCCAGAGTCCAAGACAGCATCAAACTAAATGGAGAAGAGATTGAGGCAGTTGACAGTTTCACATATCTTGGGTCCAAAATGTCAAACACCGGGGATGCGGAGGTGGAGATTCGAGCCCGACTGGCGAAAGCCAGCCAGGCCTTCGCCTCACTCAGGAGCACATGGAAGGCAAAAAACATCAGCCAGAAGATCAAGCTGAGAATCTTCAAGTCAAATGTGATCAGCACCCTCCTTTACGGATCAGAATCTTGGAAGATGACCAAAACCATCAGTAACAAGCTTGACGTCTTCCAAAACAGATGCCTCAGGCGCATACTTAACATCTTTTGGCCAAACACCATCACCAACGAAGAACTCCACCGAAGAACTGAAACCGAGTCCATCACCACGCAGGTTCAACGAAGGCGTTGGCGATGGATTGGACATGTGCTCCGCCAGCAGACAGCAGACCTTTCCAGAGTCGCCCTACGATGGACTCCAGACGGCCGAAGAAAACGAGGCCGCCCAAAGGAAACTTGGAGAAGAACAGTGGAAAGGGAGATGAAGGGAAAGGGCTGGACATGGGGTCACCTAGAGCGGGTTTCAGCCGATCGACATCGGTGGCGGACTCTGGCTGAGGCCTTATGTGCAACCTGATGCACGAAGAGGAATAGATAGATAGATTTTTTTTTTAACCACACTCTCCTTCAAGGCTGATAGTAAAATTAAATGAGAAAGTTGTGACATATGTTCTGATGAACATTGCAACAGCACTGTGAAAGAACGAAGACAACGAAAGTGAACAAAGATGTGAAACTAGTCGCAGATGTGGAACAGCAATCTATACACCATTCGATGGCTCCAATATTGATATTTGATAGCATATGCTTAACAGCACAAAAATGATAACAATACTGATTGTGCATTTAAGTCTTTATTTTCAAAGCAGACAAAAATTAACTTGCTTCTTAAGAACTTTGCATGTGAAATGTATTTTCAGGTATTTCATATATATATATATGACAACTATAAAATTACTACTTATCTTGGAAATCAGCTGCACCCTCCCATCATCTTTCCTTCATAGATCACATAAACACAGAAAGTAAGATATAGATCTATATTTTTTCAGTTTACAACACATCTCTTTATCAAGTTATATCTAGTTTAGAATAACAGTTACAAGAGGCAGATGGTGGTATAATTCTCTCTAATTAATTTTAAAAGAGGGGGAAATGAGATCAAAGCAACATGTCCCTCTAGCACTAACACAGTAAGAGAAAATTAGAATTCTGACCAATCTTGTTTATGAAACATCAACAGTTGTTTTAAGTCAGAATTTACATCACAATTATAATAATGGACAATACACAACATTTTAAACATAATCACCAATTATAATAATGGACAAAAAAACATAAACAGTCAAATTATGTAGCATAGAATATTAACAGACAAGACCTAAAAAGAATACTGCTTTTGGATACACTACATCATTGTTAGTACCAACAAGTGTGAATGAAACTATATTGGGGATATGGCATTATAATGATTACACCACACCCTCTAATGCACCAGGAATGTCACCCAGGCAGAAGATTTGAGAAAATGGTTTAACTAAATATTGTATTAACTGGGTAAATATTATATTCTTGATAGAAGTAGGTTTCTGATAACAAAAAATGAACCATTAACCATGGAGAGAAGAAAATGGCATATTTTATTGACAAGAAAAATAGAGACCATTAACCACAGGGAGAAGAAAATGTCATTTTCTCACAGCAATGCAATGCTTTAAAAGCCCATGCCCTCTATGCATTCCATTAAAAATTAAAGTTGCAGCATTTCATAAAGATTCTCTTTTTCTTTCTTACATGTAGACACATAACACTACACACAAAGTAAAAGCATGAATACTTGAATATACACCAGTATAACTATCTCAATTGTAATTTGTCAATCATGCAATTCACTTTTGTCCATGGTTTTTTCCAAGTGAAGTGTTATTCGAAACACATTCAGTAAGATTGTGTGGAGCCTTTTTACGTCTTTTTGGCAGAGAGGCTCCAGATAACACTTCCTCACCCTTTTCTTTCTGCAAAGTGCGTTTCAGTTGCAATGTTTGTCTAGGACGACCCATACCTGGATATTTACAGCCAGGCAGTGCTTTTTTTCTACACTGAAGGGTCGTTGGCTGCACTCCTATTCTCTTGCTTCCAACAAGATGATTTTTAAGTTTGAAATTTGCTTTAAAAGCAAACCCAGAATACTTTCCTAGAGTACTCATAGCACTGTTAAACTGAGATGGTGTATTTTTTTTGCATTTTTAAGGAGAGCATCAATACCCTCGGCATATGATTGTGGATCTTCAATGAGTTTATTGTTCCAGTCATCAAAAAGTCTTTTCAGCTCTTGAGAGAGGCTTACAACATTATAGGTCTCAGATTTCTGAGCTTCTGGCTTAGGTGACACAGAACCCTCATTTTGAATTGCATTTTCAAACACCAAGTTTAGTGTCCGCTGACCTGTTATCACTTTTCAGGTTATCAAACCAGGAGGATGCATGATATTGGCCAGTTCCTATATAACAGATAATCTGGCGCATTTCAGGGTTATTTTCTTCATCAGTTAGTACCTTTTCAATAATTCTGTCCATCATTTCTTTATTATCTGCATACATAATATCTTTTACCAGATGAAATATATGTTGCCGTTGATCCCTGTGTACTTGGGTCTTTTGATCCCATATATAACGCCAAAAGGCTTGTAGTAAATGGAATGCACACAAAAGCTGCCCTGACTCAGGGAAAATTTCCGCAAGAGCTGCTCTCTCTGCCCTAGAGTCATCAGTCATAAAGATGAGAGGTCCCTTCTGACCTCGGCCAAAAAACCCAGAGGGGCCAATTACAGAACAGAGCAACTTTAGGCTTGCTTTAATGGTGCTTGTGGATTCACTGGATGTGATTATTACACCAAGTGGTAATCCACCCAAGCAGCTGTGAGCTACCAGAAGAAACACACGAACACCAGTGCGGTCTACATTTCCTGTAGAATCTATGAACACTATTTCCCCACTGTGTTTTAAGGTGTGATGCACCCTACGCATCAGTGGGGTACAAATGTCCACAATCATTTGGCCCTCTTCAGTCATGTCCATCTGTGCAAAATCCACAGTAGCATCTTTGGTGGTTGAATCTTCCTGACAGGTGATTGTCTGTTGTGGAAAATTTGAGTTTATACTCTGTATGAAGACCTTCAAAGACTCAGTAGAGTCATTTCTTCCATATCTCTCCTGTCCCAGTGCATAACTCCGCCTGAAAATTACATTCATTGAAGTTGTAAATGCCATAAAAGACATGAAACTGCGAAAAATGAATTCTTATGCCTTCTGCCTAACTGCAAGCATATAATTTCATTTTATTATAAATATATGTATCATCATCAGGAAAGATGCATAAACATCAGTTTCTCGTGTGACAAGAGGGCTGTCAAAAATTTCTGTTCTGCTAGAAATATTGTCATTGTAAAATATTCCTGGCTATACAAAAGACCTATATGTTCTTGCAATGAAGGCCTGATCCAAAACATTCTAAAGCCTCCACTCCAGACTAGATTTTAAATTTAATTAAATCTTAATATTTTTAACTCTGAACTCTGTCATCAGTCTAGTAAAGATTCTAGTAAAGAACTCCTTTCTAGTTTTTAAGATGTTAATTGGTTTTTGAAGGATGTAAACGAGTAAAATACAATCAGATGTTTAGGAATTTTATGTCAGGGTGGTGGGGGGTTGGGGAACCAAACAGTATCAATGACAATTTAGAAAATGTAAAGATTAAGAAAGTAGATCTATCTTACCTGTACACCCAGCTGAGATCTGGACACAAAGCACGATCACCGCTGATGGTAATATAGTTAACTGGATCCTCCAGCTGCAAGTCAAACTTAAATTTCTCAAGAGCAGCAGCAGGAGCATACCCATTCAAAAGCAGCTGGTCTATCTTGGTCTGTGTTTCTTTTGACACATCCCTGTGCTTCAGTGCTGAGGCAGCATGAATTGGGTGGTTGTGGTGGAATAAAAGGTATATCTTGGTAGGGTGCTCCAAACGGTGTGGATCTTTGGTTTTCCATCTAAAATATCAGAATAAGTATCCATCTAAAAATGAACATATATAAACAGATAAATGAAATAAACTAATAAAATACCATAAAAAGTAAGAAAAGAATCTGATGATGGTTGACTACTATGTAAATGCTGAAATGTGGATACATTTGTAGACTGTAGACAACTTTAGAAAGGAGGTATTTTCTTAACAAGACTTCCTAATATGACAATGTTTTAAGTACATATAACGGAGTAAGAAGTTCACCTCCTCCCACAATCATATCGCTGTCAAGGTTTGTCAGCTTGGCAACCACTTATATTTATTTGTGCATGCATACAATGAATGTTGGAAAAAAATAGTTGCCACATTGAGAATTAACTATCATGCATTAAGATTTACAGACTTAAACATATTTACACAATGTGAACAAAGAGAAAATAACTGATACACAAGCCATATACTACCAACCTGCTGACGACTGGATTGTTTACGGTGACTTGTAACTTAGCCATGCAGCTTGTGTTTTTTGCTGCTCCTCCGGCTATCTGCTTTGGAGGAACGTGATTTCGTATTATGTTGACAGCGGTACTCTTCCTGTGTATAAAAAAAAACAAACAAGGAAAGTGAGGACAGTTACTATTTACTTTGTCTGTTAACATGAACCTATATCTATAATTCTTAGTCATTTATTTAGTATCTGGAAGGATTGCTCTTGATCAGTATTAAATGCCACACTACAATGCCATAAATTTCAAGCTGGTGTACAACTGTACACAAATAAAATAGAACTTAGTTTTTTAAATGTTGAGTCTAGATATATCAATGACAAATGCTAACTGGTATTTGGTTTATCTTAACTATCATGTGACAAACATGGACTGCTTCTGGAAAATGTCCCTGTTTCTCCTCCTGCTCCTAACCTTTAAGACAAGCACTGGTTTTCTCAGAATTGCGACAATCGTTTTCATACACGGAATTACATTTGCTATTGCACAAAAAGAGGCTGTCAGTGAATCAGTGTGTACAATTGTGATAGCAATGTGATTTGTGTATCTACTGCTATAGTAAAAGAAAGAAATCAGTATTTGGATTTTAATAGTTACATTTCATATAAAATGTATAAAAGAATGTTTTGTGCTGTAGGATACTCAGTGCAAAAACTGCCAAAACAGGTAATCAGTTATTAGAGAAAAATGTGAAAAAAGATTTCAAGGCATTATGAAGGATTATAAAAGAATGTCTGATAAAATACTGTACAACAGTTAGGGTTGCACTAAAAATTGTTTCCTTCGTATAAGATCTAAAAGGTACAACAAAAGAAGTGGGAATATTATTATAGTCAGCTTTTCTTATTATTATACTGTAACATTACAATAAATTTTGAAGGCAAGAAGTTTATTTTCTACTAGCTAAATAAAGGCAGTTTGTTTTAACTAAGAGTCTACCTAATTGCATTATTTTGAAATGTATGCATGACAATGTGAAAAAGCACTCATTAGTTTCAGTCTCAAACTAGCTTTCAATTTTCTAGCTGTTACCAAAACTGTACTTTGAAAGATAAATAAAATGCACTTTTGACCATCAAAGATGGCTTTTAAAGTTTATACCCATACATCTGCTACTGCAACTTGTCTTACCTTAAACAGTACTTTTTTCTGTACACCTGGGTGGCTCCTTTCAGTACGCCAAGTTGTCTTTGTTTTTGATTCAAACGTAGCCTTCCAATTAACAGCTTGTTCTTGTTCTGTTATGTCTGCCCTTATCACTGCATCAAACTCTGTCTCATTTCCTTTACAGCTACAGATGATGTAGTTATGTGCTTGTGGCAGGATCTCCTGAGAAAATTTCCGTTGCATTATAATTTCAAAATGTATTCAATCTATGTCAATGAACACACATATGCTTCATTTCTAATTCACTGATCAGCAGCGACAAGCACTCTACATCTACCATTTAATTAATGATTATCTTTTGTTACAAAATGCACAGTTCTTGACAAGCGAAAAGAAGACACCAGCACTATCCCAACTGTTTAAAAAAGTTTTAAAAGTGCAAAGTTAAAAATCATCAAGAAGAGTAAACAGTTACCTTTAGTGTAACCAATACTCTTTCTTCAATCACTCTTTCACCCAGTACAAGAGAAAGGCAGGAGTTATTGTTGCAAACAGAGACTGCCATGGTACACGTTTGTGTTAATTTCTGCTCGCGCGCTTTCCGCTTTCGCAGGGACGAGGTCAAGGTCTGTCATCGTAGCAACGAGTTCGCGCATGCGTAGAAAAGTCAGTGCAGGAAGTCGGTGGGAAAAAAATAGTCGCAACCGGCCCCAACGTGGTATGGCCGTAGGCGAATGCTGACTATTTAGCAAACTTTATAAAAAAATTTTAAAAAGTTACACTCACACTAAAAGTTCAAGGTGTGCCTACAGAACTTCACGAGCACATCCCCTAGACTGGCCTAGAGCAAAGAAACAAACCAGAAGGTGACCGTTAAGTCCAATGCAGACAACAACCGCGCCACCCTGACCCACATGACCGCATACGTTCCATCATGGACGTAGATATAGGTGGGCTGATGTCTGTATGCCGAGACTCACTGTCGGCCTCTTGCGAAGTGATCCGCGGTCAGTCTCGGCGAGCCTCTGGCCGGCCGTACTTCCGGAATAGCAGCGCGAAAATGGAATTTAATGAGACGTTTGATATAAACAATATAATTACCGTAACTGTATTGCTTGTTTGCACTTTTAACAAACTCGTATCTATTTAGAACACAAAAGTATTTGCTTCACTAGTCGGAAATCTTTCGTATGAAATAATAAATAATATGAATCGCATTTAAACTTCTAGATCTATAATCATGAAGTGTTCGCATATATATGCTTCACCTCGGTCTCTCGCTTTTATATACAATCGGGTATTTCGTTGGAAAGCACTAGGCCTTGTCGCGTGTTGCTTGCTGCGGGTGTACAGTCGAGGTATGGGGGCCCGGAGGGGGGTTGCCTGAGGGGGAGGCGCGGTCGCCTTTCGCTCTGCTGAGGCAGGTAATGGATCCGCATCGGGAGACACCATAAGTCAAGCGCTTACCTGATGGGGTCTTTTGTTGCGGGGCCTGACCTCAGTGACGGGACAGTATGGCGAAAACCCTATTAGCGAGGGGAGGACGGAAGTTTCCCTCTCCCCAGAGCCGGGCCTGAGTTATTTGTGTTGAGACCCCGGGGTCGGACCGGCAGTGTGAGAGGAGAGCGTCGGTGCGAGGAGATGTTGATGTACCCAGGGCTTGCTGTGTGCTTCCCTGTGTTGGTGCGTCCCTCCCGTATCTCGAGCCTTCTGTGTGGCGCTCAGGACTGGGCTGTGTGCCTTGATTCTCCCCGGGGTGGGGACGTGTCCTGGAGCAGTTCCACCTTCTCCTGCGTTTTCTGCGTGCGGCAGAATGAACGCGTCATGAGCCGAGTGGGTGAGTAGTTGGAGCTTCCTGTCGCCATCTTTTCTAGCTAGTGGCTAGCCGGCCGGTGCGCAAGAGTGAGAAGTGCGTGAGACAGGCTGAGAGATTTTCTGTATGGACTTATGTGCTGCATCTGTATTTTATTGGAATCTCTATTGGGGTAGTTATGATGCGCTAGCATCTGAGACTTTGCTAGGGTATTCTCTTTGTGTAGGTAAAGTTTCGCGTCTGTCATAGCGGACGACGCTGTTGTTGGTTTTAGTACAAAGGGCGCTTGAGAGGCCAGCCTTGTGATGTTATATGCATGACGGTAGAGTACGTTGTTCATGCACACCACTTTCAGCAGGCTCAAACACCCGCTCACTCAACCTATTGGGGTGAAACGGCAAACGCGCGGACGGAGGACTAACGGACTGCAGTCGGCCAGCCAACTGCGTGTACCTGTGTGCGAACAGACCTGCGCCGAGGTGTCAGCGGGCTTGACAATAGACGAGGACGTGACCCCGTGATTAACCTGTGGCAGTGAGAAGCAACTCAGGCAGTGGCCCGGAAGGGGGGACTAGTGGGTGTGCCGTGGGGGAAGTTTGTGTCGCGTCGGACCACACGGACACCATCAGTAGAGGGGCGTGGCTAAACGCTCAGTTGTGCGTTAGTGGTGGGACTCCCCACTGTGTGGTTTTACTTTTCTTTGTTTGTTTTTTTTTTGTTTGTTTCTTTTATATATATTTTCTCTTTCTTTGTTGGGTTGGTGGTTGCATCCTGCGGCCGCCAATAAACTTTAGTCTTGTAGTGTATTTTTGTGTATGTGTTTTATGTTCACTGAGGAGTGATTGGCTTTGTTGCTCGCGGCGGGCGCGTGGAAGTTTGTCTGTGTTTGCGAGTGTGGCTGTGAGAGAGCGAGTCCAGCGACGCCCGGTCGCGTTACGCGACAGGCCTATTCATCTACAGCGAGCTTTTAAAAACAATAAGAAGAATATTTAATCAATACACTTCTCAAGTAATTTAATGAATGACGCGATTATTAATAACTAAATTTTTTTTTAAATGGTCATATCCTGGTACACGGACTTTTCGCCGACGGACGTTTCGCTGCCGGACGTTTCGGAGCCGGACGTTTTGTCGACTGGACGTTTCGCCGCTGGACGTTTCGGAGCCGGACCTTTTGCCGACCAGCGTTTCGCCGCCGGACGTTTCGGCGCGGGGCACTTCATTTCGGCATTTCACGAGGGACCTTTAACCGAAGTCAAGTGTGGGACGCCCCTTAGCTCACACATTTCTCTCGCCATTGTATCAATGTATCAGTGAACTCTCTCTCACTATCCCTCCTCATGTGAACCGTTAGCTCACACATTTCTCTCGCCATTGTATCAATGTTTTTTCTCAAAGCTGTTGCGCATAATCTGTGACAATCAAAGTGAACTGTCTGTGAAGTCTGTGTGTAAAATTTGTTTGAAATAAAGAATTATTGTGTAATCTAGTAGTTACTTTCATTCTTTGAGAAGTAAGTAAGCTCTCTCTCTCTATGACATAATGCGGCGAAACGTCCAGCGGCGAAACGTCCAGTCGACAAAACGTCCGCACACGCATATCCTTGGCTATGTGAAAATTGTCGCCTTTTAGTCGCGAACTATAGCATGAACAGGACAAAGAAGAGCAAGAGGTAAATAAGATCAGTGCCTTTTTTAATGCACTCTTCTTCCAAGTGCCTTGAACAAATCTTGGCTCTCAATAGATTGAAACTTGTGTCTGATCACGAATTAATAGACACGTTCGTGGTCTGATCTAGCGGCCTGTAGCATGAATGAGAGCCGCTCGCCACTTGTCTTGATCTGTCGATATTCCTGCTCGCGGAAGCGGAAAAAAACTGACACCGAACGATTTGATACTTGCAGTTACATTCTACCAGCAGCAGTATCAACCGCCTTTTGTGCGTTTCTTTATTGTTGCTACTCTTGCAGACTTTGGTGACATAGCCATTGAAGTCATTCGCTAAACCAGGGGTGGGCAAATAGCGGCCCGCCAAGTGGTTCTCTGCGGCCCGCAGAAGCCCTTTAATTGGCAACACACACAAAATATTACCGAAAACCGAGTTCTAAAGAAGATTTGTGGATTTTAAGGAGATGGAATCAAAATTCAACATATTATCATGTCCTTTTTCTGTTCATGTTGATGATGCACCTGATGAATTACAACTTGAACTGATACACCTTCAATCAAATCATGCATTGAAGGAAAAGTTTTATTCATATATAACTGACGTATGAAGATGGCGGATGGGTGGTACCTACTTTGTTTTCGGTCCTGCCTGATGGATTATTGCTGCTTACCGAGGCTTCGCTGTTGACTTTAATTTGTAGTGTGCCTGGCTGCAACAGCTTGGATGTGCTGTTCTTTCATTCTGGTGACCTCGGTTTTGGTTCTGTTATGTGGGAGATGATCAGTGGTGACCGTTCTGTGCAGATTCATCTTTACTTTCGTTCAATGGATTGTTTGTCGTCGTTCTGCTTCAGATCGCTCATGTGTGAATATATGTGATATACTGATATACTGATATACTGATCTGCGAGTGAATTTTCTCCGAGTGTGGTGCCTGCAGACGGTGGTTGTGGATATGTGGTCTTATTTTCCTTTATTCACATTTATTTTTGTCTGTGCTTCAGTACCTCGTCCGCTGCGTTTCTACGTCATAGTAGATTGTCGTCACTGCTGACATCACCGCGTGACTTCGAACTATATCACTGACTCACTTCATGCTGTGCTTTTGACCTGTGTATATCCAACACCAGGTTATTGGCAATTGTTATCCTTTCCGTCCATCCGTCCATACTTCCTATACTTAATAACCATCGTACACGTCACAAAAGGGGCGCTTCACACGGGGCGACTCAGACGCGTGTGTTCAGCTGGCATAGTTTTTACGTTTGCTCACCTGTTTCAGCACTGTTGGAGGGACTATTTTTCGTTTTGGAAGTTTTATGAAGATTCAGGATGCGTGCTGTGTTGCTGCTGGATGGTTTGGTGGTGGTGGCAGTTGTTTTCTGTGCATTCAGAGTTGGTGTTGTTGTTGGCACACCGGGTCCACATGGCGACCGATCTCCAGACGCTCAATCGACATATTTCTCACGCCCAAGTATCTGCCACGTGAGTTTGGACTGGTGTGTATCAATGTTGTGTATGCGCACCCAACAGCGACATTGTCACGCGCCGCCACGGAGATCGCCGAAGTTGTCCGATCGCTACAGTCACTTCGCCCAGATGCTCCTAACTTTGTACTTGGTGATTTTAATGACTGGGGTTGTACGATCTGCTCTGCCTGCTTTCAAACAATATGTAACTTGTAATACCCGTCTTGATGGTGACCCCGATCGTTGCTACGGCAACATTCCAATGCATTCAAATCCATCCAGCTCCCTCAAATCGGTCAGTCCGATCACAACGCTGTACGTCTTATTCCTGCCTACTGAGTAGATTATGCAAACAAACTGAATGCATTTTATTGTCGCTTTGAGAGGGATGATGGTGGGGAGGAGTTATTTAATGTGATTTCTGCACTGGAGGAGAGAGTAGGGGAGGAGCAGCATGGGAGCGAATTGGATGACTTTGTGATTAAGGAAAACGCTGTTTTATCCCTTTTTAGACGGGTGAATGTGAGGAACGCATGTGGCCCTGAGGGTATTTGTGGAAGAGTGTTGAAAAACTGTGCGACTCAGCTGTCTGGTGTTTTTACTCAGTTGTTCTCTTGGTCTGTACAAGTGAGTACTGTACCAAATATCTGGAAAAATCCATCATTTGTCCTGTTCCTAGAACCAAAAACCTCTATTGCCAGTTGTCATACCACGTCATATAATTTCTCCTAGTGAGATAATAAAGTTCCATTGAATTGAATTATTCCCTGTCACTGGTTGAGTTTTATAAGTGCCTCTCCAACAAATCATTTCCTTGTTTAAGAGTATTTGCTGCCCAGCTATTTTCAATATTTGGTTCAAGTTACATCTGTGAGCAAAGTTTTTCCTGCATGAATATAAACAAGTCAAAGAACAGGTCATTGCTTTCAGATGCAAACTTGCAGTCAGTTATGAGAGTATCTACCAGTAATTTTGAGCCAAATTTTAAAAGAATTGTTCAGCAAAATTGTATTCAAAAACATTTTTCTCATTAAATTGGTGTGTGCTTAATTGTTCATTCTGGTTTTATATTTATTCCTACAGTGTTACATATTTCATGTGCTCATTATTAAATAAATGCGTTTGTTTACAATTTGGCGATTTTACGTGTTTTTGTATTCAATTACAAGGTGAGGCCCTCGGACTAGTCATGACCCAGCAATGCGGCCCTCGCAGCAAAAAAGTTTGCCCACTCCTGCGCTAAACCATGGTAGGCTTACCGGAAGTTCTGAGGTCCCGATCGCCTCGTTCTAGCAGTTAAGTGAAAAAAAAAATCGTCTGCCATCGGTCCAGGGGATCTACGTTCATGGTTCCATGGAGACAACCCGAGCTCCTCTGTACCCTCAAGTCCCACCATCTGCACGACCCACGATCAAGGAGCGCCATGCCAAAGACAACCAGCTTAGTACAGCTATAGACTGCGCCCTAGGTGACAGCCTAGCTTTCCTAAAAGTTCTCGTTTGTGTCTAGTTAATAAGTACTAAAGCTACTGAGGGCAGGGTTGTTTCCCTTGTTTATGCTCAGAAAAGATAAGTACCGTTTTGATTACGATGTTTCTTCTGTTTTTTTAGTGACAAACAAATGTAAAAATATGGTACAACATTTAAAATGTAAGTGTAATTAGAAAATTACAAAAAGTATTACAAAACTTGCAGTTATCTACATTAAAAGCTATTTAATTTGCATGCTATTCTGCTCAACCCGAATATCACAGAAAAACAGACTATACTGTTGTGAACGTTACTGAAGTATGTGCCACAGAATAGCTGTCACCGATTTCAGATGAATGGTATAGTCGTCATATATCCGACAGTTCCTCCCACGGAGGACTTCGGAAGTAAACTGAATGGCGACCATCTCGTTGATGCAGGTGGATGGCCCCGTATATCTCACGGGTCGACCTTCGACCCACTCCCCTGAAGGGGAAATAACAATTTAATGTCAAATAATAAAACTTGGTACCAATAAACATGATGTTACTCTTGATGACCCTTTGGTCATTGCAAGTGTCGTCTGCTCATATCGCTCGATCGCTCTCTTTTATCTCGGAACTGCTAGCACACTAGTACGTTTCACTGTATACATGAACATCCTATTACTTTATACATGAACATCTATTATGATTTTGAAAAACATGACCACATGTCCCTGTACAGTATTAGACTAGACACTCTGCCCGCAGGACCGCGTACTGCCAAGGCTGCCTCTGTATGGTGTAATGACATGTCTCTCTATTTTTTATTTTTTTTTTTTTTTTGTGGCAGCATCTCATACCGGAGAAGTGTCTGCATCCTCCAAAAAGCAGAAGATACATTGAAATGAGAAGCAGATGCTTCTGACAGTGCTTTTATAAAACGAAAACCAGTCCCAAGAAAGATATCGTTAGTGATTCTCTTCTTTTGTTTGTCATTTGCTTCCTTTTTTTTTATACAAACAACTCAACAAAAAAAATCATGATCATGACACGCTTTTGTGATTTGATATCAATTTAGCTTTTTTATAAGCCCTTTCTATGACAAGAATAGCACATCACCGGTTCGGACCCCTCTGAGGCAAACAGCCTCACGATTAAAAAGTGTTTAGATTATTATTTCAGAGGTCTAGGTGGATTGGATTGATATCATGATTCAAATGTCGGATAATTCTGATCATATCTAGTGTAGTACTTCAACATATCCAATCAAAGAAAAAATTGTCATAATTTGTTGTTGTTAAGCTTCGAAAGAAACTAAGGAAAAGTATGTGAGAGCTGCATCACTTTGCTACTTCATTGTATATGCGAATTGACAATACAAAACATGATTGTTTTATTCTATATTAGCCGTGAATCTGTAGAGAGAATGCTATAATAATGAGAACCTCAGTGTTTGTTTTCTATCGCTACGAGCATCGTATAGCCCTGTCATGAGACTCGTCACAGCAGACATCTAGAAGCAGACAAGCACTCACCCGATGGGGTAGAAGGGAGCGGGGGGCCTTGCGAAGAAGGAGAAAAAAACCCCGATGTGCGTACACATCAGCCCTCACAATTCGTCGCGACCCTGTGAGGTAAGACCGACTTACAAATAGCACACATACTGCAACCTTGGAACAGATTTCCTTTAGTTAGTCCCTCCTTCCCTTCTTCCCCTTCGAAAGACGTGACATCATTTTCACGGCCCACCACCCCTCTCCTCCCTCATAGGCTTATCTGTGACCTCATCGTGACATGCCTGCAGTCACGTGACATCTCGACCCTGAGAGCGCGGCCACCACATCGCTTTTTAAACGCCGCTGGGAATTCGTGACAACAAACAGAATCAGTCCACGCTGCCGCTCAGCCTGCAGCCACAGGATCCACCTTTCACCTGCTGTCATCATCAGGTCAGGTACTTCCATCTCTAGTCTAACATTTATTTCCTTATTATCAGTTTGTTTGCTTTCGTTCACATTACCTGGCCAGGCTCCAAAGCGTACATCGTTGGGCGTCGCGTAAACAAATCGATTCGTTCGATTGTTTTTCTTTTGATGTTGTTTTGGGATTATTATTTGATTTTATTTTTTGTCCAAAACGAGTGTGACAGCTGCCACCTATTCAGATGAATACAGTTTGATCGATGAAATGTTATTTTTTTTAATTCTTCGTTATCTTCACTGTCATTCCCCGCATTACCCTCCGGAATAAATAAAGTGTTGTCTTATTACCAATGAATACCGTTACTTCCACATGCAAAACTGAAGACGATTAAATTCCAAAATTTCTTAATGAATCTCTTGCCTAAATTATCGTTATCATTGTACAAGCTGTACGTTATGTTATGAGATCAGGTCGTCGACATTCTCAAATACCTCTACATGCTTTTTGTGTTTACTTACAGTATTAACATGATTAAGAGTAGGTTGCAGGAGAGTCCGAATATTTTTTTCCCCGTAGAAAAGAGACTATGATAAAAAAAATCTCTGTGCGAAGGTGTTTTTTGTTTTTTTGTTTGTTTGTTTGTTGTTGTTGTTTTTTTTTTTTTTTTTTTTTTTGTAAGATTTGAGTCAAATTTGCGTACGAGAAGAGAAGCAAATGCTTCACTGGTGTGGTGGTGTTTACATGTGTTATCTTTGTGTTGTCAGACGTGCTCGCTGATTCCACGATATCCGCTTCACACACGGATGCTATGCTAAAGCTCACTGCAGACATTAAGAGAATTTTTTCGCCTACATTTAGTTTATTGACGGGAAAACCTGCCACGTGAAACACTAGGACACTGACAGTAAAATGAGGAGGAATTTGTGTTAATTGAGTATCATCGTAGCAATACACAGTATGTGTGCGTGTGTGCGTGCGCGCCGTGTATCTTCATTCTGTATCATGGAAGAATGTGTTAATGAGTAAGGAAAGGAGCAACCGCAGGAGAGGGAGAGAGAACGGAGACAAGGCTTTCGAAGGTTTCCTGAACATTCTGTGGCCTTCACCCCTGGTAACACTGTACACAGTATTCACACAAGTCTGGTTCGCCGGGTTCCCACTGCCGGCTATTTTTATCCTTCCGCTTGATTTATTATGTAAACATTGCAGCATCTTTTAAGTAATATCGACTGTGTCGAATATTACGGGCCATATATTGTTTTAGGTTCTATACAACATCATTATTTCAGTTTCTAAAAACGAAATTGGCAAACCAGTAAACAAAAGCAAAAGCAAAACTAAAATCTGTAAATAAGTCGCTTTTTATTGGAAATACCGTTTTGCGCCTTGGAGCAGTGATGTCATGACTGGTACTGTACGGGTGAGTACCTGCCGTTTGTGTATGTTTGTGTGTTGTGGAAGGGTTTCCTGCGGGTGTGCCTTCAATCATCGTGTTTGTGTGGCCAGTAGAGGTCTGGGGGTCACGTGACATTTCGAGGAGGGGAGAAATCTCTGTGACGATGGAAATATCCCAAGGTCGCCATCAACATTTTGAGAGGAGATGTTATTGAGACCTAGGTGTCTTCTCACGAGCCCTCGGAGGAACGGTGCTATAAAACCCCATCACCCTCCAAATGAAGTGCATTATGTTGTGGCGGAGGAGGCATGGACGAACAGATTACACACAAACTGGACAAGTAGCCTGTGACGACTGTCCGGACAAACTAATGATTTCAACAAGCATCATACAAAAAGGGTAAAGGGCTACAATTATTTTATTTTAGTAAGCAGTCAAAACATTTACCAAAAAATGTTTAAAAGCAACTGTGTAGTTTTTTTAATTATCACTATGTACTTACTGCGAAGATGGAAATTTCCATTTCGCCCTTTAGAGCTGAAAATGAAAATGAGTGTCCTTTACCAGCGACCCTGCTGACGGACGACGGAATTTTCCGGTGAGCTTTCACGTAAACAAAACGGGCAACTTTGAATTCTCCATTAGGCATGCTTAGTGGGTGGAGATAGACTGATAGAGGTTGAAAACTACAGTAGACAGCGCTAGAGCATGGCAGCTTTCTGTCTCCATCCTAGTGGCATGTACGTGCATGAGAACTTGTGTGTGTTGCTATACGAAACAGGGTGTAGGGTAGATGAACAGTGTGGGATAGAACAAATGTTTGTCACAACAGTACGTGGGTAGCAGACATACCAGGCCCACCAATTTATGAACCAAGGGACGTGACTCTGTCTCTCTCGCTCGCTCTCTCGCTCTCTCGCTCTGTGTAAACGGCGGTAACTGTACATGTTTACTTGTTTAAAGAAATGGCTATTTGTATTGAGTATTGATAGATAAGTAACTCCAGAGATGATTCCATGTGTGTAAGCCTGTGTGTACAGAACCTTCTGTCTTTATATTTGTGTCTATTCGTGTGTGGTAAATGTGTATATATGTGCAAATATACTATGTATGTGTGTATAGATATATACAGCAGCACTAGCACATGCAGATTTTCGATACTCTAGGACTCGGATAGCTATATTTATGCTAGCTAAAATCCAGTGTACATGATCGCGAATGTCTTCCTAAGTCGTAGAAGACGACCTTGACCTTAGGACTGGGAGGATAAGTACAGGATAAGTAACTTTCCTACCGGCAGGACAGGTCTAGTATGGAGATAAGACTCCTTGGCGCTGGATCGTATCTGAAACCCTTCTTATGCCATCTCTTATCGTCTCACATGGCAAAGCAGTAGCTACGAGTAAGTACAATTTAATTTACCTGAGACTAGATATCCATTTCACTAAAGAGATTTCAAAAACCGCGACCTTACAGGTGTGACTGCATTTCTAATCAAAGAGCAGTGTGTCTGGAAATATGACCTCACCTTCCAGTGACCTTTCTTGCTAGCGGTAAGATATATCATTATAAAATTTAAATGAAAGCTCTTGCGCGCGCACGAACGCACGCAACACAATAGACAATTGTCTGACATAGTTTTTATTTTCAAAGAAAATGCATTGAAGACACAAGAGATCTGACTTCTTTATGTGATAGCTCTGGGGATCAAAGGTCTGCATTAATGTGTCTCAGGACTGTGATGCGTCACATGCTTCTTTCTCCCTCCTCGCTTTCTCTCACTCTTCTTCTACTACTGCTGCTACTGCTACAGATACTCTAGCTGACGACCCAGTCGGATGTAGGACAATTATTCTCTTCTCTCGTAAACAGACTATCGCAGGTCTGTGTCCCATTAATCTTCGTCACTACCAGATAACTGCAAGGCCTCCAGAATATTATTTTCGAAAGAGCGCTTAATAGAATCATCAGGTTAAAATAAATAATCGAGGACGCAAGATAAGAAGTTACCTTAACGGTGTTTCTGATTACAAGAGGACACTGGACAGGTAGCAAATAGATTGTTGGATGGTCTAGTGCTGTGATGTCACGGACACATTCGCGGCCACATTGTTAACCCAGTTCCAATGTGTTATTTTTTTAATGCAAGGTAAAGGTCGTCCCCTAACTCTTTTAAAAAATACAGTTTGTGAAGTGATTCTACCTTCATCAGCCGTCTGTCCATTCCCGAAAGCTGGGTCAACTAGAGGAGGCTCATACAGGTATCGAACCGACGTGCCTTTCGGTCTGGATGCCTTAAGGCTTTTCGCTTTCCCAGTATAGAGGGGCTCGCAATACTGGGCTAGGCTATGGAAATGAGTGTGATGACGCTTGTATTGTGCTTCACGTGATCTTTCCTAATGATGGCATATTACTAGGTGATATTTTTTCTGCTTTGGGTGTATAATACAAAGGCCTCGTCGAAGATGGCGCTTAAAACATTGTTTTAGAACATGGAAAGGAAAAAGTAAATTCTTTGAGTGGCTTTGCCCTGAAGGATTTATTTTGGATGAAAGTGTGATGATCGAGACCAGTTGTTCTTGTCTTTATGGAGAGTCGATCTGGGGTATTGTTTTACTTTCGTCTTAACAGCTCGTTTATTAAGAACAGTCGTTATAAAATTTATAAATATCAGTCACGTGTGTGATTTGTGTGCTATTGGCATTGCGAAAAAAAAAAACCCTTGATATTTTTATGACTATTTCACTAACACCTCTCTGCAGGCGCTGCTACCAGAGTGAACTGTTGCTGTGACCAGTCCCTTTAGGTTACCACGTGATCCTCGCACAAGATGGAGCTGCCTCGTTCCCGACTAACCGGTGCGGATATCGGTGTGCTCGTCAGCTATTTCATCCTCGTCATCCTTGTTGGCGTATTTGTAAGTGATTTCTGATCCTTTCTTGTTAAAGAGTAGCTGGAGAAGTTTTCTCCCACACCTTTGTGTTGCATACGTGCGCTGATGTTTGTGGAGAAAGCGCTTTCATCCACAGGCGACATTACCGTGCGGAAAGTGAGAAAGGTTGTGGTAAGAGATGAATGGGTAAGGAGGGATAAAGATATGGAGCAAGAGGAGTGGGGTCACTTTTTGATGAGGCCACAAGTTGATTACTTTTTTTCCCTCTAATGTTTCTTGTTTTACCCAGATAGCATGCAAACGTTTTAAAAACGTTTTAAAAACGTTTTAAAAAATGTTTACATTAAAATTTTAAAAAAGGTTTGCAGAAAACGTTTTAAAAATGTTTATCATGCCCATCAAAGTAATGTTTTAAAAACGTTTTCTGCAAAATTTGTAAAACATTTTAAAAATATTTTTAAAACGTTTTATAAACATTTTTCTGTAAAACATTTTAAAAACATTTAATAAATATTCGTATGTAAATGTTTTAAAACGTTTTTTAAAATGTTTTTTAAACCTAATTTAAATGTTTCTAAGGACACGTTTTTAAACGTTTTAAAAATGTTTTGAAACCTAATGTAAATGTTTCACAGTTCACACATACTTTTCACAGTTTTCACTTCAAACATGGCATAAATGACGTACAGAGAAGATTTTCATTTGTTGTAATTAAAACATTTTCGTGTCGTTGGGAATAAACCCAGGAAGACATTTAATTATACAATAGCAAGTTACAAAATGGTGACCATTTGTGATAAAAATGAATAAATGATACTCAAAAAAGAGAAAAAAGAATATAAATTAATTAAACACCGACAAATCAATGCATAGGATTTTTCTTAAATTAATACTTTTAAAAATTTCAAATTTCAAATACTTAAAGGTGAGATGGTGCGGCACTGTGCTCTGTGCAGAGTGCCAAGGAATAATTAAAGTAAAACTAAACTTATAGACTTTAGATTTACAAAAAAACAGTGAATTGTAAATACAATGTGGTATGATGTACAAAATACACCAACAAAGTACAGTTACCCTGTTGTAGATAACAACGATGCACATTATCATCTCTACCCTTCTACAAGGAACATATCATTCCAATTAATTTAATAATATGAGAATTTCCATACCGTAAAATAAGGCTGAACAATTAAAAGTTCATGTATGTCTGGTAAAGTGGCTTTACGAAAAATGCACTTAGAACACTATCAGATCCACATGCCTTCATTTTAACATACTAAAACCTTTTTATATGTAATTATTAGATATCTCAAATATGAGACATTGTTGCTAAATATCAGCAAGCGTCCCAATTAGGTCAAGAGTGGCTTGGTGATAAGCCTGATGTTCCTTATGCAGCAAAGTTAGGCATACATGCCAGTGTAGAGAGTAAAAGGAGGCAAAGCACAGAAGTGTTATATGTGGGAGAAGCTCTTGAGCGTGGAGGAGAGCCAGGGACAAAGGACTGTCAGGACTGCCTGCTGTTGCCGTTGGAAGCGAATGGCTATGTGACCAGTACTGGCATTCGGCGGCTGTAGGTGGCATTGCAGTCATCGTAGACATTACGTGTATATCTCTAGACTTCTCTGTCGCTGGGAGAGGAGCGTCGCTCTCTGATACGGATGGCAGCTCGGGCGGTAAGGACGACGACAGGTAGAACAGCACTGTCTGCTGAAGCATTGGTCTCCACTCTGTGATGGCTCCTGCACTAACTTTATCGGAAGCCTCCATACACCACGTTCTTCCGTACAGCTTCTGCAGATAGCAAAAATGGGATTGTAGATTAAAGAAGCGCTACAGGTTTATAGATTAAAGATGGACTAAAAGAAGTCTCACACTATACATATTGTTTCAGTTTTATGGTGCTTATGCTTGTTCCCCATGTCTTTCCGTTTTTTACGCTAGTTTCACCCACAGAAGCACAATTACTACTGACAAGAGCTACAGATAATTTTCAACTGTAGAGCTAGCAATGAAAAATGTCAATTCATGTTATACAAAAATAAGCACTTAGATCTGCACTTCTCTTTTTTGTCAAAGTATGTGTAGACAATATATCATATATCTATACCTTTAATAATAATATACACTAACATTTATACATCATCACTTACTGTAGATCATGTAGATCATTTCAGTCCCTTGAAAGCACACATCTCTTCCTTTTGTCCTTTCCAGTTATAGTTCGAGCAACCTTGTCGGTCAGGAGTCGCCGCATGATTCTTTCGCACAATCCTTTGCATTCGTTCTACCCACACAGGAGAGGCTTTTGACTTGCAAATCATTAGAAGACAAGAAACATATCTGTCAAAAGTAGGCCACACATCATAAACAAGAAAGGGTGTAGTGAAAATATACATGGCTTTAATTATTTACAATTCAAGGGCAATACAAAAATTATAAACTGCAAAACTTTCACAAAAAGCTGACATTTAATGTTTCCTTCCCCAATAACCATAAAGTTTATGAGGCTGAAACCCTTGGAAACTGGATTTAAAATTTGACTTATTGTGTTCCACACTATATATGTATGATAGATTGACAAGAACTGATCATTCTCAATGAATTCCCTATAAAAACATAAGTTTTCAAAAATGTCAAGCTATGCTTAAAATTCCCTAATATTACAGATTATCATTTCAATCATGGCTTTAAACAATGACATCTGCTTTACGTACGAGTAATTCATGAAAGGAATCATCATCAAGGCGTCCATCCAGTTCCAACAGCTCTTGCTGTGTTCTAATCAGAAGGATCAAATCTTCTGGCAACATTCAGGCATCCTTTGCTGGAGCAGGCTGGTCTTTGCTTATCAGTGAATGAATCACCATATCTTTACTTCCTGTAGCATCAATTTCAATTCTCTGTCTTGTTTCAGAATGAGCCAGGCAAATGCTGCAACAGTATGAACATAGCACTGTGAGCAAGTGGACAATTAACTTTTATAGGTGAATAAAGCCAATCAACGGTGATTTGGGAGGCAGTAAGAAACTTGTATAACCAACACTATGTTCAACTTGAGATTGTGAAGGGAATTCACAACAAATTAAATAGGCAAAACAAAAAGCAAGAAAAGTAACCCATAATATAAAATTGTCTGAATTACCTTCATTAGACACTCTCTGGGTACCGCCTTTTACTGCTGCAGTTGTGAGGTCTGTCCCCTCTTGTACTCCTTGCTGAGAGTCACTACGTTGGTCACTGGGGTGCCTCACGTCGTGGGCAATATTCTGGTGGTTAGTGCATTTATCTGTGGGCATAAACGCTTGTTTTCCACTTGTGGTTGCAATGAGTCTGGCAATGGTCCTGCTGGCACTGCTGGATGCACTGATTTCCATCTAAAGTCGTCTTCTTCCTGGGCTGGGCTCTCTAGCCCTAACCTAATTAACAAGCATACCTATTAATAAGTGTGCAGTGAAATGACAATTATGAAAATTTAAGAATTTCTGGAGTAAAAGATTTAAGAAATAAAATAATAAATAATTCCTAGGCTATACCTATCATAATATCAATATTACCCTCATGAAAAATTGAAATGAACTGCAATACTGAAATCTGTACTGATCTTGTAAGTTGTTCTCCAAACCTAGGGATTCCCTAATCCCTGTCATTCTATAACTCAAACAAGACACAATGTGACTACTTGTTTCTCTTCTCTTCGATCTTTTCAACCTTTAGTGCTGTCAGCATCTGTTGTATCCAAGTTTGATGTATACTGGCTGTTATCCACTTTTCGTCTGGCAACCAAATACTCATCTGAAAGGGTTATTAATTTGTGAAGTTATAATAAACATCGAGAATAATGGCATGCAATGCTTTTACCACACAATATGAATTTCACATGACAAAATCAGTTAACTGTCTGTTCACTGAGATGTTAATGGTCATGCGGCTGTATGTTCCAGTCTGTAACCACAATAAACCCTAAGCAAGGTCTGCGTGGACTAAAGACACTAACACTACCTTAAAACCTTTTACAAAATAAATATGAACAATACTTGTAAACTTTATCAAGAGACTGACCACAAAAATATTAACCAGGCTGACGAAGTCATCAAACATCTAATCTCTATAATATACATATATATGACAATGAGTAAAAAAGTATAAAGTACCCTTTGAACCCAAAAATGCAAACAGCTTGAAGAGTCCAGGTATGTCTATCTGGCAGAGCTCCCTCCTTAAGGTGTTTTGTCAGCTCACTTGGTGGCCAGTATGCTAACCGTTTCGCGTGCTAAAAAATAAACAATCCTCTATGAACTCTTACCAGGGAGGCTAACTGTGTGTCTTATGGGAGTGTTGACGTTTGACTTCATCTGTCATATTTCCGTCAGAGATTATGACTGCATAAATTTTTATACACTGTTATACTCAAGGAACTATGGTAAATACAGGGAGGATAGCATGAATTTGTTCAGCTGAGATATGATTGTATTGACTGCAGTTTGCTTCTGTGGCATGCAATGTTATAATGTCACGTTATTTAATGTTATTAAAAAACTCTATCATCCTTAAGTAAATTTTAAGGACATGTAACACAAATTTACACCATAATGAGAAATGATTACACAATACCAGGGGTACCATTTCAGCCATAGATAACGTTTTAGCAATGAATTCAAGCAAGCAGTTATTACAGGATGCTTTTGTCCAACAAGGCAAGAAGTACTGAAAGTGAACTGTTGGAAATGTTAAATGTTGCGACCCAATATGCCAACTGTGTGGCCAAATCTGTATCTGTTTCACTGTCGCTGTCTGAAGATATCGCTGAATCAAACTGATCATCAATATAATCTTCAAATTCACTAAAATTAGATTTTCACAACATCATCATCATTATTTTCATCCAAATTGTATTTAGTCGGTAAATATTGCTGGCGTGATGTTATCAATGAGAGTTCTGGTGTCTGCTGGTTCGACCTGTTATTAATTTTGACTCTGTAGATCTAAAACTGTGAGCACCTTCTCTACGACACTGGATCGTGAATGTTTGTATCAGTGTGTATTGAATACATCTTTCTTCTTTCAGTTCTGCCAACTCTGCTTTCTACAAGTTTTATTAACTTTTCTCCGCTTCGTCCAGTAGGACGACATGATGTGAACTATCAGCTGCCTTAACGTATTAGATTATGTACGAGCGCTCAATTCAGACAGTAAACTTTGACACATCACACCCAATAAGCAGACATTAAATGTGTGTTGTACTAGAACACGGTATATAGCGTTTTATAATTAAGAACCTGAAGTACGTGTATGGTAAACAAAGAGAAAAGATTACAACCTTGGTTTTCAAACATACAGTTGATCAGCAGAGAAAATGTCGCGCCGCGTGGAATCATGGGAGTACGTGCATCCACAAGAAGAATAGCAAATGTTTAGTTACGTAGCATTGATGTTTTAAAAACTGCAATGATTTTAAACTATCAAACCTAGTCATAAGACAAATATAACAAAGTCTTTAAAAAAGCTTTTTGGTGAGGATTTTCAGTATCTACACCGTGGACTGGCTCTAAAATTCCACAGGAGAAGCGAATGCCCGCGAATCAAATAGTGACGTCTTTTAAAAAATTACGTCATGACGCAGCAGCCATAAAGGTTAACATTGTAAACGTTTATAAAACATTTATTTAACATTTTTGTTTTAAATGTTTTATTTTCAAACATTTTAAAAATGTTTTTAAAATGTTTTACTTAAAAATGTTTTTTTGGTAAATGTTTTTAAAATGTTTTTAAAACGTTTTATCTAAAACGTAAACCTTATTACAACCATGTAAACGTTTTTAAAACGTTTTTAAAATGTTTTCATGCTATCTGGGTAGAGTCCTGCTGGGGCCAATGTCCATACATTTCGCGCAGTCCTCAAAAATATCTTAACATCATATGACATATGGAGATTTCATATCCTTTTGCTTGTTTTAGTTTCTTTCTCACTCTTTTTCTCTCTTTATTTCTCTCCCTTTTCCTTTCCGTTTTCTTTTTTTTTTTTATCCATTCTCATTTCGTTCCTTTCTCTTTATTTCTTTCTTATTCTTTCTCTTTTTCGTTCGTTCCTTCTCACTTCCTTTCTTACTTTTGTATGTCTCTTTCTTTCTTGCTCTCTTCTCTTGATCTTTTCTCTTTTTTTTTTCTTCTTCTCTCTCGTTCTTTATTTTTTCTTTCATTTTTGTCTTCATTCCTTTCTTGCTATCGATCACATGTTGATCATCATAAGTATATCTCGGAAGACAAGACTTTAAAAAAATATGTTTACTGTTTTATGAATCGTCGCATTGAATTAACTGAGATGATGTCCAATTGACTGTGCAGGCCATGTGGCGAGCCAACAGGGGAACTGTCAGTGGTTACTTCCTGGCTGGCCGGAAGATGTGGTTCTTACCTGTAGGTACATATGACTGCTATCCTTAGGTTTAAAAGTTCGTTTTTAAGTGAGAGCTTACCTGTGTGCGCATATTAAAAAAAAAACAAAAAAAAACAAAACAAAACAAAACAAAAAACAGAAACCCGAAAGCAAGACAGCTAAATTTGAAACACTTAGCTTTTGTTTGTTTTATTTTGAAGCACCCTTTGTGTTGGAATATCTGAATCGTTTCATCCAGTAATACTTGGACCACGACGATTAGAATAATTGTGGCTACTGTCCAGCATGACTGTCACCTTTAATACTCAAATGCAGCTGAGGTTTCACTGTCGGTCTAAGTATCAGTAACATGAGAAATTGCGAAAATTATTTCAAACACTAGCATCGATTTGCTTCTAATGCGACTGACTGACATATACGAAGGATGTATAACCAAAATAATAGCTGTATTAAAGTAGTTTTAGGTATTTCAGTAGTTTTAAGAAGACTGTATTTTTCAGATCGGTGCTTCGCTGTTTGTCAGCAACATCGGTACGGAGCATTTCATTGGTCTCGCCGGCTCCGGAGCTGCCAGTGGCATCAGTGTTGGAGCCTGGGAGCTAAATGTTAGCCTCGCCTTTTCTCGCTCAGTCACACCTCAAGACTGTCTGGATTGCTGCTACTAATATAAAATAATTATCTATCTCCCCTTCCAGTTTTATGACAGTAGACCTCGTGAAGTGTTTTCTCGGGTGATCATATTTCTAGAATCTTCGTAATCATTTCCTTACTTTTGGCATCATGGCAAGGCTAGGGAATTCTGTTACTGCAGCTGTAATGGGGCTGAGAGTGTACAGCACAAGCCGCTAATTACAAAACTTTGTGATTTGTGTGTTCGCAGGCTCTACTGTTGCTGCAGCTCCTTGGCTGGTTGTTCATCCCTGTTTACATCGCGTGTGGGGTAAGGGCAGCAATTCTCACCGTCTTGTTAGAAAGTACCACTGATGGGGAGTTGCTTCCCTTGATGTGTAAGCTCAATGAAGTTGCATCTACACTGGCTGCATTTCTCTTGCCACACATACATTTCCTCTCTTTACATTCTCCATCTTTTTTTATTACTTGTGTTTCTTTCTTTGTTTTGGCCGTTTTTTTTATTTTGCCTGTTTTCTTTTTGTTCTTGTTTTATTTATTTTGATTAGCACTCTGACAATTGTTGAAACATCTTACAACCTGCTTCTACTTTAATTCGCTGCAGACTGATTGTTATGCGTGTGTCGTTGTCACTTGTATCACTGATAACTTTTAATCCTTAAAGGTAAATAAAAACTTCTTTGAAGACACTAAGACATTGTGTTTTAAAGAAATTCTTTTTTAAAGTTTTTTTTTATTCTTTTTGGTAACATTTCTGGTTTCTTTTTTTTCACGGCAGTATTCTGAAAATAACATTGATCTCAGCTAAGTATTTATGATTTTTTTAATATAGTGCCATAAGACATGATAGATAGAGTAGATATAAGATCAACTTCTTACATATTTATTTTTCAAATATCGTCAGCATGTGTATACGTGTTGTTGTTTTTTTTAATTATTATTATTTATCTTTGGTGTATATCCTAGTCGTAAGTTTTTATATTTCTAACCCTTTGAATTGTCTGCAGACATACACCATGCCTGAGTACCTGTCCAAGAGGTTTGGAGGGCAGAGAATGCGGATATACTTCGCCTCCCTCTCTCTCATATTATATATCTTCACTAAATGCTCAGTAAGGGAAACTGGTGTGATGAGATTAAGGAACTTCTGTCTGTCTGTCTGTCTGTCTGTCTGTCTGTCTGTCTGTCTGTCTGTCTGTCTGTCTGTCTGTCTGTCTGTCTGTCTGTCTGTCTGCCCTAACAGTTATGAAGTAACAAATTTATCCAAGAGTGGCCTGACCTGTCTTTCACTACATTGCACTGATACAACTGAACTGGGATACTAATTACTACGTGTCCACTCGACTTATCAGGACTAATGATGATAATGATGGTGATGCACATAAACTTCAGACACTGTCGCCAGAGCAAAATATCTAACATGAAGGTTAGAATAGACTATTCTAAGTTTTATGTTGCATGTTCAGGTTGTGTGTATTTGAGCAAAGTGGCAAGTGTTACCTAAACTGTTGACTAATGCGTGTACTTGGCTGTTGGCCTCACGCAGGGCGACCTCTACACCGGGGCACTGTTCATCCAGCAGTCACTTCAGTGGGACCTCTACGTGTCCATCGTCATTCTCGTCTTGCTGACGGCCGTTTTAACCATCACAGGTGAGACGATCAAGGTGTGACAGCATCCTCCATCTTAAGAGAAGAGGCAAGGCGGAGATGAGTAGGGCGGAGTGAGCAGTGCACGTGCACCGCAAGACAGCGGATGATCTATCCGTTCGTCTGAGATGATTGTAACTTGTTTCGGAATAAAGTGAGTTAAGTTATTGACCGTACATACAGTTATGGAATATTCTTACAGGTGGTCTTACTGCCGTTATCTACACTGACACCTTGCAGGCATTCCTCATGATCGGAGGGGCTGTCTACCTTATGGTCACAGGTAAGGATTTTTTCTTCTTTCTGTTTTTCGGATTGGTATAGACAGGAATTAATGTAGTAACTATATGTGCTGTCACTTTAAAACTGATTTGTGCTCACCTGTCGCTTTAAACCCCGTCTGTTCTTACGTGGTCTGTACTTACCTGCAGGCTTTCAGGCTGTGGGAGGTTTCGAGGGCTTGCTGCAGAAGTATCCACAAGCTGTCCCGACGAACGAGTCAGCCATTGTCCCCAACACCACGTGCCACTGGCCGGACCCACAGGCCTTCCGCATGCTGCGGCCCATCGACGATAACTACATGCCGTGGATGGGGTTCCTGCTGGGGCAGACACCTGGCTCCATCTGGTACTGGTGTACAGACCAGGTGAGAAGATTACTTGGCTTTAAAAAAAATCCGCCCTGTCTTGCCAGAGGACGACTCAGGACCTTAATTGGTGGTTGAATTGTTTTACGAGAAAGTGTTTTCTTTTGTTGGCTGCATATATAGTCTAGTAAATTAAGGCATACAAACACATGTAAACAAAGGACAAACACACTCTTTCTTTTTCTTTCTCTCACTCTACTTCTCGTTCATTCTGTATTCTTAACTATTTCTTTATCGCCAGGGGTTCCTGTACATATTAACACACTCCCATCTATCCCAATACACAGTATCTCACACCCACACACGCACACATTTTATTACTTCATCTACTTCACCATCCTTAGTAATAAGTAATATCTTCACAAAGCGAGTAAATCTGCTGAGTCTTTTTATTTTTTTTAGTTAATAATGACTGGAGTTGATAAGCATAGGTTGTGAATATTGTGAAGTGATAAATGATTTTTATGCCAGTCATCAAGGTAAATGGAGCGAGAACAAGGTCTGACCCTATCATCTGTTCACAGGTGATCGTGCAACGCGTGCTGGCAGCGAGGAGTCTCTCGCACGCGCAGGGGGCCACCCTGATGGCCGGCTTCATCAAGATCCTCCCGCTGTTTGTCATGGTCATGCCGGGAATGATAAGCCGTGTCCTCTACCCTAGTGAGTCCCTTTATCTTGAGCCGCGTCTTCTACCTTAGTGGTGGTTGTCCTTATCTTGAGCAGTAAAGCCTCAAACGATAACTACTCCATCCACCCCGACAATATCCACGACAACCAACCCCATCACCGCCGCATCAACACATCATTCGTATCTGATTGTAAATATTGACAATTGCTTTAAAGGAATCCTATCATTGACTGCAGCAAACAGCAGCGACGATGCAGTGATAAATGTTGTAACAAAAGTCGATGCACTAATAATAGTTAACATATGCAGGCATTAATTGTTAGCTAATCAAGATGGTGGTGGCGAGATGGCGGTGGTAGAAGGAGGGCGAAGTAGTAACATCACATTTTTTCTACTACACAGACGAGGTGGCGTGTACGAACCCTGACTACTGCTACCAGGTGTGTCAGAGCCACACAGGCTGCAGCAACATCGCCTACCCCCGCCTCGTGCTCGGCCTCATGCCGGACGGTAAGTCGCCCATCAACCTCGCAGAGTTCAAGGTCACCTTGTGAGGTAAAGCGTGACGTCAGAGACCTGCCGAAGAAGCTCTGACGTCACGACTGCTTCAGGCGCCCTCTGGTGTCTGTGAGACTCTCTGACCTCATTTGTAACGTTGTAGCATGTCTGTGGTACCATAACTACGTCATTAAGTAAGAAAAAGTTATTTCGGTAATGACGTAACATGACACATCCCCAGGCGCAAGGGGACTAATGATGGCGGTGATGATCGCGGCCTTGATGAGCGACCTGGACTCCATCTTCAACAGCGCCAGCACCCTCTTCACCATGGACATATGGCGGAGGCTGCGGAAGAGAGCCAGCACAGTGGAGCTGATGGTCGTTGGCAGGTAAGTGTTGGGGGACATACTGCAGAACCTGGGAAAAAAGCATCACTATCTTCCCGACAATATTCTCCTGAGCCCCGCCTCCCTCCCACCTGCACTCTGCAAACCTATGTTGGACACAATAACTGGTAACTACTAAAACCTTATGCGTTTCTTTTTCCGAGCCAGGTAGAAACGATTGACTTTGTGGCGTTTATTTGTGTTTCCAATGTAATCCAAGAACAATTAATTTTCTCTCTTGTCACAAGGATGCAAACGATCCTACTTAACAATGGTACAGCGGTACATTCCATCATCTTAATCCCAAGAGATGGCTTCATAAAAATTTACAAGGGTTAGGAAAAAATCAAAGTGAATGATGGAGCAGGACACAACTTTTCTCTACGTTGTTCTAGGGTGTTTATTGCCGTCATGGTTGGGGTGTCGGTGGCGTGGGTGCCGGTGATAAAAGAAACGAGCGGCGGCCAGGTGTTTATCTACATCAATGAGGTGACGGACTACCTGGCTCCGCCCTTTGCTGCTGTCTTCCTGCTGGCCGTGCTGGTGCCAATGGTGAACGAAAAGGTAGGAGACACCAGAGCCTGAAAGAGATGGCACTCTTCCTTTGTATAGTTAGCAGTAACGGTACTACTATGTTGTAGCAACTGTGACCATCTTGCAATATCACTATCGACATCACTACCATCAGCATCAGATTCCACCACAACCAATGAGACTCACTTATTTAACAGCGATACTCAGACATGTTATATGAAACTTCTGTTCTGTGTTTCTCTGCTACATCAATTTTCTTAATGGCATTCTAAACATTTCACCAGGGTGTGTTCTTTGCTCTGATGGTGGCCCTTGTGATCGGTCTGACCCGCCTGGCCATGGTCTTCGCTTTCCACGGCAACGACACATGCTCGGCTGAACGGACGGAAGTGCCCGCCATCTTGGGGAAGTTCCACTACATGTACTTCTCTCTCTTCATCACCGCTATCACGGCAATCCTCGCCATCGTCATCAGCTATTTCACCGGCAGGCCTGACCCTAAATACGTACGTCCTGGGCATTCAGCCCTTTGACCTCCCAATCTACACCCCTCGACACACTGTCCCGTGACTGGCAACAGTCAATAAGGAATCTGTTTACCTGTACTTATAAAATTCTTAAATAGTCAGTTTACTATCGGTAATACAGTATAAATATAATTTTATTTTAAATATCTCATGTGAGCAAGATCAAAAGCAGTAAATCGGATATTAGGGAGAACGCTAAACATGAAAAAAATCAATCGAAAATTAAAATCAGACAACTAAACAAAGTCACTGATATGCAACACACTTTGCTTTCTCTCTCTCTCTCTCGCACACACACTCACGCCTCAATGTTTAGAGTTTACCTTTTTAATTCAGTTGCACAAAACAACCTTCTGGACACGACACGCGGTGTCAGAATGTCCGGAGAATGTCCTGGGGGAGCCAAGCAAAGCCATCTGCAATGCGCCGCGTGAGGTGGCCGTCCCCATGCAAGAGAAAGGACAGGAGGCGAGCTACGCGGCCTTGGTGGTGGAGGTGGACACGGACGACAAAGTGAAGATCAGCAATGTGGATGACTACCGGAACTGCGATGTGTTGCAGGACGGTCACCACACACCGACTGCGGCAGACGTTAATGTCATAACGGGACATAAAGAGTTTGGTGAGGTCCTTGACACGTCTTGACCCCTGGTGTCACTCGAATAATGCTCGTGGGAAAGCGTTTGTCGGTCGTGCATGAAGATGTGTGTGCATGAGTAGGAATCTGATTATGTGTGTGTGTGCATTTATGCACAATCCATCTTCCATGGAACTAAAAAAATATGGGTTAGCCATCAATCTTACATCTCCCATTAGAAATTTAGATTGAACTAAGCACTTACATGTTCATCCTCCAGATGGGAGATCACTGTCTTAACATTTCTGTGCAGATGTAAAGAGGTCCAAGACTCTCAAAAACGTTTGCTTTGGAATCATCTGTGGCATCCACCTGACTTCCGACTCGGCGGAGGAGCAACTAGCGTCTATGAAGGAACACCTGAGCAAACTGGAGGGCCTGGAGCAAAGCCGCCAGGCCAAATGTCTTCTCACCTTGGGGCTGGCAGCCATTACAATAACAGGGGTGGCCATGTACATCTTTTGGTCGGTGTTCCAGTTCAATACAGCTCCCTTCTACCCACTGAATGGAAGCTCAATACCTGGTTCCGACAACGCCACCTTTCTGGACTAGGTCGTTCAGCAAAGATGTCTTCAGTGTGTTGCAATAACTCTGAGAACGGGTTTGCCTGCTTGTAATTAGCTTATGGACGGACTGGGTACATCAACTTATTCTTCAGTTGCTGTACAGCTTGCAACTCTGACATTTTCTTACCCGTGTAATATGCATAGATACATACAAACAGGGTTTGACTTCAGCTTAATAACTAAAGGACATTTCAGTCCTTCAGTATTCATCCCTAGAAGGCCAATAGAAAGCTTTTATATACTCTGCTCCTAAGCTTGCTTTATGCTAATGACAGCCCCGGACCTGCAACCAGTGTGTGAGAGAGAGAGGGAGAGAGAAAGTGCATTCGTCCCATAGCTCAACCGAGTGTGCTATACTGACCCATGGCACTTGAAATTATCTGTTTGATTGTCCAAGTCTCGCAAAACCAAACATATCATTTTTTTATTTGCGCTCTAGTCAACTGACAGAGGGGGTGAAGGAATTTCTGGAGCGCTTGTCTCAATTTAATTTTATAAATACCATGTGACTGTTTATGACGATAAAAATCATTTGAAACGAATTTGAACCTGATTTTCGCTTTGATTGACAGTATTAAAGTTATGTTATACTTGAAACCTCTGAATTACCTTTGTTGTTTCTCACTTAAGGGTGCGAACATTATATGTGCAAGGAACTAACATTTCTCAAAGGCTTACCCTCCAACAGAGGTCTGATGGACAAAATAACATGTCAAGACTTTCCAGACATTCACGTGACACATTTACAAACAGGAAAGTGGGGAATATTAGGGATTATGGGTTGAATTAAGTTTTAGGTTTAGACTAGAGATGTGATGATGCTTTTTGCCTATCTCGTGGTGTTTGTCATGGCTTCCATAGCCAGTGCCGTGGGCTCTCAAAGTTCGAAAGAAGAGCACGCGCGCACGCACACACAGAGAGAAAGAAAATACACAAAGAGTGAGGCGTACTCGGTCTCCTATAAGCAGCCTGCAGGACCATTCCGAGATGGCTACCCTGTTTGATGTCAGACAGGTGACTAACAGGTAGAAGCAACATTGGCCCGACCCTACGCTCCACCTCGATGCGGAGACAAACGCTCACTCAGATGATTGTAAACCGAGGGCTCAGACCTACCTGCCGTCAGACACGTCACACAGGTGTCTCCGTGCAGTGCTCACGAAAACTAGCGTGCCGTGGATGTCAGGATGAACTCCGCACGTGCAGTGTGAGCATGAACTTGTATTACTGGACTGCTGGCAGACGATTTTTTTTTCCAGTTAACTACTCAAACGAGGCAGGTGTGTACAAAGCTTCCGGTTTAGTCATACTCATTGTTTAGGCTCACCGAGACTAACAGTGGAGAAAAAGACTAAACGTTGGTCTCGGCAGTCAGACAGCAGTCCACCTATACACGTCGTTGGTGAGAGAAGCTAGTGCCAGTGATTCAAGAAAGTGAACAGATCGTTCACCTGCCATCGCCATCGGAGATCAGTTGCACACCTCGCAGTGGGCTACAAAGGGAAACGTGACTGTGTGCGAGGTGAGTAACCTGGCGCATTATCATTATTCTGGAAACTGTTCTTACTTATAATATTGAAGAGATTATGCGAAAGTGATACTACAACTAAAAGTTTTGATATCACTTTTCTGGTTAAAATCTTTTAATAGATAGACCTTTCGACTTCCCGTGTGGAAGATACGAATGTTGAAAACACTAGAGAATCCACAAACAGCACTCTCGCCTGTTAGTACTATTAAATGTTTACTAAGTTTGTCTTGTTGTCCTGTATGGCTGTCTTTGTTGTTATGACGGGGTCTTGCCTAATCACATGAGCTGTCTGCTTTACTAATACAAATATGAAGAGATTAGTAACCGTGGCTTGAATCTTGTCTTCAGCATTTCTGTTTCCAGAAGTTGTGGCAAAAGTTGTCCAAGCAACGATCATAGTGTCAATGATACTCAAAGTAATAATACTAGTCTCAGCAACAGCAATCGTGTCGACGATGTAGCAGAAGTAGTCAATTCAGAAGTAATTTTCCAAGTACTGAGAGTAGGACGAGTAGCGAGAGCATCTCGATTTCCCGCTCACCAGTGGACGCCATTTTGGATTTGAACTCTTTTTTATTATTATTATTATTATTATTATTATTATTATTATTATTATTATTATTATTATTATTATTGCCCTCAGCAGAGACGAGGCTGCTTGTACCAACCCTGACTACTGCTACCAGGTGTGTCCGAACACCCAGGCTGCAGCAACATTACTTACCTTCGCCTCGTACACGGCTTCAAGCAGGACGGTAAGTCGCCCATCTGCCTAGCGGAGGTCAAGGGTCGCGTCGGAAGGTAAAGTGTGACGTCAGAAACCTGCTACCTCGCCTTATGAGTTGTAACCACGACTGGCTTCAGGCGCCCCTCGACCTCATTTGTAGTGCGGCAACATTTCTGTAATAAATGTATAATTGTGTAATAAACATTTAATGATGATTCCTGCCTGTCTTCAGGGGAGAGGAAATGGACGATGATGGTCATCTTCGACAGCGCCAGCGCCTTCTTTACCGTGGATATATGGCGAAGGCTGCGGAAGAGTGCCGGTGCAATGGAGGTCATGATCGTGGGCAGGTAAATGAGAGGAGGGGGGACACTCTAGCACCTGGAAAAAAAAATCCTCTTTCTGTCCATAACCATTGAAAGTTTTTCTTTTCCTACCTTTCCCCATCTCGGCAGGTTACCGGTACGCTACGTACATCGTCGCTGTTGAAACTTTGTGATGTTTCTCTGCTGCACCAGGCAACTGTCGACAGAAACAATTGACTTGCTGACATTTATTTTCAGTCAGTCGCGAGGTGTCATTGTAACCCGAGAGACGAGTGGCGGCCAAGCACTCACCTGTCTCAACGAGTTGATCCACTTCCTGGCTCCGCCACTTGCTGCTGTCCTTCTTCTGGCTCTGCTGGTGGCCGTGCTGAACGAAAAGGTAAGAAGGGACAGAAACTGAGATGATAAAAGTCCGCACTGCCTTTGCTTCTGTACAACTTTGTTTTAGCAAATCTGTTTATCGCTTTTGTGGGCAGACAGTCCAAATTATTCTTTCGGTCATTCCTACTACCACAACCACAAAGGAACTCAATAGCAAGCAAGCTGCTCTTCAAGGGATTGTACCTGAATGACAAAATAATATTTTGTTACCTAGCACATGCTCAAACTGATAAAATGAAGTTTTTTGTGTGTTCAAGCTGTGCTGTGCATGGCACAAAGAACAGTTCTTTGACCACGTGTCTGTCCTGTAAGACCTACCGAACATAACATCGATGTGACATTTTTCAGTTTGTAAAAGTGTGAGTACTGTGAGCCTGGCTTTGGGTGAGAAAATCAATTCTCATTATTGTAGCCTTTTGTAGTCTTTTGCAAAGTAAATTAAGCTTGACACTCAGAAAAAGCACTATAGAAGTGAGATGGTGACTTTTGTGTCCAGACCGTGTTCTGTGTGTCCCTTGTGGTCGGCCTGACCCACCTGGCCATGGTCTTCAGTTTTCACCTGGACGTTCACTGTTCAACAGAACAGAGGGAAATGGCCGCCATCTTCATCAGCTGCTGCACGGGCTGGCCAAACCCTACATAGGTAGGTCGTACCCTTTGACCCCAAAATCCACCCCTCCCCCCGAACAGCTTCCCACAACTGATGACAAAACTATTTACTTATAAAAATCTGCATCTAGATGATAACAGTTCATATTAAAGATTTGATTGATATTGATATCATAAACACATTGATATTATGAACAAGAATAACACAGCACAGGCTTGTGCACACTTTGAAGTGAGAGGATCAGATATAAACAGTCATGGTAACCGTTTCTCGCAGTCTCCAGTAGCTCCAGTCCTCATACTCTCACATGTAGAGAATGAAGTGCGTGCTTTATGTAGTGTCCTATTCATCCCTCGAGAGAAAAATACTGAAAGATATTGAACTTCATTCTAAATCAATTTTATAGAAGCACCAAAGAGTCAGTGATAAGGTAGTTTGAACTTTTTATATTCTTGATGTTGGAAAATGCCGCCTAAGTAACTCGCTAGTTTTACTCAATGTGCTTACAGCAGCGAAAGATGCGTCATGTCTCATAAATCAATTTTCTGTATTTTTTAAATTCAGTTGCACAAAATAACCTGAGCGCCCCAGGTGGTTCCAGAGTCTCTGACTCACTTCCTGGGCGAGCCAGACATGGCAGCCAGCAGTGCACTGGGCGACTTGGCTGTCCTCCTGCAAGAAGAGGGACAGAAGGCGAGTTGCGTGGTCTTCATGGTGGAGGTCGGCAGGAGCGACGATATGGACAACAACCGGAACTGCGGTGTGTTGCTGGACGACGATGAGGTCATGACTTCTGTTCGAAGTTTAGATTGAGCTGAAGGCTCAAAGGCAAGCTTGTCCTGCAGAAGAGGGGAGATCACTTTCTATGCTGTCTCCATTTCGTGGCTTGGGCAACCAAGTTCTCTGATCTTCTCGGTTCACTGGTCTTGATTCTTTTGTGTGTACAGATTTGAAGATGTCCCAGAATCTGGACCGTATGGTATGAACATTTTCTTTCTACAAAACAACATATTCATCCCATATCCCACTGTCCCAAGCGGCATAACTCAACTAAATAAGTTCAGACTGACACATGAGACTGTCCAAGTGTGAGTTTGTTGATGTTGTACCAACGATAACCTGTCATTTCATACTGGTGCCTCACTCAATAGACAAAAGTGGAAGTGAAATTTCTGGAGCGGTTTTTTTTTTTTCATGTTTAATTTGATACGAATCACGTGACTGCTTGGGACGATACAAAATAATGTAAGTTATAAAGTTATAGCTTACAACAGAACCTGATCTTTGCTTTGTTCGACTGAAATTTATTATTAAAATTATATCTTTTGACTTGCAACCTCTGAACTGCCTTACTGTTTGTTACTTCTGGGTGTGAACATGTTATGTGCAAATGTATGATTTAGGAACTATTTGCCTGAGATGTTAGTTAACCCTGGTGTGATGGGCAAAGTAATAGTTCAAGGTGCACCGGACCATCTCTTTCTTTGCAAGGACAAGCACAGCGATCCTCAGTCATGCCACAGCAAAATTTTCATTTTTCCCCCTTGAATGACTTTTGTCCTGTTAAGGTCTCTTGTGGTTGTGTGCAGCAAACAATTGTTACATTGAGGAACATGCACCGTGTGCAACTCCAGAGAAGAAAGAGCTCCCCGTCTTCTTTTTTGTAGAGCTGATTCCGAGGGGACTGAGCATCTGAGATGCAGGTTCCCATCAGAAAAGAACTGTTACTTCTTAACCACCACCAATCCCGCCCCCCCCCCCCCACCAAAGAAAAAACCCAAACAAAACAAAACAAAACAACAAACTTAGTCAAAGGTCATGAAAAGAGAAGACAGTAAAAAAAAAACTGGCAAAGCAGAAAAAAAATTAAATGGTTTTGGACTGATGAAGTAAAAGAATGCATAGAGACTTCTAATGAATAATAATAGTTTATTATTTTTGTTGTAAATCTGAACGCTACAATTTGGTTAGACGATCACAAGTTTTCTCAAGTACTCTCCAGAAAATATGATCCAAGTAATATCCTCAATGCCTAACACACCAGGACTTCATAATCCAAACAAGAAATAGTTTGCTGTTTCTAAATGTCAGTCGGTAAACTGTCGCTAAGTAAGACAGACTGAATGCACACAAGAAATAGTCAAAGAGTTATTTCAATTTTATTTTTCTTTGGATTTGAAATGAGATTTTCACTGAACAGATATGCTGCACACTCGTTAATATTTGACGATGTATTCTCACGCAAGACATCAGACATTCCAGTAACAGGGTTAGTAAGACTGGCAACGATGATCAGAGGTTATTGTTACACATCTGTCAACAACAGACACTTGTAATTTACAGCTCCACACTGGCATGAAAGCATCCGAATTACTGAGGTAGCTCTAGCACCCTCCCAGAACTGAAGCATTATACACCAATATTTTATCTCCTCCTTCATTCCTGTCTCAAAGGCACGAGCGCCCTCTCTGCACTTGGCAGCTTTTTAATGAGAGAGTGAAGAGGACAGACCTGTGATACAGCCTCGGCTGCTGACTCGGGGTGAAAGCAGTTATTTTTTTCCATACTGTGTTCCTCTGATTTTCGTTTCCAGGAGGTCATCGGCATGAACAGCGGGGTCGGCGACATGGACTTTGATGTTCTACAGTTTGCTAAGTCCCGTAAAACTGATAATTTCGTGAAGAAAGTTTGAAGTGTATCTCACTGTCATAATCTGGCTTATCCGACAAAATCAGCAATTTTTCTTAAGGATGCTTGCTTCCTTTCAGAAGAAATTTGTGCAAAGCCCTGGTCCCCATTATATTCTGATTTTCCACAAAGAAGTAACATCACGTAGTTCAAAGTTCACTGAGCTATCCTGTAAACACTGTATCCGTGGTGATGATAATGATCTTTACAAATTAACTCGTAATGAGAGATGAAGAGGCGGAACACACAACTATATATACTCACACCGTCCATACACAACCATATGGTTTGTACATTACAAATTTTCCAGTAAACAAACAACAGAAGGTCACACATCTCACTCCAAACAACTCGATCAAATAAAGAAATAATAATGATACATTCACATACAAATTATGACAACATCAATTATATTTTGATCCCAAACAATTAATGCCTCCCATCATACTTGTCATCAAAGCCAATCCACATATATCGTTGTTGTTAACGCATCTTAAAAATGTTCTGAAAAGTTACAGACAGGTCCCACGCATGCGCGTGCACGTGTGTATCTGTACGTGTCATTGTGATGTGTTTTGAGTGTGTCACACAAGGGTTGACAATCGCTCTCCGTTTTCATCTTCAATCACATCCGTTGCAAACCGCTGGCCTTTCTCTAAGGTTTCTCTGAGTCCCTTCATCTTGTCCATATTTCTCAGTGCGCTCCGTCTGTTCTGGACGCCGTGAACATTCTGATAAATCCCTGGACCTTCTTTGTGACCACCGGATGCACTGGAGTACACACCCTGATGTGGAAGTGCGATGGTGTGGTTCCCGCGCACAGGTCCTTGCACACCAAAAGATGAAGTACCTGAGGACTGCGTCGAAGATGCACGCCCCTGTGACAGGTGGACGGGAGAGAAAGGAGCGGAAACCACGCGAGGCTTGACATCTGTGAGATTCTGCGAAACATTCCAGTGTTCAGCTTGCGGAGGGAAGGTGGAGAAGCTGTGCCTCTGTAAAGCTCCCTTCCCTTGTAGAAGCAGAGAGGACGAGCTCTGCTGTCCTTGGAACAGTTTGTAGATGTCGGAGGAAGAAGCAAACTGATGACGTCGAGGGCTCTGCGACAGAAGCATTTCTGACGTGGCACGAAGCTGCTCGTGAATCCTCGGCAGGTCCCCTAAGTTGATGGACAGTCTGTCCGCCGTAGAACGCGCAAGTTGGGGTTTGGGAGCGTGCAGCTCCGCCTGTCTGTACAAGCTGCCTACGTCACAGGAATTTCTGGCCCCTTGCCCCGGCCTCCTGACACCATTTGTGTATCCAGTGTCACAAGAACTGTAGCTTCGTCTCTGCACTTCCAAAAAGTTGCCGTCCTTCTTCTGCATGCGGCGCAGCTCGGCGAATGAAGCACTTCCGGCGTCCAACGAAGTTCCAGCATCCCTCGCCGTGGTCGCAGCGCCATGGTCGCTGAGGTTTGGCATCGAGCACACTACACCCCCTTGTCTCAGCCCCGTCTCTCTCGGCCGGATTTTCATGTATAGCTGGTCTTGCACCAGAGAGAAACTGAAATCCTTCGCCTCTCTGACAGAATCGCTCAAAGGTCGGTTGCTGATATCGTCTGAGTGACCACCATCAGCGGCAGTGTCCTCGCCGTGAGCGTTACGGGGGTCAGGGGTCGCATTAAGGTCACTCGCCCGGTTGCAATCACCGCGAGAGTCGTCTCTCGCGCCACTGCGGTTTTTATCGCGGTCGTTGCTGACGAGGGCTCGGCCTGGTTTATAGAAGGCAGAGGTTAGAGTGTTGACATCATCATTAGATTCGCTGGGCGAAGCCTTCAGGTAGTAGCTGTAGTCGATTTCTATCTCCCCTACATCGTTAAATCTCAGCCCTCCGCTTTTGCCCAGTCGGCTCAAGTTGTAAGAGGTGACATCGTCGCCTGCTGGGCACTGGGTTGGGTGCCCCTCCCTATCTATATACACCGGCACCGCTTTGTGGAGACCGTCAGCACCAATGGACTTCGATGTCATCAGATTGCCTGCAGGATACACCCCCTTGGCGTAGGCAGCACCTGCGACATTTTCGTTTTGGAAATTATAAAGTTCGTTATTATTCTGAGAACTCGTGTCCTCCACAAAGGGCTGCTGCGGGTCACAACGCTTTCCCGAAATGCCCACATCAGGCAGTCCAAGGTGATGCCCCATCAAGCTGACACCCGATGGACCTTCCAGCAAGAGGCGATGAGCGGTGGATCTCGTAGAGGTCGATGACCCCGACTCCTCCTCTACAATGGTCGTCAGCGCGCGGAGCCTATCTTCCAAGCTCGCGCTTTCGATGCGTTCCACGGGCGGCAGGTCTCGGCGTTTCACAAGAATTCCTCGCTTACACTGGAGGCGACCGCTGCTGGGCACTGGCTGTGGCTTAACGCCTGTGTAACCATGCATCCCCGGGAGACCAGCAACACTGCCGACGGCCCGCTGCGACCCACACGAACTGTCGGTCGTCAACGACGATAGGCTAGACGACAAAGCCGAAGACAGAGTGAACGAGCGACTGTCTGTTCCGTAACCTTCGTCAGCGCCGGGAGAAGACTGTTCGTCTGGGAGGACCGTCCTGCCTGGACTGTCGTCCGTCGGGTACACAGAATGAAGCTGGAATCTCTCCGCCGTCGTAGGAATCCGAGCAGCAGGCGTGTCGCCCGTCGAGGTCTTAGTCGCAGACTTGAGCTTGCAGGAGTCTGCTGTGTCCGGGAGGCAGTTCTCCTGCACGAGGTCGGCGCAGTACTGAGAGGAGTAGTAGACCTGCGCCAGCTCTTCGCTCAGCTGCTTGTGGCGCTGGTACTCCAGTAGCGTGGCGCGCAGCTGCTTCTGACGCTCCTCCTCCTCAACCTCCTCCTCCAACGTCGACAGCAGCAACCGCCGCTCAGATGGACCGGTGATGTCCCTCACTTCCATGACCACCGTTAGGGGGGTGTCATCTGGGGTGCGCCATGCTGGCGGCGGACAGTCGCTGTCGGTCAGAGAGTCCGGGGAGGACTTGCTGGGGGGAGAGCGCGAGCCGGCCGTGATTCCTGAATCCGAGTCACTCCACAGCTCGTCGTGCCGTTTGACGTTGAGGAGGGTCAAGGGGTGCGAGACTGGCGCTCTGTGCATCGCTTACTGTGTGACGTCACCAGAACCCCTCCCCTGTCTGTCTATCTTAACGTGTGTAACCCTACAATTGCTCTCCCAAATATCTAGTTTAAACATGAAAACTCTTCCCTTCTTTCTTTTAAAGAAAAACAACAGCTGTAGGGTGTGCAATCCTGATGGCGAATGTAGCAAATTGTATAACAGCTCCACGAGTGACGTATCACAGGTCAGCACAAACGATGACAGGTGTATGCACTCTGGTGTCCAAATGTTTGAACAGAATACACACAGTACAACACCCAATAGGTGCTGAAACTTGCACTGAAAAACTTCTCAATATTCCTGGCGATTACTCCATCATCTGTTGAAACTAAACACAAAAGCATAGGGGAGGTCACACCGTCCCCCGTCACGCTGGTCACAGAACACTCGCTTTATCTCTCGTTATCCGAGGGCTGGAGGGGGTGAACTAGGTTGCGCTGGGCAACAAGATGGATCATTAGCACCAGCTGAGTACACGTTATCACTTCTAGCACAGTCGAGGGTTAACACGAGTTGGAGAGCAAATGTCTGCTGCTACGGATCTACCAGTAAGGTCAAGAGCAGAGGGTCACGGACACTTTCTCTTTGCCTCTCGTTACGCCTCTAATCAACAACGTTAAAAAAAATAATTTGTAAAATCTTCATTTTTTTTTAATCTCCTCAGTTTTCTGGTCAAGTTCAGCGGTGGAATTGCAGGATCAGTCGGCACCAGTAGTCTAAAGGTGCGGGCCACACACCTACCCTAGCCACCCGGTGTTTTCCACTTTTCTGTTCAGTTTACCTGAACGTGAAATGAAAGCTCTGGCTTCCGGTTAGCCAGCCTCCTCCTCTGCTCGACAGGTGCTCCCCTCGTTACTCGCTGCCGGCTCAGCAATGATGTGATTCACAAAAGAGATGATTCACTGAACTCTCTCCTCCTCCTCTCTGCCTCGGACCCCTCAACCGTTCGTCCTGGGGTTTGGCGTGCTGCACACCAACGGTTTTGAGAGAGGGCAAGCGTACTTTATCACTGCCTCCAATCACTTTGGCACGCTGATAATCTCAACAACCATTCACACTACTCTCCCTCCTTTTTTTCTTTTTTTCTAACAGTTCATTCGCTATCGTACAAGGGAGATAAAAAAAACACGCATCCGGGTGTTCGCGGTGGAGCGAGCTTCACGTGAGAGATTCTCTGTTCTGTGAGGCTGGCCTGGTCGTGGCTGCTGTCGGAGGCTGGCGTCAGCGAGGTATCGCTGGCTGCACGTTGATAACTGGCTATTATCTCCCTCTAGTTCAGTTATCGACGTCGGTAAAGTTCTCACCAGGCGTCGCTGCTGTCGCTGCCGTTTCTGTCAGCTTCGTTGCTTTCGCTGCTCCTGCAAGCGGAGAGGTCTCGCGGTTCACAGACAGCGAAGTTGTGCGTCTCACCCGAGTTGCTTCGTCCTGTCAGGCTGCGAGCAGCAGCAGCAGCAGCAGCACAGCAGCAGCAGCAGCAGGGTACAGCGCGGCGGCGCACCCGTCAGTGGTCTCCCTTGCTCCGCTGGCGCCGCGCGCTGGCCGGAAGTCGCTTGGTGGCGCGTGCTTGGACTTTGAGCTCCGACTGCTGTGCCGCAGGCTGCATCTGAAATGTCAAGATGATTTTCACCTGTATGTATATACGACTTGTGAGTAGCACTCGTAGATGTATGGCCAAGAGAGCGGCCACAAGAGACGGAATTTTTTCAAAGATGTTGAAGAGAGAAAAGTGCAGTCGATGTACTTTTATATTTTGTAATCGTACTTTTAACGTGGATTGAAAATACACATGAACCTTGTCTGTAGGTGAGTGACACTAACACAGGATGGTAAGGTTATTCACACACGCGCGCCCGCGCATGGCTAGTAAAAGACTTTGTTGTCCTCCCGACTCACGTCTCCTCCCATCCTCCTTGAGAGACGCTTGTCCGAGCTGTGTCCACGTGACCAGCCTATGATGTGGACTCGACTGCATGTCGGCAATGGCTACCCCTCCCCTCTCCCCACCCCTATCCTTGGTCTCTTTCTCGCAAACTTTTAAAAACATTCTTCACTTCATCTCTGGGTGTTCTCCAATTCTTACTGACTAGCAGCGAGTATACCGCTCGCTAGTCGGTGTAAGGTAAGCACACGTGCGTACACACAAACTATTTCACACAAAAAAAAAAAATAGTGCAGTGCAAAGTGCGCAAGGATACACTGTGGTCATCTAACAACCTAACAGATAAGTCACTCATCGAAGATTACGGTGACTACTTGCACTCCTCTGTTTTTTTTCTGCGATGCTCTTTCCTCTTAGAATAAAAATTTAAGTAAGCGACAAGATAATTTATGACTGTATACCTTTTCAGAATGTGAAAGTGTATGTGCTCACTCTAAACTGCGAGCAATCGTAAGATGTCATTTTTCACGTGCTAGCGATAAGTTTGCCCACTTAATCTTGGAGGAGACATACAGACTAACGATGATTGAGGAGGGATGTCGGGAAAAAAGAAGCAGAATGGAGTGGGCAAAGATGTTTCTGATGGCTGTGAATCTGTTTGTTGTTTGCTTGTTGCTTTGTTGTTGTTTGTTTTGTTTGTTCCTTTTGTTTTTTGTTGTTTTTTGTTTTTGTTTGTTTGTTTGTTTGTTTGTTTTTTGGGGGAGGGGATTTTTTAGGCCGACACCGATAGCAACTTTTCCAAGTTTACGCGGAAATTTCTCAAGGAGCGTGGTAAAGCAAGGTTAAGGAGATCAGTAGAGACATCAGATATTCCCTCACACAGGCGCCATTGGTGTTGGCATCAACTGGAGCTGAAGTCGAGGGTTAACAGCGTCCTACTGTTCTCTGAGCGGACGTGGTCTGGAATCGCTACTGCCGGCACAGCGGAACCCGCATGATGATGATGATGGTGATGATGGTGGTAGCCTGGTACAAACTGCCGGCCTACCTTCCTGCTGCAGGTGAGCTTGCTCATGAGAGTGTAACCCCAAGAGGGAGCCAGCACGGCGACAATTACTGTCTCTGCATCGGCGTTGTGTACTAGTGACAACGGTTTGTGATGGATCTGGTGGTCTCTAAATCGAGGCTATGAAAGTTGTATGGCATCGCTGCTCCCACTTCCTACCTCCCTCCTTCTCTGCTTATCATTCCACCCTTTATCTATCACTCTCTTCTCTCTACTTCTCCCTCCCCCTTCCACACACACACTTCTCCGCTCCGTTTTCTCTTACATCTGTCTTTCCCTTCATCTTTCCGTCCATTCCATGCTTCATCTATCGCTCTCTCCTTTTTTCTATTCTTCTGTCTCTCAGTTCTATTCCTCTCTACCTACTTCGTCACTTCCACAATCTACCCCCCTCACCCTGCAGACACAGACACAACTTTCTTCTACTCTCCTTCCCTGCTCTTTCCCACCCTCTCTTCCGCCCGACCCTCCTTTTCTCGGCACGTGCGCGTCTACACCCATTCACCCGAGGAACACTTTTAAAAAAAAAAAGCCCTAAAGAAAGCATCCTTGCCACGGCCTCCCTATACAAGGGGCCATTAAAATTCCACACCTCGACCTTACGACGCCTTGAGGGCCAACCTTTCTGGCGCTGTAAACTGTTCTGCTAGTGTTGTAACTCGGCCACGACAGGTGAGGACAAGCTTACACTCAAACTCGGGCTTCGTCAGGGTTACAAGATGTCAAATTTGCAGAGCCATTTGGCTCTAATAATCAGTTGTAGCTGGTAATTACATGGGACGTGTGTGTTTCCCAAGTGCCGACATTTTAACTCGTAAAAAGTCAGGGTTTGTAGCCCGGAACACAGAGGCCCTTGTAGTTTCATACCTGAAGTAGGGTCGGTGAACTAGAGACAGAGTATTTTATGTCATACTGTTGCAACATTATTTTTAGACGAGCTCAGCATTAATGTTTTTGTAGCCCTCCTCACTCAATTCATCATCATCATCATCTTCACAGCACACACAAGTATTGATGGAGCTTACTTCGTGAACACTGTCAATAACCGCTGTATGTCTTTCTTCAATTTTAATAATTAAAAAAAAGTAATATTTGTCAGTTGTTTTAAGTGCTCTGTAGTCATAACGACGCAACGGAAGACGTTTGTCCTCGCCTGGTCCTCGGTCTTCAGTAGGTTTGCAGGTAACAGCGAAATCACGGATCGCAGATAAAATGATATCACCTGCACAGCTCGGGGCGCTTGCGGACGGAGACACACATACACAGCCATTAAATCCTCTTAACATCAACAACAACAAAAATAAACAGCAAACTACGATGTAGCTCTCTGTTTTTCTAAGGATCCTTACACACTCTCTCTCTCAACCGAAATAACTGTAGGGAGGTAAGGCCGTGCAGGCCATCACAAACTGCTGGGGAGGACACTGCCTCCCTTGTATCCCTCATGCAGGAAATGCTTGTATCTGCGTGTATGCATCCTGTGCGTGTGTGTGTGAGACTCAGACAGGAGAGAAAGTGTCTGTGTGTGGCTACGTGCTTGCGTGCATACATGCGTGCGCCTGTGCACCAGCCAGTGCTACGGAAACACCCTCCGCTTGCTTATTAGCGAGGTCATTAAGAGAAGAGTCAGGACAAGTTGCAGTCTGAGTACCAAACTTTCAAATCAAGACCTGTATGCGAGTTCTTGTTTGTGTGTGGGAGGGGTAGGTGAAGTGTGAGTGAGCGTTTGTGGTGGTGAGAGGTAGTGTGTATAATTATGTGATGTCGTGTGTGTACATTATATACTTTTAGCTTTAGTCTGAGATCAGACAGACCTCATCAATCGTGTGGACCTTGGCTAAGCCTCAGTTCATCCTCGTGCACTGACAGGAGCAGGGGTCGGGGTGGGAAGAGAAAATTGAATTGTATTCTCAGTTAAGAGATAAGCGCATAGAAAAGTGTGTCTTACAACCTACATTTACATTTACAGACAGAAGTTATACACCTTGAGAGCTTTGGGGTGGAACCATGCCAACCGTTTACATCAGTGAAAATCCGAAAGTCGGGAAAGATAGAGTGAGAGAATACTGATAATTCAAAAAAGAAAACAAGACCAGCGACCAACCGACAGACCGACGTACAGGAAACCAAAACAATAAAGAAATAAATTCGGAAGAGATAAAGTTATGAAGGAAGGAAAAATAAAGAAAAAAAATGGGAGAAATGAATATAAAGTAATGAAGAAATGAAGGTAAGCAGGAACGAAAGAATGAATAAAATAGTGAATGAAAAAAATGAAGGAAAGCAACAGAAAAAAAAAAACAGAATATGAGCGTCTGAGAAAAGCTAAAAAATTTGAAATATAAAAGTGTTTGTAGCCTTCTTTCTCTCTCCCGCGCGCGCTCGGGGATGGGGCGGAGAGAATCAGCCTGTAATGGAAAACACGCGGGGCACTCCGCAGCCTCAGGTTTTTTTTCAAAGGTGTGCGTACTCGTGAGGGAGGGAGAGGGGAGGAATATGAATGACAGGTAAGCTTTCGTATCCACCCACACTCTTAGTGGAAGGAAGAAGCAACGGAGAAAAAGGACCTAAACCAGACCCAGCCAGCAGGCTCAGAGGTTTGAGGGCCTTTGATGGCCTGCAGCTGCTGGTGAAATCTAGAATCCAGGTGAAGCTCGGGTGGAATGGAGGCTTGTAGCCCGGATGTTCTTTACTGCTTTACAGGTAATGCGGAACATTCGCTGTGTTGTTCCTACACCTGGTGCCATTATGCATATAGTAGTGTCAACAAACCTTGGTGTGATGGACAGAAGCCTTTACTATGTTGGCTGGTTGAATAATATCGCAATAAACATGTGAGAAAAGACTTTAAAGATTCTCCTCCTTCTCTTTCTCTCATACACATTCACTTACGCTGCAGATGTCCAAAAATATATTTATATTTTCAGGGTTCGACTAAATGACTAACAGATACGACTAAAATCTGTCATGTAAAATAATATTTATATTTTGAAGTAGTTTAATATTTTTTTCAAAATTCGGGATAATTCACTTCCTATGCGTAAGAAATTAAGAAAAAAGTTACAACAACTTTCTATAAACATTGTCCAGCCCCAAGATATTCCGAAGTTTGGGGAAAGTAGGAAAGGAGGAGAGACAGAAGAGAAGAAAAAGAAGTAAAGTACAACCCAAATGACATGTAGCCACGCCATCTGGATGGAGGTGCTGTGAGTTATGTGACAAGACCCCGGCGCCCACGAGGGCCTCATGTGGGCTTCTAGATAGCACGCGCTTCCTGCGCTACCTGCTTTGTGTCTACATGACTCTACGTGCTGTCTACGGGCTACGTCAGTGTCTACGTCCTCCCCACATCATCTCCCTGCTGTGCAGCGTGGCTCAGGTGTTGCAGGAGAAGTGCGAGAAGCAGAGCATCGATGAAACCAACATAAAGTTTAAAGTTGTAGGAGGAGCTCTAGCTGCTGAAAAGGTAAAAATGGAGAGAGTAGGGAGGCGTTTGGGGTTTGCTTTGCAGTTTATTTATTTGTTATTTGCAAGCAGCACAACACAGGTAAGTGCACACAATGCCGTAGCTCAACGTTCACGAACATGCAAATTCAGGATAAAAATGAGCTTTTCAAGTCCTGCTCAGTCAACATGAGTATTACACTAAGACAAACGCCATGCATGTAGGTATACATACGCACGCACACACGCAGACAGGAGAGAGAAAGCAAGCCTTGCCTTTTATCACCATTTCTATCATTCCTAGTGCAACCTGCCTACCGCAGTCTGAGAGACTCACGTGCCTGAAACACTAAAGCAGAGATGAAGGCAGCTGTAACCATACACCCATGAAATAAGTCCTGCCGACAGACAGGCAAGTGAAAGAATTATTACCAACCTTAAAACTTCTCCGCGAACATGGATGCCACGGTGTATGAAAACACTGAAAGACGATCGCCCACCTCCATCGCACGAGTAGTTCCACCTGAGCGAGCAGCGCTACTGACCGAGGCGGACAGGTCAAGCGGAACAATCTAGCAACGGTCATCAGCAGCCCTCCATCCCCTCCTCCTCCTCCGGTCTCCTCCCTCGGCGGTGGAGAGATGTCACGGACGAGTAGCCACCCACTGCGCGTGGACTAGTGACAGAGGGCCTGTCACCTTTGTCACCACGATGACATCATTAGAGCTGTCAATCACAGAGTTCACGCTCCCTGTCCTTCCCCTCATCACCCACAACCTCACCTGTCTTTCCTTGACGCACCTTGAGTTACACTTTGCAACAATATTCTTTGTTTGCGTCGGATGACAAAACAATATTTGTTTGTTGACAATTTTAATCTTGACAATCGATCTTGTACGAAAGTATAGTTTGATTGATAGAAAGAAGGAATGAAGGACGCTACCAAAGGTAAGACTATGGCTGTCTGCCTTCAAACCCGTCATCGTGGGGGAGGGAGGGTTGGCAGGTGAAAACATTACGTGAGGCGTGAGTGATTATCACCCAAAGGTAACAAGATGGACTGATGGGTTTGTAAACTTCTACAACTTGTACAGTGAAGTTGTTACCTGTTCATGAAGAACTCACAGTCTGGGTACCATCGCACCTGGCAAGGGCGGTCGAGGACGATAATTTTCCACACTCGAGCCAGCGTGGAGGACTACTGCGAGGATAACTTTTACACCTGATCTGGTTTGTTGATTTTTGAAAGGCATACCTGAAGGCTATCACGAAATCTGAAGAGTTGCAGTTGACAACTCTCCTTGTGATAAATGTCTTTGTTCTTGTTCTAGAAATAGAGAATCTCAGTTGCTTAGTCGCAATATCTGAAGTGAACAAGGAGCTCAGAGAGGTGAAGTGGCACAGGAGGAATGTAGTGTCTGCTTGTGTGTGTGCGCGCGTGCATGCTTCACACACACCTGTACAGCCAATTGTCAGCGGCTCGGGATCGAACCCGGCGAATGCAGGTGCAAGCCTGTTTTCATGGGTCAATGCTCTCCTATTGCTCAGTTTACAACGCCAGCCAGAAGCCGTTCGATCCTCATTTTCCAATCCACAACATCTACTTCTATATTTAAACTCGTGATCCCTAATGATAAGCAAAACTCCAAATCAAAAGTAACAATTCACAACCTCCCGTTAAACCGTCTGTGAAACTCACTGACCACTTTGACTGGTCTTGAAGACGCTAAGCCACAAATTCAGAATATATTTAAAAATTAAAAAAATAAATGAAGCCCTACTATTTTTAGTCTTTTGGAGAAGTAAATTTATTTTATTGAAGATGAAATTTTTTTTGTAATGGCATTTTAAGATATTATGACCTCCCTGGAGGACGGCGTCGTGTTTATGTTGTTTACCTGTCTCCTCCATTCCAATCATTTTCAATAAGCGCAATCAAGTTCTCTGCCTCCGATGCGAATCCCTCGCGCACACATTTCTGTTTTGGATCAGTGACCTTATTTTTCGATCCCAGGGTTCCATATTCCAGTGCCGTGATGTAAAGGCTCTTCATTTTTTTTTAAAGCTCTTCTCTGAAAATAACCGCCATTTACAGCCACTGGTCTTAGTTTCCAGCACACTAGCTTTCCTGCCTTTCCCATAATTCAGTAATTATTTTCAGCCAAGTGCCAGGCGGCGACCCAGTGTTGCCAGGCGTGCAGGACTTGGCTCACATCCAGTAAAATCGAATACATTAATTAGAAAGCTCGGAGGCCGTCCCTCCCTCACGTGTCCAGGTCATCATGATCTGGGTCTGACTGGCGATATTCGTCATCGTTTGAACAGTTTGACCTCGTGACCTGGCAACTGTCCCTCCCCGTTCACTATGTGTGTACAAAACACAAACATTCGAGATTCGTATCAGTTTTCTTTCGTTTTATTTATTACCCTAAGATATACAAAGTCACCTGGCATTTATTTATTGCGAAGTCCGTGACACCAGAGAGCTAGATGTTAGACTCCCTGCTGCCACAGTCCGCTACACCGCCTCCCTGGCCCCCCTGATCCCCGGCCTCCAGAATGAGGCTGTTGACCCATTCAAGCTTACAGTCTACAAGGCCATCTGGCAAACAATTGTTTTCTTAACAGAGTCCATTTAACAGTGTTACATTCGAGGCATATCAAACCTAAAATAATTTTTTTTTTTTAAAGTCGACCAGATGGCCCAGCCGGAAAGACAGCGAGGATAGTGGGTTCATATCTCGGCTCCGACACACACATTCTCTTTGGACGATACACTTATTTACAGTTGTGTCAGTTGGGACGGCAGCACTCTAACCTCTCGGCTATCCGCTTATCCTTTCAAGGTAAAGCAAGTCTACCTATTCACGTAGGGATACAGGCTGTCAGTAAGCTGCCCTACAGGCACAAAGCAACTGTTCCCCATACTTTGGGTTCAGAGTCTTAGGCTCAGTTATATGACAGTCACTCGTACAAATCCTGACTGGAGCACTCAGGGGAAGAGGAGAGTTGGGAGACCAGAGCAGACTTGGAAAAGAAAAGAACAGTAGAGAGCGAGGCAAAGGACGTCGGAACCACGTGACCTAACTAAGGATAGGCTAGATAAATAGCTGTACAAATAAATAGCTGTACAAATAAACAGCTGTACAATAAATAGCTGTACAAATAAACAGCTGTACAATAAATAGCTGTACAAATAAACAGCTGTACAATAAATAGCTGTACAAATAAACAGCTGTACAATAAATAGCTGCATGTGTCGTGACTATTGTGAAAAAGATAACCTCGCACCGACCCACGCCAGGTGAGGTGCCAAACATCGCTCAGTGTTGCTACAACTCAGTAAGACACTCGCAGAATTACGAGGCACTGATGGGGTTGCAGCGGTTGTGAATACACAGGTATGTGAGTGTCAAACAACAAACACATGAAAGGAAGACACACACACACACACACAAAGCAAAAGCGCGTTTCTAAACCAAAATATCAAACAACCCTGTATTCAGCATGCGGGATTTATTTTACCTCTACTCCAACACTCTTATTTAGCCCTGTATTCAGCGGTGTAGTCCGCTCCCTTCCCTACTCCGATATCGGAATGTGACGTCACCTGGGGGAGATCAACATTAACCTCAAAATGGTGACAAGATGAGACGTTACGTTAACCTCCTGTCAGTTTTCTCCCTCCCAGGCTTATAGTTCGAGACTCGTTCAACCGGCAAAAAACATCTAAATTACATGACTGTTTTAAAACGTTCGCTAGCTAGACCCCTGACAGAGATAACGGTGATTCCATGCACACACACACACACGCCAAAAAGAAAGAAAAAAAATACACTCACTCATTATCAAAGTCTTTCATAGATTCTTGGCCATGGTTTCTCGCCGTGTTTGTTGTGCACACATTGTATACACACCCCTTGCCATCCACACCAGGACATATTTTCTTCTTTCATTACGGACGTATTAAATTATTCACGTGACTGAGGTTTCTATCGCACGTTACTAGATATGTAACCGTCACGTAGTCTACTACGTCCCCTGTAATAGCTACTTCTGTAATCTTCATGTCACCATTCACGCCATGGTTTTCATTGTAAATTAAGTTGACCACGGGCACTACCAGATGAAAGAAGCATTAATCGCAGCCTGGAGTAAGTTGGCGATGTGAAGTGATAGGTAGTGTGTGATAGGTAGTGTGTGATAGGTAGTAAGTGATAGGTAGTAAGTGATAGGTAGTGTGTGAAAGGCAGTGCACGAGGGCTTACATTACATACACGAGGCTGTAAATTCCTGGGCGGCAGGGCGGCGACATACCGACACTATCACGTTACGTCGAAACCTTATCGCGATGAGGACGCTTTGAGACCCACCACCTGAAACATCTTTTGTTGACAAGAGATAAACTTGTAACCTTTTAACGTGTATCAGCAAACGGCGAGCTTCTTTATCTCTGTCGTCGTGAGCATCATTGTCTAGTCGTCGTCTTCGCTACTATCATCAACAGGGTTGTCTCTCTGTTTTAGAGGCTCTGAGCTGCCATGTTTTTTTCGGACGAAACCCTGAACCTACTTTGGGTTAAATTACCCTCGGAGAGGTACGAGAGGTGGAGAAATTTTAGTGAAATACTGAACGTGTTTTGTACATTTGTGTGCGATGGCCGTTAAAAACAGTTGCCATGGTCACATGTTCCACAGAAGTTTGTCCGATTAAAGACTTTCACACACTCAATAATCGTGACTAACCTTACGGCGAGCTTCCCAACGTTGTTTGTCCAGCTACTGTAAGTCTTCCCGACATTCCTCCTTTCTGACCACGTGGTCACGATCAAAGCCCTCAAGGTTGGGGAGGGGCGCGTCGTCCTTGACCTCCGTAAGTGCACGACCAACGGCTGACCACCAACAGTTGCGCCACCTCCACCAACACCAGGGTCGACGATAGGAGTGGCAGTCGTCGTACGCCCACGTCAGTCGAGCTCACAGCACACGTGACAGCACTGGAATCATGAAGGCGTTAAGTCCTCGTCATCCTAAAAAAAATAAAAAATAAAAAAATAAATTTCACAGATTGGATGACAGAGAGAGAGGAGTAAAAAAAGTAATCGCAAGATTGGAATAAAGATCAGTCACCAAGAAAACAAAGAATCTGTTCAGGCTACACGTGGACACACACAGAGGAAAGCGAAGAGATGGACGATGCGAGACAGGCGAGAGAGAGGCGTGGTTGAGATAAAACTGTCAACAAGAAACCAAGACCTCAATGAGCCCTCGCATGGTTAGTTCCGGAACTAACAGCACCTGATGGTAAGATTAAACGTGGATTAGCGTAAACAAAAAGGTGGATGGGAGGTGGGGAAAGAAGGAGAAGGGGGTGGAGAAGCGTGGTGGGTGTCACGTGACCTCGCGACTGAGATGATTGAAGCGTGACGAGGGTCAGGTTCCGGATGACAACGACTGCGCCATGCGTGTGAGGTGGGTATCCTGCCTGAGGTGCTTTGGAGTGGAAATCTGAAACTCCTGAATTCCTGAGCAGATAGTGGTGTCCTCAAAGCCCTCCGGAATCTTAAAAAAGTGTACGTCTCTTGATTACGACAAGCACGAGTGCAGAGTGAGAGGGAGAGTGTGTGTGCGCGCGTGCGCACGCGAACGTGTCATCTACGAACTGAATTCTTGTTATTATCTATAACGGAGCGAGATATGACCATCACACCCTATTCAGTTATAAATTTATGTTCGGTTATTCCCATCTTTCTGACTTCAAAACAAAATGCACAAGAAATTCCATTTAGTTTTTAAAGTATTCATAGTCTGCTTTCATGTAAACTGCAAGCGCCAACACACACACACGATCACACACACATAGACTCTCTCTCACACACACACTCACACAGACTCTCACTCTCTCTCTCTCTCACACACACACACACACACTCACACACAGTGCAAATCCATTTCCGCCGAGAGTAGGAAAAGTAACGACTGTAAAAAAAAGCTCATTGGCAGGGTTACCCCTTCTTCGTACTTTCTGCTTTCTCCGGAACCAGGGTCTGCAGAGTGGAACAACCGCCGACGCACGCCTTCGCTGTGCGGCTACACGTAAGCAGACGTTCGTCTCACCTGCCGTGTCCGTGTCGGCGCACGGTGCACGTGTACATACGTCATTACCGCCACGTACGTCAACCATGGCTCGCGACTCTCTTCTCTTTGCGCGCGCCTCACCTGGCGGCGGGTGCACGGGCAGCTGTTCGTTTTCAAGTTTCCACGGTAGTCTGCGAAACACAATGAGAGTAGGTCTGATTGAGAACAGATGTTGTCAGGCTCCGCGGTGAATGTAGTAATCAATTCTGGGACTACTTCTTTCCCCATCCTTTTTCTTGTTCTGTTTTTCCTGCCTTCCCTTTGTGTTTCTTTCTCTAGTCAAATGCAAAGCAACTGAAGTGAACCGACAGTATTGAATCAGCCCCGTGACCTGTGCATCTTCATCAGCGACTTGACAAGGTAAAGCTTGAAGATCCCTTCCACACGATGAAAGATGCAAATGGCGGTCGCCTCCTCAAACATGAGTTCCTGCTTTTATATTCAGCAACTGAATGACGATCCTCCGGCAAAATTAACACGAGTTTGGCATGGGGTTTGGGTGGGTGGTAATAGAAAGAGTCGGGTAACCTTTGCCATTTTAAAGGGAGGGGGTGCGTTTTCTAGTCACCCTGCGCTGGCGTGCTAAAAGCTTGCACCAAGCTGTGACAGTAAGCATTCCGTCAGGCTTTCTTCCAGTCACACCTTTATGCAAGGGTGGACGCCATTTTTCTATACCCGTAACCCGTGTGCTGACAGACAGGAGTGCAAGCCACTACCACCACCACTACCACCACCACCACCACTACCACCCCACCACCATCAGTCTGCCCTGACAATCTGCTTAAAACAACTACACATGGGTAAGAGAGCGTTAACCTGGCACTAAACGGAGTTTTGTTTGCCCGAGAACACGGGGCCGTTAACTGCCTTTTACAAACTGTCTTTGTTTGAGTTGTCGTCTGCGTGGTTCCTGACGTCCCAGAACAAGTTACAAGAAGTCAATCTATAAACTGAAGTCAAAGGAAGAACACGAGCTTGACGGGTGAGCGGTACTTGTCGGTGGTGCAGACCAGACAAGAATTAACCGAGTTTTAATTCTGTCAGACCATTAGTCCTTTGAAGACGCAACCAGGATGCCGATAGTGATCAGCAGGTCTTTGTCGAAGGTGTGATTTCAATACCAATAGCAACAGTCTAACATGAACAACTATTCTTCTCAACTACCCACCCTACCTTTTGGATTGATAATAGATACAAAAACATTGGATGGTTTACCTTCGTACGCCTATGGTTACACGCACAAGACTTATAAAAAAATCTGCTCACATCATTGCGAAACACTGAATGCGACGACCGATGCACACTTACCTGGCAATTGTCAGAAGATAAATCTGCTGGAAGCGACTTCGGGCACAGAGTTCGGCGAAGGGGAAAAAGTGCGAAATTGAAAGAAGATGCAAGGGGAGAAAACAGCTCAACCTAATGAAAAGCTTGTAACCTGAAGAAGCTACAGATTCGAGAACATCCAGCTTTTAACAAGATAGCATTCCATTGACTTGTCTCTCTTGACAACCGATGTCAGGCTGTCAAAGATCTTGGGGAACCTTCGAACATCTTGAACATTGGAACCAATCAACTAATCCATTTTGGGTTCCACGTGACTATGTCCACTTCACAGCGATTGCAGCAGCCCCGTTAAGTTTTTTTTTTTCATGCAAACTTGAATCATCCCTCCAAAATCGTTTTAAACTCTCATGATTCCCTTTATCACGCGCTTCAGCAAGCAAGCTTTGATTCTCGTGCAGTCACGCGCAGCGCTGCATGCAGTTGCTTCCAGCAGCAGCAGCAGCAGACGATCAACGCTAATCAGATGATAACATCATTAGCTGCTTCTGGAAATTACGAAGCGAACACAATTATAAAATCAAAAGTGATACTGACTTGCACGTTGGTGCAGCGGGTAGGTAGTCGGGTATCGTCTGCTGACATCTGGCTTGTGTCCAGAAGTGTTTAGCGAGCAGCGCTACTGGCTTTGCAGAAACTGATATATTATTTCACTGGGATCATCTCAAATACCCCGGGTGTAACTCCCTCGTTAAAGTTAGAAAGCACAATTGCACCAGCTTCAATTTCACTATTTAGACGAGCACTGTGTCCTCCTTCTCTCCTCTTTCTCTCTCTCCGAGGAGAGAAACGTGCGCGCCACAGATGCATAAAAATAACCTCTATATCATAGAACATTAGCTTTACGTATGACTTTCGTTAAAACTTTTTTAAAATTAAAAACTAAAAAGTAGGACAGAAAAAAAAAAGCATCAGGAGAAAAATTGCAAAGCTTGTGCTCACTTGAACTCTCTTCCTCATTCCTGCAGAGTTTACTGGAGACTAGGGCTGGGGTACGGGTGGCGCTGCTGCATAGTTCTTTACCCTGGAGACGCCTGTATCCTACTGCGTGTGTTACTTTACTCGGGTTCACTCAGGTGAGTCTTTTAACGGTTAGTCATGCACTTGCGAGCAACTGTAGGATGAGGAGGGATATGTGTTGAGAGAGAAAGACAGAGGGAGAGGCAGGGTGGAGGATTGAGGGCAAGAGGGGATTAAAGAGAGAACAGAAAGAGAGACAAAAGGACTGAATCCCTTTATACAAGTAGCTTCAGCATGTGTAATACCGTTCGATGAGAATCACAATTAGGGAGACGAGGATGAGGTAGGCATCGATGCTGGGCCTGGTGGTTGGGGGAGGAGGATACTGGAGTAACGACTACAGCTCAAGTTTCTCGATATACCCCGCAACCCCCACCACCACTACCACCACCACGTTTTACTTCTTGATTATAAACCTTAACAACGGAGGACTTAAAATTTAAAGAAAATGCACGAATGAGATTGCAGATTGTCGCGCGCGCATACACGCACTCAAATCAGCTTTTATCCAGCAAGTTTCAGAGAGATAGAAGACTACGAGATAAGAATTAAAAAAATGAGGAGAGAGAAAGAAAGAGTAACCAATTCTAAGAGTGTCTCCAGTCCTACACACATTTTGAGTAATGGTAGGTGTGCTCCTGGCTGAAGTAGTTTACTACTGCTCCCTTGATGAATGGGATTGAACTCAGCCAGAGAGAGAGAATAGGTCAAAATGAAAACCTGGCCTCGGCAGCAGAAAAGCACTCTCAGGTAAAAGCTGGCAGGTAAGTGGGTGTGCACGGGACTGCTGCTTGCTGGTCGGATCCCTTGACGAAATGGAAATGGGCGGGAGAGGGCAATGATGGAGTGGGGCTTGGGACAAAAAATACAAATTGCAAAGAATTAGATTTATTTTAAAACTGGAGGGTAAGGGGAGGGACACACACACACTATAAACGGTGGTCTATTTATAGAAGACAGCAGCTCTCATTCATGTTATCTCATCAAATATTCTAATAACGACACTCATAAAGTTTGAGCATCAAACAAAGAGCAATTTGAATGAAAAACACAGCTTTCAACTCAGTGACATCGAGTAAATGTAAATAAACAAATTAACAGAGCTCGCACATCAAAAGCTTCACGTGTAAAAGTTCTATTGTTCGACATTCGTAATGATTCGGTCCGACCCGAAGTGCATAGTAGTGTTCTACTACATAGCGAAAAGTTGAGAATATTGTTTTATTATTTTAGGTTAATGTAGTGGCCAAAGAAGTGCAACATAGTCATGCATGATTGCATTAATGGATGGATAGCATATTGAAGGACTCATTTTCGCAGGCTCTCTATAGTTTCTGAGCCAACCAGTCATTTAGCCACCAATCCCCCAATTAGGAAAACAAACAAATAAACCTCTTGGGAAAGAGGATGACAACTGTTTCGCAGTTAAAAGAATTAATTACACGACTTTTGTGGAAAATGACGGTTAGAGTTCGGTATAATTGTTCCCGATGAAGAAATGATAGTAACATTCCCGATTTTCTCGACCTCTTTCTGCGAAGGGTTCTTATATAATCGAACCACGTGACCAATTTTGGCCCATTTGTATAAGAAAGAGATGTAAAACTTTGTTGAACCTGGTCACACTTTCCAAGACACGTTTTAGGTCCGTAATAGCCTCAAGCAGCACACGCAGGTGAAAGGAGGTCGAGGTGAGAGTGAGTCACGCGACTCTGTGAACTGGCAGGCGCCACGGAGGGTTGAGTCCAGGTCTGACAGCACGTCAGTCTGATCCCCTCCCTTCTCCCCACTCAACCACAACCCCCACAACCGTTGTCCTCCCCAGTGAATCTCACTACTACAGCGACCACGACACTGCACGGCGACTTCTGTAGTCGCACCTGCGCTGTAGTCAGGTCAAAGTTGAGGCTATGCACAGACTGTCCTTCCTGCTACTGACCTCAGTTGATCCTTCATATACATCTTGCACATGCATTATTCTGGATTTTTCTAATATACGGGAATGTTGATTGTGAGAAAACACTCTCCTCTGTAGCAGCTTAAACAAAAAAATTCCGCCGACAACGGAAACGCACTTGTTAGTCGCTCCTGCTGTAGGTCCCTTTGAATTCCCGTCTTGGTGGCAAGAGGCCTAAATTGAAACAGCTTTGTAGGGAGAAGAGAATTATAAAACAGACTGAAGACATGACTACACACACCCGTTGAACAGAGAGCAGAAAGGACAGACAGCACAAGAGGTTTTATATCAATAAAGAACTTCACACACCCGCTTGTTCACGGCAGGCAATATCAAACGTATCTAGCACTTGAGCAAAATCCGGCTGTGGTTCTTAGCACCCTATTAGTGCTTTTTTTATTTTACATTTGTTAAGCCTAGTCCTAGACCCCTTCTGAGACTGTTTTATCTCTTTAATGTTTGAAGCCAATATGTTGTACACCTCGTTTGAACCTGTTCACTATCTACACGCCTGGCTGAGGCTTTCCGCACCATCGAGGAAACAACACCGATAATGCAATACATCGTCAACACGAGTGGTGCACAATGTCAAGTTTACCGTTTCCAGCGTTGCATGCATACATTAATTTACATGTATGTTTGTTGACCGAATTTTGAACAGGTCCCGAGAGTGTACTGGCGACAGCGTGACGGGATCCTTGAACTTCCTGATGCCGCAGCGTCGCTAGGATACGAACTACTTCCGCTGAAAGTGACGGACCGTGAACCGTTGCCCACCCCAGCAGCACCAGTCTGGTGATATTTGTGATCCACTGAGTGCTTGCCATGATGCAGACTTGCAATGGTTGCCGACTTGGCATAAAACCTTACAATCTATCAGCCATCATATGTGTGTATCGTATTTACGCGGTTGTTTGTTTGTTTTTGTGTGTGTGTGTGACGGTTTCCCGAATATCCCAACATTTTGCCAGCAACCAGTGAAGATGACATGATGAGGCTAATTGTTTATCTGACTGCCTCGTCCGCGATGCAATAACAAAACGCGATTGCCCCGTATTTTTCTCTCCATCACCAACCTCTGCCCCTCCCACCAACTCATCGGTGATGTTAGCTGAACACATTCTCGTCGCTCACTGACGAGGCTGGGAGCCTGTGAGGTTGGGGGAGAAGGGGCTGGGTGGTGGTAGTTTACACAGGGATGATATGACGACGAGTCGGCGCGAACTGTAATCTTTAAGATGAACTAAAAAGCTGTCGTGTGTACGTTAACAAGGTCCATTTTTTTTCCAAACAGGATGGAGATGATGGTATATGCAATGTGTATGAGAAAATAAACATAATTGTGTGTAGTGTGTGTATGAGCGAGAGGGGGAGCAACGAAGAAGTAGGTTTAGAAAGAGAAACAAATTCGATCATGTAGCTTTAGAAACAGGACAGCAATGTCTGAATAAAGAACAGAGAGGATTGGGAGGAGATAAGCGCTGACATTCATTCCGGTTGCCAGCAACACCTGTCCTTTCGTGGCGTAACTTGATTTTGACACCTGAATAGAAACAGGTGATGTCTACACTGGGTCAGCTTTCGTTTCAGCTATAGATCAATGTTGTATACAGCAGTTGTAGACAGACTTCTATCAGCGCCAGCAGGAGAGAATCAATATGCATTTAGAACAGGCGGTTAGTGGTTGTTTGGATACGAGCAGGTAGGCAAACGGATCTAGTCAGACAGGTGAATGTCGGTTATAACAAACTTCATTATTTGCACTATACCTCCCTCTCTATCACACACACAAACATTTCATACATCAAATACTCATGCGCGCTACACACACAAAAGCTAGACTGCTCAGATATTTCTTTGAAAGGAATTAGGAAGTTCCCGTTGTATGCAGAGTTACCAAACTCTTCTGATATATTTAAAACGAAAATTGTGCAACACATGCACACATAAACATACAATGATCATTCTTGGTTATCTTCTTACCATAAAATAATTTTAATTTAAACTCACATCCTACTTATTCTTTAGAGACTTACCTGTAGGTGCACCTTCAAAAACAACAACAAAAAAGCCCTGCTGCTTATCCCGATGTCCTCACTGCCGTAAAACTGCCACGGGTACGGAGAAAAAATAAAAAGAGAACACAGAAGATTGCTCCACGCTCTAGGTCTGCCAGGTAAAGGCCGCGGGCTCACACTGGCGGGCACCTACAAGCGAGGGCCGCAGGTAAACGTGGGGAAGGGAGACGATGGAGTGGAGGAGGCAGGGAGCAGGCTGCAGCTGTTGGTCCCCTCATCGCACGAGTCGTCAAACGCTGTCCATTAACAATGCTTGGCGTGCATCGAGGGTTCGAGTGGACTAATTACGGGCACGGGCCCGTACCTCAGTGTACGGTCATACACCCGACTGTCCACGAATAACCACGACAGATGGTTATAAGATAAGAGCGGCAGGCTTGTTTCCAAACAAGTAAATAAAGAACAAATAAAGCGGTGTGGCACACGACGGTGGTGGCGATCGCTGGCTGTGGTGAGTCCAGCTGTGCATGCCGTATGTGAGCGTGGTTTGGCAGCGCCAGTGCGATGTTTATGCTGCATGCTTCGCATTCACTCTCAGGCGGCCTGGGGGGTGGGTGTGGGTGAGGAGAAGGGGGAGATTCTGTCACCGGTCTCTGGCCTCGTTTGGCAGGCAGGACGCGTCCCACCGCACAAGCGGCAAGTGTTGAAGGGCAGGTACAACTGATTGTGCATTCTCTCTCTCTCGTTCGTGGAGGGAGAAGAACGTCGGAATAAATGGGATAAATAAAGGCAAGTATAGCATTTAAAGGCACCGAGGCGTGACTAAGTAGGACTGGAGAAGAAATCGGAGGAAAGTCCAAGTGTACCCTCACACAAAGGTAAATGAAGACGAATATTTTGCTCTGTCTCTCTCGCTCGCTCGCATGCTTCCCCACCCCACCCTCTAAGGATTTGTCAAATGCCTTTAAGGTTTCTTTTCAATCCGCTCCCTGACGGCCGAAGGAGCCTCATATCGCCAACTATAAATTATAGTAATATATATATGCTCTAACCATGTCAAGGTACATGTGATATGTGAATAACCAAAATCTTCAATGTGCAATACTGCACAATTACTTTGAAGAATTATAGGAGAGAAGAAAAAATTACTTTGAAGAATAATAGGAGAGAAGAAAAAGAATGCGCGGATATCTTTCAGCGTGGAGTTTGCCCCCACCACTCCCATCCTCTCTAAACCCGATATTCTTCCTACGCCACTGAGAGAGACAAATGACAAATCTTTGTTTACGAGGGTAACAGAATAAGTAAAAGTTTTACTTTTTTTTATTTATTTATTTTTTACATCTATAGCCCTCGATCTAAATAAAGGAAAAAGAAACACTACCTTATAACAAAACAAAGGCATAGATCTAAGAAGACGCCAGATTTTTATGGGGTTGTGATGCTACCACCGTGAACGCGTGCGTGTGTGTTTGCATGACTGCACTCACGCACTCCCTCTTTTTTTTTCCGGTAATGTGCGAGTGCAAACAAGGTTTAACTGTCAGCATGCAGCTTCCAATCAACACGTACCCTTCCTCACCAAAGCCAAGCATCTTCCTGCGTATTGTGTATACGTAGCAAGTGGGTGCCACTGCCAAACGTCACGGCAAGTTAGTCTGCTCAAATTGTGCTTTGAGATGAATTGGGGAGGTAAAGATCGAACTGCTATACTCTAACAATTATAATGGTGCTCATCCGGCCCGCTCAAAATAATTTCTTTTTTATCGTCATGATTCTGGCAAATCACCATGTTCTGGCCCCCGAGATTTTTTACCATGTCCAGTTCGGCTCTCGGGCTAGAAAAAGTTGGGCATTACTTACTTATAGCTAACCACAAGAAGTAAACAGTATTTGTTTACCAATGAAAATATACGTAGTGTGAGTCGTCTCTAAATCAACGATCGTATTTTTACTAAACATTATACAGAAAAAAACACATTTCATTATTGGCAGAGACTCTGCAGCAAAGGCGACACACCGTCATGCATGGGTATTTTATTTTATTTTTTTTATTTCAGACAGAATCTAGTTACCGCTCAGAAGAGATTACATCGTATTGCAAAATTTTACTATCGTCGAATTTTCGTTTTGCTGTTTCAGAGGACACAACTCTAGTTTTCATCTTAAAACGTTGTCAGTAGTTTCCCCTGTATTGCACTCGCGATGGTGCGGAAAAAGAACAGGTGTGTAATAAATGAACAAAGTAATCTTGCTTGTTGTCTAGACTAGTAATCTTTGCTGTCAGTTTTCATTATTTAAGAATCGAGAAAAGAATCCAAATAGAACCATGACTTTTTACTTTAGATTAGATAACTAAGAACAACGTAGTACAACCGTAATATCTTCGAGTAATCCAAATAGTCTGGACACAAACTTCACTAATCCGGATAAAGTGACTATTTGGCGATTACTTACAATTCTTGACAGTGTTAATGCTACGAGCACTATGTACATTAAAGATTTTCTATAACCCTAGTAGGATGTAATAGCATTTAACAGATCTCGCCACAAAAAGCACATGTTCATTGTGGGTTACTTAATGCCATAGAACGAAGAACGAACGTTAAAGAATTCAGTAACTTTTTGTTGCTTTTGGTTTGCAGGTATCTTTTGGCTGAGATAAATTTTGCAGATGGACGAAAGACAAAAAGAGATTTGAAAACTGAGGTTGTATATAGAAGTGTTCGTGATGCGCTGCAGCTAGCCTTTGGTGACTATGGAATGGGTGTCCTGAAGTCATCGTTAGTAGGTATGCAGGCAATTTACAGATTATTTTGCAACATAGCCCACTGATAAGTGGCGAGGATACAGAATAATCTTACTGGAAATCACCCATGACTTAATATCTACTTTTCAAGCATCAGCCTAAAGTTCTAAAATTTCCCTTACAGTGACTCCTTCTGTAGATGTTAAAAAAGGATATCATCTTGCAATTAAGGTGAAATATTGTGTTACTTAATACAAGAAAGTTCTCGATACAAAATTAGGATTTGAATTCTGTATTTCTTTGGATAAAAAGACTATATTTATATCCACAGGTCTTAGCATAAAATTATTTGCTTTTTTAGCTTCTCAAATTTGTGCCATGCAAAAATAATGTCACTTTAAATATATTTTTTATTCATCTTTAAACTCATATCTCTGTATATTTCAATAAATAATAAGTATTTCTCTACTAGATTTGCTGATGCCTAATATTTTATCTTGACAGTGAAATACTTGAATCCAGAAACAAGCATTGTGATAGTGCGAGCTAAACGTGACTTCTACCGCATGGCTCAGACAGCATTGTCATTAGTAAAGAAGATAGACAACATTGATGCCTTTTTTCACCTTCTTCATGTCGGAGGTATAATGTTTATACAGTTTTAAATGAATCCATTTTTTAACTGAAATCATCTGTCACCATTTTTTAGGATATGGTAAACTAGTTATTTTGTGGAACTTGATTTTTGCCTGCAAAAAGTGGAGTAGAATAATAATTAAAGATCTTCAAAATGATAACACCAGCCTACAACCTAGCTGTAGAACAGTATGTAGCAATCTTTGAAGCTGGACAACTGGAATAAGCAACAGTTGATCAAGTTCAATAAATGAGAAGCTTTTTTTCCCAATTATTAATTTATACAAGAGTTTTAAAGGACAGTGGGATGAAAACTTTTTTTCTGATAATGATTCAGTAAAACTCTGTGCAAGATCTCTCCAGATCTGGGTGAACAAACCATTTCATTTTCAAAACATACGCCCACAGAGATCATGATACATAAAAAGTGGTGAACACAGACCTCAGGATTTTACATGAATATATTTAGTTGAAGACCTTAGCCAAAGGTAGAGCAGGAACAATGTGTGTACAAACATGATTTTGACCACTTTCTATGCATGATGATGTTTATAGGTGTGTTGAACAAAAAAGAGTTCTCCCAGATTTTCAGAAATAGTATTATATATTGAGCTTTGCAGTCATTATAAAAAAATTTTAACTTTATGCATGAATAGCTATATCCACGGCTATGGCTTACTTGTCGCAATTATATGAGACTTATTCTGTCTTAACTTCTTTTACATAAGCCTTTTCTTTTTAATGTTTTGCTTGTGCCATAGACATGCATGCATATACTTTCTTTAAAATTGAATTACATTGATGCAATTACAATTTATTATTTGAACTTTTTGATTACTTTTCAGGAACCATTCGAGCATGTCAGAAATTTTTGATCAGACACCACAGACGCCAGTTGCCATTGTTGTTTCAGCAGTGTTCTACTCAAGGTATTGTTGTTTTGATGGAGTGTGCATGTTTTTGTAACGGGGTAAAAGGTAGTTTAACAAGTTGTAGTTCCATAACCTTTTGGTCTTATAATACAAGGTCTTGAAACCACATTATATTGTTGCCAGCCTTTTTGTGAACATATCTCTTCTCCTCCTAAATCTTCTAATGGGGTGAACTGTAGGAAGAACACCAATGCACACTGGTATCAAACTAGAAGTTTTTTTTTGGCTATCTAGTCTTTTTTCCCAAACAGAAATGTGTCAGGTTTGATACTTGTAACATCAGTTACATTTGGATCTTCATTTCCATAGCTGAATGCAGATTTGATCTTCTCCAAAATAAACATATACAAAGATAAACAAGAAACCTCCATTTTATTAATGGCAAATATTTTATTGCAGAAGAAAGAAAAAGAGTTCAGCAAGCTGTGTTGTCCACCTGTGTTCAGATGGAGATGCATAAAGCTGAAGAAAAGGAGAAAACTGTCATGGAGATCATGGAAGATGTGTAGTAATGTGAATAGAGTGACTGGTGAGTAAAAGGAGGATTGAGTGTGTGTGTGAGGGGAAGGTGAGCAAGCAAAACTGAACATGAGAAAGACAGTAAAAGTATGAAAATAAAAATAAACCATTTTAAATTGATCTGTGTTGTTTAAAGTGAAATTGAAAAAGAGGACGATCTTTGAGAATTAAAGCATTAAAATATCACGTAAGAAGTATAAGATAATTTCGATTACCTGGCTTTGCCTGAGTTACTGTGTTTTACTAACTTTAAAAGCTATGGTTTTACTGTCAACTTTTGATCTCTCACATCATTTGAGTCTTAACATACTCGTATGTGGCAAAATAGAGAAACACTTGCACTCTAGATGTCCCATGAGCTTACAGTTTATGTTCAGCGCAAAGTTTCAAATGAAGAGAGATAAAGAAAAACTATGTTGCTAGGCTCAGTTGTGCTTCTTCTACTGACAAGGGGAGGGGTGTTGACGATGCCAAGTTGTTCATTCAGAACACCCTGTACAAACATTTGGATAAGCCCAAGAAGCATGATAGTCTACTCTTCGCTGATTTTAGTTCTGCATTAAATACAGTCCAACCTTACCTTCTGGCTTTGAGACTGATTTCTGATTTTGATCTTTCTCATCAACTGGTTCTATGGATAGTGGGATTTTTTTTACACAAACAACACAGGGTAAACAGTAATTATTCTGATATTGTTGTCAAGCACTGGGTCCCCACAAGGCTGTTGCCTATCACCCCTGTTGTTTATCATGTACACTGACAGCTGCAGAAATACAGTCAGAACAGCTTCCTCATTAAGTTCAAGATTTCGGCCATTCTTTTCGGGTGGCATGACGCCATAATCCTCACCAGATGGAAAGTAGCCCGCAAATCATAACCCAATCAAATTTAGTCAAAAGATTTTCCAAACATTAAGATAGCTTTTCCTTATCCTTTCTTTCTTTCTATTCAATAAATTCACAAAGCTACCAGACAATACAACTTTACATTCCTAGATCTCTACTTATGTTGGATAAAACACACCATAATGTCAACCAATATTAACTTTTCTTCCAGCTTAAAATTTATTGTTATTATAACGCACCAGTCGAACTTTTTCCCAATTCTCGTTACGCACGTATCTCGGTAGAAGCAGCAGAATGTCTCAAACCCCACTTCCGCTTTAACCGAGACTAGCGCGCACTGCGCATGCGCTGACTAAATGACGAAATACCTTATTCCGACGAGAACACCACGTGAAAGCGGTACGACAAGGTTACAAGGGTTCACTTACAACTATTCTTGTAAAACATGTCGTGGCTATTTGGAATCGGTAAAAAAAGTCAGGATGATATACCCAGTATTCAGTTACCCCATCCTCCATCAGGAGGTGGAGGAGACGCAGCTGGAGCGGGGACAGCTTCGAGTGGTGGAGGTGGAGGAGGATTCTTCGGGGGGAAACAAATGGATGCGTATCACTTCGACTCCGCGGCTTTAGAACGCGCCGCTAAGGCTGCTCGAGAGCTTGAACAATCAAGTATGTAAATATATATAAATTTATTATAAACGTTAATTGAGTTAATCTGTTCAGATTCTGATGCAACGGTGTTGATCTACTACTATACTCTATTGCAGCAGACGATTTTCGAATATTAAAATAAAATTATTTTTTGTTCGAAGAAAGCATTTTGAAAAGATACCATCCCATCAGAAGAATCAAAGATTGATCTGCGCCGCAGACAACTTTAAATAATAATTCATAAAACCAACAAGTCTTTTATATTTTTATTCCCGTCAGAGCCAGCAGAATGATGCTTTCTACCATTTTCTGTTTTCATCCCCCTTCATCTCTCGCAGCCCTCGTATTATTTTGTCGTCTAAACTCTTGAATATTTTTAGAATTTCTGGTCTCGCGCAGACCACTTATTATTTCTGAGATCTCAAGTGTTTTGTACATGATATTAACATTCAATAGAAACTAATTTAGATGTTAGTCTGGTCTGACGCAGTCTGGTCAACCGTCATGTACATCAACCTCTTGTCATTTGAAATACTGTTTTTTAATTTTTAGATTTAATTTTATTTGGTAGGATATGCCAAGGAAGCATTGGACCTTACAAAACAACAAGAGGCCTCTAAACAGCTTGAGCTGCAAAAGCAAATAAAGGTAAATTAGTAACTATTGGTGAAAAAAATGTGAAACAGGGCTAACTAAACTATGCTAGTCTTTGTATTAGTAATTTTTCTTTTCTATTGAAATGCAGTCTGTTTCATAAACTGTTTGACAAACAGAATTAGCGACTCATTCAGGTGATGTCACCCACCTACTTAATGTACCCAAATCAACCAACCATTTTCCCAAAAGCCAATACCTAAGCAAAGGCAGTAAGTTTAGATATTAAAAGGGCAATCAAAAGATTGTTTTACGTTTTTCTATGAAAATGAAATCAGATATAGACATCACTATATTTTTTAAAGGGATTTCATGACTATAATAAAATGGTTTAGATCTATACTTTTAACAGGAGTATGAAGCACATATGGAACAGTTAAAAGTGGAACAAACAAGAGTACATCAGGAGGAACGCAGAAAAACCCTTGCAGAAGAGACAAAGCATCAGAATCAAAGAGCGCAGTACCAAGATCAACTAGCACGGAAACGCTATGATGAGCAGCTTGCGCAGCAGGTGAAAATAAAACAAAACACTTAGTTCTCACAACACCATAACTTAAATTTTTCTTTTTAGCTGGCATGTCTATGGAAATCATGCTGTTAAAACAATTATTAATATAATTTTAGTTTATTCCTTGTTGCTCATTTGAGGAGTATAGGGCCAGAACAAATTATTAACATACACTAGTTTAAAGCTTATTGCTTCTGTTTTTGTGATTCTCAAAAACCTATTTGTACTAACTGGTCAGGAGAAGAAACCAGTGATTAACAAGCAGCATATGAAGTGATGTCAAAGTATTTTATGCATTGTGCTTAATTAAAAAATGCATATTGACAGAGTTTACAGAATACTACTTTACGTATATGCTTTTGTTCCTTTAGTTTTAGTTTATTCCTTGTTGCTCCTTTGAGGAGCATAGTGCGCAACAACACCTTGCCAGCGGACCCGGTTTTGGGCAGCCCCCTTCAGTTGAGCCCAGGTGGTTCCGATATCCTTTGCCTCGCTCTTTACTGTTCTTTTTCGTCTGCTTCGATCTTCCAACTCTCCTCTTCCCCTGAGGGTTCCAGTCAAGTGACTGCTTGGCAATGGTGTCAGCTGGTTTGCTCAAGGTGTGTCCTTTCCAGCCCCATTTCCGCTTTTAGAGGTCTTGGCTAGTGGCATTCTGGTTGGTTCTTTTTCCACAGGATGCTGTTGGAGATCTTTTCAGGTCATCTTATTCCCAGAATATGGCGTAGGCATCGGTTGGTAAAGGTCTGGAGCTTCTTGTCGATGGTATTTGTCACTCTGCAGGTTTCAGAACCCTACAGTACAGTACTTTCACTTTGATGTTGAAATGCGAGTCTTACTGCTGAAGGATAATGCTTGAGAGTTTCAGATGGGGCATAGGGTGTTGAAAGCATGCCTGGCTTTGTTGATACGGCTCCACAGTCCTTGACAATGCTCCCCAGATACATGAAGCGGTCTGTTTTGGCAAAACCGTAACAATGCAGAAAAAAGAGATTGCTGGATGGACATTTTTACGAGGATGCTTTTGTGGTTACATATAAAAATTATTTTTGTCTTCTCCTTTTAATCATTTTACTTCCTCTAATTACTTTTTAGAGAGATAAAGCAAATCAGCCACCAGGGTTTTGATATTTTTTTCCTTATTTAAGTATGATTTATGATGCAGAAATAAGCTACATAATTGATACTTGCAGTGTTGAAATCCTGAACAGGCTCGTATGCAGGAAGAAAATCTCCGCAAGCAGGAGGAATCTGTAAGGAAACAAGAGGCAGAGCGATTAGGTAACCAACCTTGTTTAGAAAATCTTGGTGTTTAGATGTTCTCTCTGTTTGCCTTTCCACATTCAACTTAGTCCAGATTTTGCTTAAACATACAGAATTTAAAATTAGCTACAGTGTTCTGTATTGCTATCAACCATTTGACAGTAAGCATGTGGCAATAAACGTGATTGAATGTAAATAATCTTGTAACATTACTTTACATAAGTAAAAGTCAACAAGGTTTTCAAAATACCTCTAAATTCTTGTTACAGACTGTAAAATATTTTATTTATTTAATTTAATTTTTTTTTTTTTTAGTGTTTGTTTCACTAAAGATTCAATTTATTGGTTAAAGCCACCATGGAACGAGAAGCAGCACTCCGTCATAAGAACGAGGTGAGCAGGCTTGAAGCAAAGTATCGAGCAAAAGCAAAAGCTGACAGGGAAAATCAAGATCTCATACGGGAAAACATTAAGCTACAGGCATCGGAAAAACGAAAGATGGTGCTTGAATCAATTACGTGAGTAGTGTTTAAGATAGAAGAGGTAAAAACATTGATGGATTTTTTTTAAAAATACGAAATACGAAAATAAAATCCCCGTGCATAAGGAGTTAATAGTAAGGAAGACTGTTAGGTGTGTGTAAATGTGAAAAGAAGTGTGCAAAAACCATGTGTGATGGGACAGAATTTTTTTGCTTATTTGGGTGCTTAGTTTAGAGTGATGTATCAGGAAAAGCGCAACAGACTAATGCAGGTGAAAATAAATGTATTTTCCTATGAACTTAATGTGCTAACTATTTTGGTTTACCACACCAGGAGGGAATCGCTACTTAGTAGACACAATTGTTTCTTTTCACTTTTTCAGGACTGTAGGAGGTGTTCTAGGGAGTGGCTTTGATGCATTTATATCTAACTGGGATAAAGTAACAGCAACGGTATGTCTGACTCTTTTATAATTTTTCTTTAACAATAAAGGTTAATATGTATAGAGCCTAAAACTTTCGAATCAATAGATGTCTTTTTGATTGTTGTAAGAAAGAGCAGAATGTTATGTTTAAAACAAGGGCCAGCATTTTTTAATTCCATATTAATAATTATCAGGCATGGCCCAAGAGTTAAATGATTAATGATATCACTGTAGTGTGACAGGGCCTTTTTTTCTTTGTAAAAGCTGTTTTATTTACTAACTCCCTGTTAGTAATGTATGTTATACCCATACTTTTCATTTGCATATTCTAACATGTAACAGGCCTTAGGAATCACTCTGGTAGGTGCGGGTCTGTACTCTTCAAAATATGGACTTGGTCTTGCAGCCAAGTTTATAGAATCAAGGTTTGGCAAACCCTCCCTTGTCCGAGAGACTTCTCGTTTTACAGCTGTTGGAGCTTTAAAACATCCTATTCAGGTGAGTAAAACAATTTAATGTGATTGCTAGATTGTGTGTTGTGTGGGTGGTGAGAAATTATTCATGCTTGTGCACTAGCAAGTGCTGTAACAATTTTTAGTTTTTTCCTTATTAAAATTAACTTATTTGCTTAATTAATATCTTTCCTGTTATTTCAGACAATTAAGAATATGCAGCTGAAGCCAGAAGATACTCTTAAAGGAATAGTACTTAAGGTATGATCCATAAAGATGCAGCTTATGATCACACTCCACTTGTATAATTTTAGCACACGCACACTCACAGGTTGATAGTTCATTCATTCTACCTAATAATTAAATCGCCAAATGCTTACAATCTCATTCAAGTTGGAAATATTTTACCGTTGCCAGTAAGTTTGCTTCTATTTTGCCTGAAGGGCATGTATAATGCAAATTGCACATTTTGACGATCAACATTAGTGCAACGACTGAAAACTGTAAAGCAGAGGCATGTTAAAGGAAGAGATACTCATGCTGATGCTGATGCAGTCTTTCCCCAGCCCAGAGCAAATTGTTTAGTTCATCAGATTTTAATGTCAGTTTCGGGAAAATGGTGGTGATATGCCAGTTTCAGTAATATACGGCATAGGCATCTAATTTCATCTATTTAAAAAAAAAATTCCAAATCATACCTCACAGCAAATGCCTAGTGTTGAGTTGGTCTTAACCGGCAATTTTTTTTTTACTACATTTGTCAGCCTGAACTGGAAGAGAAATTGAGAGACGTTGCTATAGCAACAAGGAATACAAAAAGGAATAAAAGATTTTATCAGAACTTACTGGTGTATGGGCCACCTGGAACAGGAAAGACTATGTTTGTGAAGGTAATTATTTTTTAACTTGTTTTTTATAAACAGTTTATACCTCAAGAGATGGTTTGGAGTAATTTATGTAGGAGTTGGATGGAAAAAGACAAAGTACTATTTTCACGAAAAGAACTTAATTTACTTTTTGAGCTTTAGAAAACTAGTTGATTTATGCATGTTATATAAATTAGATACAGCTGATATCATTTTCTGCTTCAGAATGCAAAAGTGCAACAGTGTAAAACAGAGTTAGATAACATGTCTTGTTACAGAGCCTAGCCAGGCATTGTGGAATGGATTATGCTATCATGACTGGAGGAGACGTAGTACCTTTGGGAGAGACGGCTGTAACAGCAATTCATAAGGTGTTTGACTGGGCACAAACCAGCAGGAAAGGGTGAGTGACAGAAAACACCATGGCATATTCCATTGTTATTAGTAGTAATGATTTTGTACTCCACCTCACTTCTACATTCATATAAACTAAAATAGGAACACTGATGCCTTTTCCATAGTGTGACATCTCCTTTGGATGAACTACTTTTCCCATCCAACAACGAGAAAAAGTAAGTCTTACTTTTTGAATGCATTTAAATGTTTTTATGTTCCAGTGTCTTGCTGTTTGTTGATGAAGCTGATGCTTTTCTTAGAGACCATCACAAGGTAAGAATATTTACAAGAAAGGCAATAGAAAAAATTGAAATAATAACAAAATATTAAAAACATTATAGTTTGGGGTTTTTTTTCTTTCATGAAAACCAATCCCTCATTTATGCATCAGACCAGCATGCAGCTATGCTTTTACACATTTCATTTCCTTTATTATTGATGTTCTGTTGATTTTCTTGCATGGCATAAGGAACTGGTTAACTATAACACTAGTAGACAGCAAAAAAAAAACAAAAAATTAACAGTGTTTTGCTTTGTATGTACATGTCAGCTTAAACTGTTTTTATGGGATCAGTTTGTTTTACAAGTCTCAATACTTATTCTGACGTGCATTACTCGTTCTAGGAGCTGATCAGCGAGAACTTGCGACATGCCCTCAATGCATTCCTTTACAGAACAGGAGAACAATCTAAGAAGTCAGTTTATAATCATTCTGAAATACACATTTTTTGAACAGAAAGTTT